>NC_133824.1:26978795-27281825 GCF_047830755.1 Zonotrichia albicollis | reverse complement strand
ATTTGCACAGCCTACTGCCCAGCTTCCTCCTCTCTACCCTTCCTGTCACAGGCTAAAGTTCTTTTGGCACATAGATCATGCTTTTGTACCCCTCCCTTGTTTGCCTCCTTATCTCACTTGATGCTCCTCTAACCATCCTGAGGTTAACCAAGCATATTTTCCTGTGGGCTGATTGCAGGGAGCACTTCCTCCAGCTGCTCCCCTTCCATGCTGGGTGCTGGCCTTTGTATACCAGCTTCCTCCCTGCTGCAGCACAAAGAAATGGACAGCAGCTTCAAAGATGCTCCTGTGGGCACCAAACAAGCTTCAACTCCAACGCTCCTTTTAAAGGTAGGTAACAAGGAAGGAACAGACTTTCCAAGGTGTGTGCTTCCAAAGAAGAGGTGCAAGGTTGCCAAGAGGAAAAGGGGTGGTATTCAGTACCTTTCACTGTCCATTGCATGATGAAAATGCTCAAGTCAGTGTGGATTAACAACTGCCAAGCATGGCTCAGTTTTCATTCTTACAAACAGCACTCATGCTTTTAGAAACAGAATCAGAAACAAACTACTGGAAACAAACTACTGGAAACCCCCATTCCATCCCCTCTCAGTATTGTGTGATCCTTCCCCATTTCCCCGTACTGTGGTTGTCATGACATGTCTTGACACATTCACAGAAGATTCCAATTGTATTATTTTAAAAAAACAATAAATCCAACTTTCCTTGCTTTGGTAAGCCCAAGAGAAAGCCCTAAATATCATTAGCTCCCCAGATTTTAAGACGTTTTCTTTACAGTCACAAAATTTCACTGGAAAATTTTTCTGCTTTACTTGGGAAGAAGAAGATAAGAGATCAAAATCCATTGTCCTTCCAAATAAGGAAGAAGTTAGTTATGGGCAGGCTGTGAATTTCCAGGAACCAGTAAGAAGAAAAACAGAGCTGCGGAGGAGCAGTGGAAGAGTTAGGTTAATGCACACAACTCCAATGTACTGCAGATTTCTGCACTATTACAAAAATGCTTATAGCAGTGGGATCATGTCAACAGTGAATGAAAAGAAAACAGTTATTTTTTTTTTAAAGTGCCAGATCTGCTTTAAAGAATTATTTTTTTAAACATACTGACATCTATGCTATCTATGGGAGGAACTAGAGATTGGGGGGTTGTGGAAAACTTCTCACAATCTGTCTCGGTTTTGTTTTTGGGCGATTTTTTTGTTGTTTGTGGGTTTTTTGAAAATGTCTTTATTTGGAAAAGTATTCCCTTTAGAAACCATTGTTTCAGCATTTTTTCCCCTGCTGCACTGCATTGGAAAAGCTAGGTTTCATACTTTCAGCTTTAATCAGTACAACAGCACATTTACAGAGGACCATATGCACAAAATGTTCCAGAATGCCTTCCAAAAATAATAAGTCCTAAAAAAGAAAACTCACAGTAAACTGGAATGGCTTCAGGGGAGGAGAATAAAGAAAATCCGTGCAAAGGCAGAACTTCTTGTAACCACATCCAAGCTTGAAATGTTACTTTCAGTAACAGGGTTGACAAAGAAGCACTGGATTGCTAAAGTCACTTGTATATCCAGGATGTTATTCTCATTTATGCAGCTATCTTAATCTGTTTCAGAGAATGAAAGCCTGTGTACAGTAAAGGCTTATTTTATAATCCCTCACTACTAGAACATGCCTCTCCCTATCCTGACCATTTCTTGCGCTTTCATTTCAGCTAATGAGGCTAAAAGCATCAGTCTGCTATACATGCAGCTGCAATACCACCAGGTTGCATAGCCACTTGAGAGGACATCCATTTGGAAGTCTTTTTCCTATCAAAGTCCTCTAAATATAAACTTCAGTGAAGCAGTCTGACATTTAAGGAAGGAACTATACCAGGAGATGAAGGAACTCTTACATTTATTCCTAAAAGCACAGCTGTGAGACACAACTCAAGTTTAAAATTATTGTATTTCCCAGATATAAAAATATCCACTATACAGAAGTATCATCCACTTTCAAGGAATGGCAACAAATATTGTACAGTGCCTGTTATTTGTATTCCACCTGATAAAGAAGGTTCTCAGCAAGAGATGTGTTGTTGTATCTCAAGATTCCAGGCTAACAAATCCCTAACATTTCAATGTCCACCAGCACATAGATCTTTCCAGAGATAAACACACACACACAAAAATGCCAAAAAATAATACTGTCCCTTAAGTCCTCCGAAAATTTAATCTTCCAACAAGACAGATTATTGACCAAACCAAAAAAATTTTAAATTCTGGTTTTGGCCTTGAGACTGCATTTGGGATTCTAACACAGAAGAGAATGACTTCAATAAGTCTTGATAAGTCAGGCCTTCAAAAGGCCTCAGCACTATGGCTCGGTTTTGCATCCATTAGCCCACTATTTTTCTTTACTTTTGTTTTCTAGCAGCTGCAAAGTTGCTAGATGTTTCTTACTGGTTTTCCTCCTCAGGATGCACTGTGCTAACAGCACAGATGCACTTGTACTGCCACAAACTCCTCACTGAGGCAGACATCACTCTTGCCAGTATACAATGAAAAAAGAAAAAACTTTGCACCCCCATTCCATCCCCTCGCAATTGAGCGCACAGGACAATGAGCACAGTGCCTGCACACAGACCTGCTGCCCGTGTTCCCAGCAGGTCCCCAGCACAGCACCCTCACCAGCAGCAGGCACATCCCACACAGACTCCACCCCAACAACCTACATGAAGATTTCAGACTTCAGGCAAGTTAATATAAACTAATTTCAAAAGTCTATAGGACCAAGAGAAGAGGTGGTGGGGGGGAAAAGGAGCCCAGACAGTTTGCTTTCTTTTAAGTCATCCTCACAATTACCAGAATTACTCACAGAGAAGACACATCACTATGCAGAAGACCCTCACAGCCTTTTTTCCTCTGATTAGTTTCCTTCAACAGGCTACACTTAACTTGATTTTCTTACAAGGGATCAGTTGCAATTACATTCTGATTTGAGCAGCACAAGCTAGAATAACCAAGTCAGACAGACACTCCAAGAAGGATAATGGCTTATTACATGTCCCAAGGGGATAAACACACACCATAAGGCCAACTGCTCCAAGCAGAATGCTCGGGATAGATCCCTTACCAGCAGAGTACCAAACCATCATCTGAGACCTACAACCATCATACAAAGATGGTGTGTTAAAGATTTAGATTTTGTGTCAAAGATTTCCACCATCAAATTGGGGTGGGAGAGAAGCATGCCAGAAAGAAGTGTAGAGAAGTAAGAGTTTGCAGAATAAAACTTTTCATAAATAAAGCCTGTTTGTTGTACCTCAATAGAAGGTCAGTTTAAAGCTTCAACTTTTTCCTCACCTGACTCGGTGACATTTAGACTTTACAAAGCATGGCTAGTAGAGCAAAAATATTTAAAAAAATAAGTCCCTGTTAGCTGGAACTAGGGTAGTCCAGAACTGGGACACCGGATGCTTTGACTTGCAGCAGGAGAGGGAGCACAACCAGTCTTCTGCACCACCCTGTGCCAGAGGGATCCCCATTCCTCCACTCCCCAGGGAGGGGCCTCTGTCAAGCTGTTATCAAACTCAAACAAAATGTTAAGCAGAGGATCTTGAGGCAGCCAAGCAACACTGCCTGAGAGTAACTACTCATTTAGCAACTCTCGGCACCTCGTTCATATAGCAGGAATGGTTCCTCACCCTTTAGTGACCTGCAGTCTGGTCCACCTCTTGTACATCAGCATCTCCCCTTTGCAGAGCCAGCTGGGGCTGTCCCTCCACCATTTACAGGCTACCTGGGCTGCAGGATGACCCTTGCTCCTGAGTGAACAGACACCCCCGTGCTGCTGCTCCCACACCCACCTGCAGCTAAACATCCCCTTTGCAACAGTAATTAAATTTTTGGGAACTTCTCAGAAATTGGGCCCTTGCACAAGGTCAGCTCTGAGGCCAGTGGAAGCAGCAGCTGGGGAAACATTCCCACCTCAGATTTGCTGCCAAGGCCTGAAGTGTCTGAAAGCACTCTCTGGCTTAAGCAAGCAGCCCACTATGCTAGGCCAAGAAATTGTACAGGCTTCTTGCTCCTAAAACCATCTCCATTTTCAATCCTCATTGACGTGTGGAAAAAATAATTTACTATACATAAAGATACTCTATATCGAAATCATTCCCCGAAATCATGGATCCAGCATCATGGTTTCCATGCAGATTAAAAGCCAGAAAAAGCTGGGTGAGAGTGCTCCAAAACAGCCAAAGGTAACACAGGCTTGTTAGAGCTAGAGGCAGGCAAATGAAATCAAAGCCAAAAGAGAGGGGAAAGTTACACAAGGCAGAACAACAAGAGTCAGCAAAATGCTCAGCAGTAAACGTTACAGTGTCGTGCAGGGCTGCAAAGTGGTGCTGCACACAAGCAAGAATCACACACATGCCCGTGCTAGGTCAGGAGATACACTCAGAAGTCAAGAGCATACAGGTTATTTCATCTTCTACGTCTCACTTTGGCTGTTTTGCTAGACCACCTAGGACTCCAAAAGCACAGCTAGGCTTTGTCCAGTCTACCTCAAAACTCTAGGGAAAACCCTTCCAAAGATCATATTTCTTCCCTGTACTCAAAATGTGCAAAGACAAACTGGATAAAGCCACAGGCAACACCTTTCCACCAGGGACAGAACGTAGAGGTAAAGCATCCTGCTATTGACCTGAGCCCTTCCTTCCCTGCCCTTCTCCCTCAGCCAAGCACACCACTCCCAGGTGCTGCCTGCCTCCTGCCTCAGTCCTCCACACCTGAAGGGGCAGCTACCAGGCAACCATCCATGAAACATAAGCAAGAAGACAGATTATGGAGTCTTTTGGATTTCTACTTTTTTTTACTTGTCCAGCACACTTGTATTCAAATGTCAACAGGCTGTGCACATGAACGTGAAAGACACCACACATGCTGTCCCAGACACCTCCATGCCTTGCTCCTCTTGCACACACAGACCTGAAAAGTTGAAGATGCTTCCCCATTCCTTCTAAAAAGTGCATTTTAGAGCAGGAATATTTAACTCTCTGCTATCTGAAGGTAAGGAATAAGTATGTCAAGCAACCAGCAGCTAAGGGAACAGTACATCCACTTGGGAAGCATGTCACTCCCTGCTTTGCTTGGGGTTTTGAGGTGTCTCCAAGTACCCCCCATGAGTACACTTAAGCTATGAAACTACTTCTCAAGAAAAAACATTCCAGTGAATGTGACCAGTGACCTCTACCCAGCCTCATGGGAAAAGCTCAGCAACTCCAGTTTCAACTGCCTTTAAAGGAAGACTGATTCTATTATTTTTTTCCAGACATTTTGCAAATAAATATGAAGGTCCTGCCACAGCCAGTAATCCTCAAGCAATTTCCTGTCTCTGGAAACAAGGTTCCCTCAGACTGAATTGATTAAATAAAGGTTATTAAAATTAGTATAAAGCAAGCTTGTTTAAAAGTCCTGCTCTTCATGTTTTTACCTGTAACACAGTGTTCCAAGCAGCGGGACAAAGAGATCAGCTACAATAGCTTACAACATAACAAAATTAATATGCAAGAACCACCAAAGAGTGAGAAGGTGATTTACCATTACTTTCAACAGCATAAGATTTTCATGTTCATTTAACCTATTTTGAAATGAGTTTCTCAAAGGGTATGCACCTTTTCATACTGTACTCTTAAGACTGGATTTCTTTTCCCCATTTTGTAAATCTGATATGTGATTGTCTTTGAGAGTCAGCAGTTACCATAACCAAAGCAGTTTTTCTTTTGCCTCTGCAGTTTAAGGATTTGCTGCAAAACAACTGGTTAAATCCATTAACCCCATCTTTCAGTGTTACTAATTTCCTTTTCCTCTAAAGCTAAACATTCTAAATAAAACCCATACAGAGATAAGTGTTAGTTTCTACAAATGCTACACGTATGTAGAGGAAACAGCTTGACATCAGGATCAGACGCTTGCTCAACAATTCTCTGGCATCTCTTGAACAGACAAGAGGAAGTCACAGGAAGTAAAGACATTGGTGCAACAGTTTAAAAGAAACAGAGCAACCATTTCAATTGAGGCACACTTTACAAATAAAAAATCTTGAGTCTTACAGAAAGGCCTAAACATCAACATCAGACTGGCAACAGTCTCCAATGCACAGGTTAACTGAGCTTCTTGTTCTTATTCATAAGAAAAAAATACATTATGCAGAGTTCCTGCACAGGAATTGACCAAGAACGGGGGGGAAGGTTGGTGGTTTTATTTTAATAATCTCACTTCTCTTCAGTATATGCAGAGTAACAACTGTTAAAAAAAGACAACAAAACATCAAATGTCATCTGTAGCTCCACCTATAAGGTTCAGAGAGAGACTGTATTGCACTAATGTCACAGCAGCTATATCCAGAGGAGCTGGTGGTGTGTCACTTGCAACTATCTGGATGTCCACTGGCATCTTTTAAAAAGCCACTTGCAAGCTTCATTTTGTGAAAAGACTAGTCTCTGCATGTTTTATACACATTCTAACTCACCTAGTGCTGCTTTTCTAAGTGAGCCAAACATTGCATTTAACAGGTGTAAGGAACAGTTGGCTCTGGATAACAAAGGATCTCCATTTGTCTCTTGCACATCAGGGTCTGCTCCCCTTATGAAGCAGAATCATCCTTTCACATGCAGAGGGAAGTTGGGGGAGAACAAAGACAAGCCTGCATTGTGGAAAATAAATAGCTCCACTAAGGCTCCACAGGACACTCCAAGGCTCATTTTGGGGAAACCACCCTTCTTACAGCATACTACAGAGCACAATAGCTGTCAGAAGCCTTTTCTCCAACACTCACATACCCTTCCCTGGTCCTAGCAACACTGCCACAGCCTCCACCTCCAAGTCCTGCTCCTCAGAGGCACTTGAGTATAGCTGCTGGAAATCACTGCAGAGGCTGCTTCACAGCATCCTTGAAAATTAAAAGAAATCCTGGAGAAATGCTACTGTGAGCCCTTTTGAAAGGTAGGAACACATGGTGGTAAGGACAGAACTCAACAACGTACTTCTAAGGGACCAAGGTTAAGCTTCATCATCTCTGCCAAGAACAGCCATGCTTTGTTTACATCAAAGGCATCAACAGTCTTTACAAGCTCCTTGCAGACAAATCAAATCTGAAAAAACTAATTATATTTAGGCGACATTTGCTACAAAATAAGTGAAATTGGGCAGGAGTTTAAGTTCTTTGAGGAAGCAGTCCTACTAATAAATTTTTATTTCTGACCCAGGAAAACTGTTGGGTTTTGTCACTAGACCAGCAATAAGTTTCACTCTCAGAAGTCATGACATAAAAGATTACTCTGCCCCAAAGGCAAAGGCGGCCCTCAGGAGTGAGGCCTTGTAGAATTACAGGTACAACCTCAACACAACCATTACCAAGGGAACACTATTCCTTGCAACACAGAAAGCACTTCCACCAGCAAGGAGAAATGGAGAGCAGGTGACAGTCTTCAACATCAATAGTTCCAAGATGCCTGACCCAACATTTCTGCTCACCTTTTTTTCTGGGGAAATAATCTTGACTTCCTTACTGCAGGAAGGACTCCTGATCGATGGGAATGAAGAAATGGAGAAAAGAAAGAACTGGCCTTGTGAGAGCCATGTCATCACAGAGCACAGCAATGCTCAACACACACTACACTTTCCTGAGAACAGGCTACAGAGCTCACCTGCAAATCAGTCAAGAGATGAGAGCATGCAGAGGGATCCCAGCTCCCTTCTACAAGTGTTCACCCAAATTGCAAAGGGTCTGAGTTAAGACCAATGATAGTAATGTGAAAAGAAGGATGTCAATCTATAGTGAGACTCTGACTTTGCAGAAGACTAAAAAATAAAGCTGAGGAGGAGACTGAAAAAGAGGGCATGCACATTACTGCCTTAATGTCATCAATCCTGGGAAGGTCTGGTTCCTGACATTAGCTGAAGTTCAGAGTTGAAACGATTTTTTATATATTAATCCAAGGTCTGCAAACACCTTCATTTCAAGATGTAAAAAGGAATCCTTGGCTTCTTCAGCTGAGAAAATTATTAAATCCCCATTCCTGAGACAGATTTTTTTTCCCCTCCACTATTGTAAGTCAAGAAAAAGTATGAGGGGGGGAAGGGTATAAGGAATGAAAGTCTTAAAGAACTTCAGAGAGGTGATTAACATAATCAACACTTCTTTTTGAAACCACACCTGAAGTGTAGGTGGTCTTGCATAGGTGTTTACCAAGAGTCAAACCAGAGCTCTAGAAACCTGCTGGAAAGGTGTTGGCTTACCATCAGCTGAATAATTCAATTGACTTGAGAAATGTCAGACCTATCCCCAGCAATGCCTGGCTAAATCCCCTCCCCTACAAGTAGTCAGCAGACTTTAGGCAAGCCTGCTATTTCACCAGAATCAAGCTGGAGAAGACTAGTCTTTAAATAGCATAAACGTGGGCAACAAAGGCTGCAGCTACCACAGGTTTCTTTGGTCTGTTTTTCTACAGCTGAATGCTGAGACACATTTTCTGAAATACATGACAGCCACATGCTTCCTTACAGCAGGCTTTTCTTGCCTTACATGGAAAACATTTCTTGTAAGACACAGAGGAAGCAAAGGTTAGATCGGATTTTAGTTGTGGGATCTTTTCATGCTGTGCAATAAAAAGCCCACTGATCTCATGCTGCTTCCCCCTCTGCTGCATATGCTCCTCCCCCTCACACAACGAAAGCCTCTCGGCTGAAACGTCATTTCCCATCCCTTCCCTTTAGCATGCTTTTTAGCATCCTTTTTAACATCCTTTTCCCTACAAAAGAGCTAGCTGTTTTGACTCACTGCAGAAGACCCTGCAAAGGAAGAGCTGCAGACAGGAAGCCTGGGGCACCTGCCAAAGGATAAACTTTTGCTTTCAGACAGGTATGTGACTAGGCCAAAAAAGCCCCACACAAGCACTTCTGCCCTCATTAACACTCGCAGGTCAAAGACAAGCAGAAATCGCAGCCTACAAATCAGACCATGCTGTGCTAGGTGCTGTATAAACAGTGAACAAAAAAACAAAACAAAACCACTGCTAAACGGATATCTAAGCTACCATCACGTGGAGAAAAACCACCTCTATATCTGTGTGATCACTGCTCCCAGAGATCTTAACTCTCACAGCAGGTTCTTGCTATATCACACCCAAAGAAATACAGAGCTCTACTGCAAACATGCAATAAAATCTACACCACGCCCGTTCTTAATGCTTTCTTTGTCCACTACAGTTCATTACTCACTACAGTTCAGAAGATTGAAAAGGAAATTGAAAGGTCACACAGATACGTGAGCTATTTCTGTCCCAAATATGCCAATAATTTGACTCAGTAGCAAGAATCAAAGAGCAAAACTTCCTGGAAACATGTTTTCCCTCAAATTCTTGTCTGTAAATATTTAACCCCCTTTATATTTTTGTAGCTACAGTTACTGACATGAGCTTGATATTTATTGATTTATAAAATTACATGTATGAAAGGACTACAAAGTAAGACCTTTTTTTGCCAATGGCTACCCTCTCTAGTTTCCAGATCTTTTCCTTCATTTTCAAGTCTTAACACTGCCTCACCTCTGTTTCATTTCTTTCATTCCTTCCTAAGATATTTACCACACCTCCTTACCCTCTGCACACATTCTAGCTCACGCTTGGCACGCAAGAAAGAGCCTTCCCTCTCCCACAGTTCCTCGTGTGATTTCCTCAGTTGAACTCATTAGCAATGTCTCCAGGACTTCCCATGACTGGAAAGAAATTGCCCTTGGGCAGACAGGAATGAGTTTGCAAGGTTTTGAGGGCAGTTACTTTGTGCATTTCGCAGAGGTGCTGCGCTCTGCAGCAGCAGCAGGGATGCAGGGAGGCTTGTGCAGGCACAGCAGCCCTGGGCAGGGCCCCGCTGCAGAGCTCAGCACACAGCAGAACTGCACATGGACAGTGAGGGCTGTGCTCCTTCGTGCAAGGGACTAGCACCACCCTGGACACACCTGCAAAAGGCCTCCCTAAACGACCACAAAAGGGAACAAAGCAATCTCCTGCTCCAGGAAAAACAGCAAACTCTCCCATGCCAGATGAGCTTTCACACAGTGTGCAGGTTTTGTGCTAGGGAGAGCTGTTGGGGGGCACGGATGGAGGAGAGATGGGAATGGAGTGTTGCGGTTTTGTTTTGTCATCTTTTTTTACCTGTTCCCGGTTTAGCCATGCCTCCTTAAGAGACAGAACCTACACAAGCCTAAAGCATACACCCCCTCCTTGGCTGAGATAATGAGCTGATACTAAAAGTATCTTTCAGAGCTTGATATTAGGCCAAAGCATTCCTGCAGCATGGAACATGGGATGCTACAATGGCAGTGCAGGGTAAATTACTGAGAGCAGTGGGACAAAGAAACGCACACATTTGCTACAAAACACCTCCAGCCATTTTGAACACTGATCTTGTCCATCAGAGTTTAAACAACCTTTTTGTTGTTGTTGTTTTTGCTTAAACTGTGTACATTGTGGCAGCACCTGAAGGACTGTAGTAACTTTGTAAACACAAATGAGATTATTACAAAGAAAATCTGTCTCTTCTCAATGTCTTAAAATTTATCTAGCCTTTCCTTGCATTTTATCCCCCAGAGCAGCTGTTCCTCTTTTGATTATGGACAAAGATGAAAACACTGCTTTGTTGCGTCCTTGTAACTGGGCCCAGTGGGATTCTTAGAGAACATGAGTCTGCTCCCAAACACACTTATCAGGAGGTTTCAGTCTTGTGGTTTTGTCTTCTAGTAAGAGCAGTATTAAAATTTCAGAGCCATATTATAACTGAGCAACTCCACCATTAATCCCACCATCATCAAACAGAATCTTCCCCCTTAGACAAAGCACTCTCAGTGTCAGTCTCCTTCACAAGCAGACACTTAAAAGAGTTCAGCCTGTTGACTGGCTCTGCTAAGGGGCCACACTAAGTTTGGAAGCACCTGCAAGTGACAGTGTTTTGCAGTTAAAGCTTCCTACAAGACCACCTTGTCTCACTGAATGTGAGAACTACAAGCCCTCACATGCTAAGCAGAGTGCACAAACCATCACAGGTAACTTACAGCACCAAACAGAAAACAACAGGCCCAAGAGCACCCAGACAGAAGTCTTCCAGGAAGGACTAGTGGTTTCTGAACACAGACAGGAAGGGCAGTTTCTTAGTACACTTTTCTTCAGTGCATGATGTGAGGCAAACCTCTTGGGCCCTGAGGTAAGCACCTCCCCACTTCTGTTTCTTTCACCAGAAAGACAGAATCTATCCTCTAGAGACCCAAAGGGGAATCGCCCCATGTCACTGCCACAGGCCTTCCGAACAAAAGCAAGAGATAAAGCATCAACACACTGGTCACAAGTGAGTGCTGTGTCAAGTACTTCATACCCCATGCAAACAGAAGATACCACAGAGAACAACACTTTATGGGTGCATTTATCACACTCCTGCATCCAGGCTGCCAAACGCTATGGTGGGCTGGAATACATTCTTATGTTAAAGACCAAAGTGCAAAGGTCATAAGTAACAGTAAAACAGAAGGAGAAGCAATTGAGCTGAGCATAGAGAACCATGGTTTTTACCACCTATACACACACAGACATCAGATCCACTACCCAAGCAACATTTCATGCACCTCCTGTCTTATCTCTAAATGAACATTAAGAAAATCAGGGCCATAGCCTGATACACTCAAGATGAGCAATATCACAGCCCACTGCAGACAGGACAGAAAGAAAACAAAGAGAAATTGTGTACCAAAGCAAAACACAGAAGAGCATCTGCTGCTTTTACCAGGAATACCATATGGCAAATATCTGAGGTAAGGAGAATGAGTTCATTCATATTTAAAAACAAAAGTAATAGGTCATTCCTTCCAAGTTAAGAGGAAAAATGCCTGTTCCCCTTTCCCTGTTACAGACACAGCATTCCCAGTCCAGATCTAGCCTTCCAAGGAACTGGTACTGTCAGTATTCTGGCCCAGACTGTCAAACTCAGGGCACTTTCTATGTCAAGATGCCAGAAAGAGGAGGATGAGAATGTTTATGTAGGAGTTTTGCTTAGTCCTAACATAAGTCTGGTTTATCCACAGCCAAGTCAGAGCTGCAACACTGAAAGATCAGTTTTGTCACCAGCAGATTACAGTTAGCACTCTGGAGCTCTGCAGCATTTGGCAGCAGTGAGCATGGTTAGCACAGTACATCTCAACCACTATGGTGAAGCAATCTTCAGTTCCTGAAAGAACTGCTCAGAACTGCAACCAACACAGTTGGTTCCAGTCAGAGCATCCAGAAGCATGTCTTTCCTCAACAAATGTGAGGGCAGGAGCATGGCAGCAATGTTTCTAACATCTCGCAGAACACTTGCCCGCCGGCTGAGAAAGCTTCTACTTCTGCAGTGCTACACACACACGGATCTGCCATGCAGCAAGGTTACAAGGCAAGAGGGACAATCTTAATGCATTCTCACTGTCTCATGAAAAAACCCAAACCAGATCAATAAGGTCTTTTCCTATTTGAACACCTGTTGGTGGGTACCATTTAGCTGTGAAAGCAGCTAAGACCCCTGACATTGGCAAAGGCCCTCAACAGCTGTCAAGATAGAGCACACAAGTTAATTCACCTCTGTAAGAGTCCCTCCTTCCTAACAAGATCTTGCCATATTTGCTGGTTCTTCATTCTTCCCAAGCCTGAATCCACACTTGCTCTCTGGAATTCAAGTATTCAGTCTGTCAATTGAGTTTCTGTTGCCAGAGACAGATAGCAAAAAGGATTAGAAGGACTTCATTGCAGTGCTGAGCAGTCTAAGCCACAAAGAGAACACAGTATAAAAGTCTAGTCTGACAATCAAGTGCCAGGAGTAAATAAAATGAAAAATGACAGACCAGATTAACTAGTGCCAGCATTACTTCCCAGATCCATTCACATTACGTCCCAGCCTCCCCTCTCCACCTCTTTAAAACACTCAGGTGTGAATCCAAGTATATTATTGCCCTGACCCATACATCTCACCTTGTATTTGCTCTCTGCCTACAAAAGGGAATTCAGGGAGGAAGCCAGAGATGAACATTCTTATATGCAGAGTAATCCATAAGTGTCTCCAGCAGAGCCAGCATTTGTTTACAGGAAGACACAAAGGCAGTGTCCCAGATACCTGGTGAACAGCTCTTGTGTGGGGCTCAAGTCCACTGCTGACACAGCAAAGGCTTCCTCAGCCTCCTCCCAAGCAGTAGGTGGAAAAAGCAATGCAGCACAGAAGAGACCCAGACAGCAAGTATCTGGCTTTACGGCCCCACAGCCAGAAAGTGCCAGAAGCAAAATGAGATGACATATCAGAATTATACCTACTGCTAAGTACTTCCTGAGAAAGTTGTCTAGAAGTCTCATCTTAGGACCAGTTTTATCTTTTAAGCTTATGAAAGCCAGCTTTTGATGATGAATTTGTAGAACAAAGTGTCATTTTCTTACATGTTTTGCCTTCATCATTTACGGATGATCCTACGATAAAAGGATACACTTCACACCAAAGTGCAGCAGAAACAGTTCACTCGTGTGGTGTAGAAACCTAGGGAAGCTGAAAGGTGAATGCAGGCTTCTGAACCTAAAGCCTTCTGCAACTCAGCCTTCTGCACACAGTTGATGTTATTGTTATGTAAGTTTTTCTCTGTCACCAGAAGTAACTCACAACCGATTTGTCCCAAGACCTCTAGTCTCCATTTCTTCCATGTGAGAAGGAAGAATACTGCCTATAAAAGCATCTCATAATTAAATGCATTTTCAGACACAGGGCAATCAATAGTCTGGGAAATCAGAAAGATTGTACCACAGTTTTAGCAAATCAGAAAGGCTTTAGCAAGCCAAAGGCTACAGGGAGAGATCTAAAAAGGACTTCCATAACAAATACTCCTAGGCTTTTTTTTTGTCTAGTATCATTCACTCTGCTTGTGGCTAACAGCAGTCAAACCATAACAGACTTGCTACAGTTTTCAGAAAAGGTGGATTTTGTGGTGACAACTAAAATCCATTGTTTTCCTGTGTGAAACTTGGGATAGTTTGTCTATTTAGGATCATCTATAGAAACCAGAATGGACAGTGATCTCTTTGCATGTGGAAGCCTAAGAAGAAAAGGTCAGAGCAGACCAGCAGCTGTGTGTGTCACCTCAGCAGAAGCACACAGGACTGCAGAAAACGGCAGTGGCTGAAGTTACTCTGCACATGGCACCGGCCCTCTGCCAAGGATAAGGAGGTCAAGGGGACAGGCCAATACACCACAGGTCACACAAAAGACTTTTACATTGTCTTTTCCCAAGTTCATCCTCAGCTCTGTAGTGCCAACACTAAACTTCATTACAAGAGCCATAATTACTTCTACCTTATAAGCCAAGCTTTGCCTCAAAACTCTCACTTTGATCTGTGTATTTGTCACCTACCCAATAATTAAAGGACTTTTTTCCCCTGCAAATTAAAAGAAGCTTCAGGTATAAGCAATACCACCCAGCTGCTCTGCCAAGGTGTGAACTTTAGATACAGGACAGCTAGGTTGCTCATCACCTCATGTAGCACAGAGAAGAAAAGTGGCAGTATAGCCAAGCCTTCAAATTTGGAAGGACCAGATGTATTCTGTGGGATACCAAAATAACCACACCTTTGTCAATGAGCACACTATGATCTGAAAAGTAAAGTAACATTTCACCCTCCAAACTTTTTTGTAATCTTACACAAACAAATACAGAGAAACTTCTGCAAAGATAGCAATTTCCAGTTGACCAAGTCCCTTTACGTAGTCTGCTCATGAGGCTTTAAGTAAGCCCAGAACAACGGGATTTTTGGTTTTGGAACACCAAGTATTTCAGCTTTCCTGCCCAGTGAAGTCTGGTGAGGAGACACTCCTGTTTGGTGCAAAAGGAGGTGAGGTCTAGCTCAGAGCTATGCTCTGAGCAGAAGGAAATCAGCAGCAGCACCTCAATGCTTTTCCTCCCTGTGGCTGCCCGTGCCCTGCACACCTACAAGGTCACCTCCTCCCCGTGCGCCTGGTGTGGCTGGCACGGCCCTATACCAGCTGGGCAACCTTACAGCCTTACACACTGGGAAAACCACAACATAATGAAGTCACACACAGGCATGCAGCAGCCACATGTTACACCCTACTGCACTGGAAAGAGCCATTAATTGTGGAAGCATATAATTTTTACTCAATGAGCTTTTGCTTATGTACTTCAGCTATTTTAGCTCTTCTTCCAGAAGACATCAAATAAGACCATCCTTTGCCACAGAGTTACCTACAGAACACAGACAAGTTATTCAAGTACAAGGCCCACTCCAGCAATCTTCATCATAGAAAGGCCCAGGAGAATGAATGGGACTTAAGTTTTAATACCAATAAAAAGCAAACTGGATTAAATTCACCTAAAACTTATTTTGCCAAACATTACCTAAAGGCAAAATCCTACAGCTAAATGATATTTTTCCTCACAGGAAGCTAATGAACTCACTGCATTCCAAGAACTAGTTCCTGGACACTAGGAGACTGGTGGATTGCTGCAAGGTTTGTTTTCCCAAATGCAGTCACATCACCAGCATCTTAAGAGCAAGGTCACATAAAAGAAACAGACTGTTTCAGTTTTAGTTAGTTACATTATTAAGTGCCTTTTTTTCTTCCTTACCTTCCTCCATCGCACATCACTGGCCTTTGACTGGGATTTGTGCTCTCACTTGGAAGCACTGCCTAGCACACTGCAGATTACACCTTGATTACAGCCAGATATATACTGAGGAAACTGATCTACCTTCAAAAATTGCACACATAGAGGTGTGCAAAAACCCACAAGTGATCCAAACAAGCTCATCTAATTTACTGTGCCATTTCCTGCAGGTTCTTTGCAAGGCAGGAAGCTTGCAGAGAAGCCAGGCAGCAGCTACACAACACTCATGGCACTATACAAAACTTGCATTAATACTGTATACACTAATCAACTTCTCTAACCTCACAGGTATTTTTCTTGAGACACCAACAGGGCCTCACCTTCAGAGCTATCAGTCCCTGTTCTCATAGGCAGTGCAAGTCAAATAGCTTTTTCAGTATCCAATTCCTGGCTAGCAGGCACAGTCTCACTCCTCAAGGCATTCCACACACTCTGGGTGCAACATTCTTGTTGTACTTCCCTTGGCCAAAAGGGGAGAGGATCTCTGCAATAGTGTTTCCAACATCAGGTGAGAAGGGGATAACAGTAATCACCTTTCATGGTTCTGCTCTGAAGTAACTCTACTGAACTCATGGGATCATCTCAGTATACTAAAGTATTAAGCCAGCTTCAAAAAGCTTCCTTCAAATATCTCACTGTCCTCCTGAACCTCACCTACATTCCAAATCTTTTTTTTTTTCAATTTAAAAAACAGGCTGCCTTCTATACTTAGATGGAATTCTACCATCATCACATATGACATTTTTGGCTCCATAGCCAAGAAGAAGTCAACGACAAAAAAGACTAAAGTAATTGTGAGTCCTAGAGGAAAAAAATGTGTAGATAAAATTAACAGATTTTACATTTAATATTGATCTTTGTGGCATGGAAGACCAAAAAAAAACCCTCTGTTAGTGTATCTACCCTATAAAATTCACCGCTTATGGGGATTAAACAAATTGAAGAGTCTGTGTGTGCTGCTGACAGGGAACAGAGTGTTGCCTTTAACTTCTCTGAGCACCCTGACAGCGCCTGGCTGTACCCTCAGAGTTTAGGATACACACAAGCCCTTGTTAAGATACAGAACTGTGTTTTCTAAGCTGAATATCTCTGAACAGCTCCAAGTACTACCTTAAGTAGAAAGAGGGTGCAAAATTTCCCTATGTACTGGGAGACTGTTAAACAAATGGTATAAAAACCCCCAAAATCAATGTCAGCCTAAAACCCACAAAATCGATGTATGCTTGACACATGTTTTTTAGCTCAACTTACCTAATATTCTACGTCTACATAGGCAAAAATTGGGCAGTTTGCAAAGAAATCAGATTTTTACATCATCACTGCAGGACTTCTCCAATTCTGCATTAAGGAAAAACACTCCACCAAAATGAAACATGAAAGCATAGCACCAATATACTCACACTAGCTGTGCATACATAGGCAATCTCTGTCTTCTAGGGAAGATCTTGAACTTGTCTAAATCCTTCCATCCCTCTGTCCTGTACTGACTGATACCAAAAAGAGTCTCAAACCCCACTGTGGAGGAAACAGCCCCTAGTGAAAGACTGCAAACTCCCTCACAAATTCACCAGAAGGCCAGCCCAGCCAGAGCCAGGACAGATTATCCATGGAGAATTGCCACCATTGATCCTCAGAGAGCCCACTATCACTAACAGCACTGCTGTATTAGCAAACCTGCTTTTAGCAGCACAAGGATGAGCTTCTCATCAGCTTCTTACTGCCCAGGAAAAGCTAAAGAGGCTAACTCCAAACACTTCTTCCTTCTTCTTGATCTGCATGACATTTTTAACAGCTCTGTCTGATGCAAGCATTTCACATGAGACATAAACATGTTTTCACCACTGTCCTTTCCCCATTGTCACAAATAAGATGTGGTGAAGAGGCACAATATTCTGTGTTACATCACAAGCAGAGTCATATTGCACTATATACTTAGGTTTCAAACTTCTCTCTGATGCTGTGCAGATTATGTTTGGGCTGAAAGCAGATTACTAGCACAAACCAAAACATTACCTAGGCTGCACACACATTCACTCTAGAACACTTACAGAGCTCTTTGGACTAGGGATCAGAAGTTAGTCTCTCAAGGAATCCTTAAAAGCATCTGAGAAACAAGACTTGTTTGCTTTAGCCAAGAAGAGACAGAAGGAAAAATACCTTCTAAATTTGAGTTACATGTTCCCAACACATAGCAAAAGATGCCACTGCATTCAATCCAATGTGTCTTGCATCAACAAAGAGTTGGGATTTTTTTACTTAACGAGTAAAAAAAATAAACACACACACATAGCCATCAAGATATATATTAAAATGAAGTGTACAAATACCACCCAAGAGCATCCAAAAAAATCTCCTAATATTTAAGTAAACATTCCTAATGACACCTTCTTAAAACTTGAAACTTTGCACTCAAGGTAGCAGTTACAGAAAACAAGGACATCAGGCAGGCACAGAAAAAAGAGAGGTAGCAAAGGAGCTTAATACCTTATCAGTGCTAGAGGGTTCTGAGGGGAAGAGGGCGTAGTCAGAAGAATTATCCCTATCTTGATTAGCATCAGAACAAAGGCCCACATTAGTTTGTCTGCACTAGGACTCCCTTCGAGTGCTGGATAATAACTTGCTTGAAAGCATTAAAGGGATTTCCTCCCCACTTCACCCCCCTGAAATCTACACCCCTTCTCTAAAGGTGGATAAAAAGATGAGGTCCAAATAAGAGCTTTATAATTTAATTCTCTGAAAGACATATCCGAGTAGCTTTTTCCAACTAAAACATCAAATATACAATACACAAGTACAATCCTTCTATGATAAGTTTTCAAAGGTAACATCTGGGAGCAGGTAGGGGAAAAAATCAAAACAAAACCTATTTTTTGTTCAAGAGGAAAGGTCACATAGCGCAGGTGACGTATCACACATGCTTAACTCTGGAAGGCATGAAGGACTTCAGTAGTTTCTTCAGCAAAACCAGGAAGTGGTACCAGAGTGGAGAATACAAGGAAAAAAAACCCACAGCTTGTGGTATCTGAACTATACAAAAACCAGGCTAACAGTGGAGTAAAGAAAAATGCTAAGACATGACTACAAAGGAGTCAGAACCTAAGAACATTTTAGAATACTTCCTGTTTCAAAAGCTAGAGATGCTAATACAAGTGGCTGTCTCACTGCAGGATGAGAACATGGAAGGCAA
Organism: Zonotrichia albicollis; assembly: GCF_047830755.1. NCBI lineage: Eukaryota > Metazoa > Chordata > Aves > Passeriformes > Passerellidae > Zonotrichia > Zonotrichia albicollis. The sequence continues at coordinate 27,262,930 of NC_133824.1, read as the reverse complement.
CACATTCTGCCTTCAATTTACAGAAGAGTCACGGCATTTGGACAAAATGCAGGTTTTAAAAGCAAAAACTCAGGAAAAACAAAGTAACAGCATCAGCTTTCATCTTACCTGGTATTGACACAGGCTGGCATACAACGGTTGTCAAATTAGCCACATTGAACTGATGATTCAGCGACGATAGGTTGATTCACACACCTAGAACTGCACAAAAAAAAACAAGTATTAGCCCTGTAAGTACTAAGAATGGCACTCTGTCACATAAAAGAGCAGGAGGCTTGAGGGGTAGAAGTAGTTCTATTATGTTTTTAGGACACAGGCACACAGCTATGCTTCTGATACAGACATTACTCAAAAAAATCAGATCTGAGTCAGAGATGTACTGCACAAGTTACTCAAAATTAAAGAATATGCAAACTATCCTCACACATTCCATTTAAAAATCTCAAGGTAAGAAGAGAACAGTTTCAAGTGTAGCAGAACATTACCAAAAAAAATTTTCAGCAGCACTCAAGTTTATTTGATGGGGTTTTTTTCAGCAGGACAGAAACTTCCCAAGTTACCCAAAATACACATACTAAAACTACATCAAGTCCAGCCATCAGATACACACATGCACTTTCAGTGATTGCAAATACTGCATACTTCCCAGATAAGCATAACAGAAATTTATTTCTATAGTGCCAAAATTCACAGGTATGTTTCGTTGTCTCATCACTGTATACACTCTTTTTATTCAGCACGACTAAAAATTCCAATACTTAAAAAGATGGCTATTAATAAAGCAAACCTTCTCCACTTCGGGAAGCACAACAACAAACTGAGAACTGGGAAAACTGGTCATCTAAGTGAGAGCAAAAGCTATGCAGCTGAAAGGAATTTTTGTCTAGCCTGCTTAAATATCTCCGTTGTTGCTAAACATTTCATAGTCACATTTAAATGTCAACTTTTAAGTCACAGAACTGTGCAAGGCCTGCAAGACAGGAAACCACAAAGAGACTTGAGATGAAAGTTCTCACAGCTAATGAAATGAAAAGTAAACCTAGCAAAGTGCTCTTCACATCTCTGATATGCTTACGAAAAGACACAAACCCTGATCTTACAACCTTGCTCCCCATACCCATGAAATTCTTTTTAATGAATCTCTGTTAGCAAGTTTGTATGGTTTTGTAGTCTACTCATATACCAGGGCAAAGCTTGCAGTGAGTCTCCAGCACGCTTTTGTTGCACATCACAGAATGAGTCCGCAGCATTTCAGGATCACGCAGCTCTTTGCAATAGTGCTTTAGCTTATAAAGACATACTACTCGATTTTCCTTAGGGAAAACAGGACCCTCCCTTTCCTGAAGCAAGCAGCATGCCCTTTTTGGACTTTGAAAAGGAGTGAGGGGCCCTCAGAGAGAAGCTGGCTTTAAAGCTTTCAGGATGATGGCACATATGGCCACTGGCTGGCCCGTGGCATATGCGGCGGCAGATGGAGAAGTGAAGCTTTCATACCCTCTGAGCAACGCTCTGCAATTCTGACACTTCTGTTGAAAAGCAGATATGTCAATCACCCTCCCAGGCTGGTGTTTTGGCACAGAAGAGATTCTCCTCAATCTGTGTATCAGCACCAAAGGATAACCCATACAGGGTATTTTAGAGGCAGTTTCTGTCTTCGCTTTCAAATATAATGAATCCATACACAGCAGAGAATGATAACTTATTGTTGTCTTCACTGAACATCAGCTGGCTTTTGGCTCATTAGAGAGCCACACATACCCAGCATGCACTTTCCTTTAAAGGAGGGGTGGGGGGAGGTGTTTTAATTAACATTAGAGCACCTTACTGGGTCTCACAAATAAAATGCCTTTTGAGAGTGGTCAGCACAAATGGGCTCCAATACCCAAAGGGGATTCTAACACATCCCCTCATAAAACTGTATTAGTGGGGGCTGCTCTAATATATTGTCCTTGAAGACTTTTAAGAAGTCAGCAATTGGGGAGTTGGGAAGGGTGTTGTTTGGTTTTGGTTTGCTTGCCAATTTTTTAAAGACCAATTAATCAGCAGGGTTTCCCTCTTAAAATTTACGTACCCCTAAAGGTCCTGCAGAAAGAGATCTAATATACCAACATAATTTATTTTCCATCTTCATTCCCAAACAGGCTGCAAACTTGGTTTTGATCAGAAATTCTTGCAATTCTCACTCATTTTATTACAAAATCCCATTAAATCAATGCAAGGAAAAAAAAGGAACTGCAGTGAAGCACAGCAATATTATAAACTGTGAGGAAAATTAGTTGAGGAAAAATGTAAATGGCTTTGAAGTTTTCCAAATGGTCCTGGCACTTTTGAAGTGTCAGGGAAGTGTAAGGGAGCTATGAACAGAGACACGGTATTGAAGCTGGTTCATTTCTGAGCATGAGGTTAAAATGGTGCATATTTCAGCCCTGCAAAGTTCAATTGCCTACCAGGAAGTTACTCCTATGGCAAGTAAGAATTAAACACTGTAAGAATTAAAGCCATTCTATTCTGCAGCACAAATATGACATGGTGTTTTATTTACCACATCAAAGTGATTCCAGTGGCCAATTTCCCATGACTCTGCTCAACCAGCTCTAAAAGCTGTACTTTGCCTTGTTACAAGGTTACCACAGCAGTGATGACCAACCCATTCCACTCAACACTCACTTATACCAGGAAGGCAATTTACAGCTGGTGGGCTGGTTGCCACGCTAGCAGCTCCCCTCAGGGAATCGCCAGAGTGACATGAGACACAGAGATCCCTTGTGCTGCAGACAAAGCTCCACTTTTGGAGCCTGCCCACTGTTCAACACACACGGAAAGAGAAAATGGGGGGACAGCTGAGGCAGTGGGAAAGCAGGAGGGGTTTTACACCTCCAGCTCCTGGTCCTGCAACTCTTTAATGTGAGCTTCCTTAAAAAACTGCCTTGGATTACTACACACAAATATTTCAAATAAATAAATAAGCAAGCAAACAACAGGCCAGGCTTTCACTGGTCTCTTATTAGCATCACTATGCTTAGTCTGAAAACAGACTGTGCAGACTGCATCATGTAGTAAGCCATGAGAGAGCATTAAGCTTCCTGTGAGAGAGCAGTAGCTGCCACTGCTCAATAACAAAACAGCCAACATACGAATGGCAGATGAAAACTTTTCTCGTACATACAAAAGCTCACTTCCTGACATTTATAGGAAGTATTTCTACTGATAAAGTTAAAATCAATTTTTGCAGCTGCATTAACAAGACTTCTAGCAGAGTCAGGGAAAATATCATCTACATTAACTACACACTAGCAAAGCAGATGAATTACACAGATGTGCTTAAAAAGACAGAGAGTGCTTCACTGAAGTCATCTACCTGCTCCCAACTACAACACTCTGTGCTGGAGGTTAAATTGTTACATCTGAAATAATTCTACTTGTAACCAGAGTAACTTAATGACAGGAGAGTAAACATGTATGATGGCATTTCTAGGACATGACACTTGTCATGACAATTAGACATAATTACAGACTAGTGTACTTTGGCAAAAGAAATTTACTGTAAGTAATACCACAATACCTTTGCTATATATGGGTTAATTTTTCCCTTTCCCAGGAAAAGTCTTCATGTTTATATTTACATATTCCTAAAGCAGAATTCAATCCCTGCTGCCCCTCCTCCCTCCTTCCCAGTCTTTCAGGCAAACAGGTTGTGGGACCAACCCTGCCAGTGAAAGATGCCTCTCCCAGCTAAGCCTCATCAGCTGGGATCAGCTGGTTACAGCAGCCAACAAGTGGCTCAGAGGGCAGAGGAGCTGCAAGGAGTCCTTGTGCGAAGCAGAGTGCTCAAAAGGACATAGTTCAGGAAACTTTGGAGCAAGGCTTCCAAGCTACTGTCCTTTCATGCAGTTACTCACAGATAATAGGCTTCTCTGGAAGTATCTCAGGCAAGCAAAAAGAGATGCAACTTTCAAAAGGGAAAAAACATAGAGCAGCAGTGGCCTGACACAGACCCTGAGTGCAGCATCCAGCCTTCCTGGACAGACAGAGGCCAGCAACTTACATCTGTTTGCTCACAAAAGCAGAACAAGCAAGGGCCGTATTTGGGCAGTACAGCAGTAGGCGGCTGTGGTGTGAGACAGTACACCGATAAAAAGCAGAAGTGACGCAACAGGAACAGTCACAGAAACCCAAATCTATGGTTAGGACGTTGCACAGCTGAGGTTAAGGCCATGGCAAGCTGCTCTCACTGAGAGTTGAAACAATTCTTGAGGCAGGAGCAAAGCAGCAGCAAACAACCCTGACCCCAAGACAGAATAAATTCCACCAAAACCCCTGTGCTGCGGGCAGGACGTGCACCCAGTGACTCCAGTTACCATTACTTGCTGACTGCCCAGGCAGCTCTGCTCAAGCAGCCATTTCAATCCACCTTCACACACTGCACTAAATATAAACTGCTGATAACTGTGTGGAAACTGTTCCAGCAGAGACACGGAGCACTGCACAACTCAAGGGCATTGGGTCCTCCTCAAAATCTGCAGGTGGTCAATTTGCATGACAAGCAGAGAGAAGGGGACAGAGCCAAAGCCTCTGCTACATTTGTGGTTGGGAAATTTCTGTCTTGAGATTAGTATTTTCCCAGACCCATACTTTACAGAGTAATCTGCCTTTAAAGAGGCTATGGGGGCACCTGGGTTTTGACATTAACTTGTCTAAGAGGTGGTCATGGCTCCCTTATCATGTGCTACTTCGCTCTACAATGACCTTCAATTTTAAAATCTAGTTAGATTAAGTTGCAGATCTTTCAAGCACATCCTTCACCCAGTAGCCCTTAAAGAAACATACTTTCCTACTGTCAGATGGTACTGTCTTTTCTAGTGATCCATAAAACACTCATTTAAATAACAGGACAAGCCAACATAAGAGGGAAGATGAAATTGCAAACAAGAAAAAGAAAACTAGTTCTTTCTCAAAGTTTTGCTTAGAGAATTACTACCAGAAACAACATGAAAGTTACAAAGACAAAAGTATGATCCGTAAAGCTGCCAGTGCCACAACTGGCCACCAGATTACACTACTAGAAAGAATTATTCTCTCTTCATGAAAATATACCCCCCAAAAAGCACGTCATGAAAAGAAGAAAAGGAGGCAGACTTACAGAGATTTATGGCAGACACCTGAAAAGGGGGATGAAATCAACGATAAACTACAGACACCATAGAGAGCACAGATCCTTAGAACACTGGCATTTAATATGTAAATTCCTTCTCTGCTTAGGCATTTTGCCTCCCTTTGATGTACACAGACAAGTTCAAACTAGAGATGAGAACTGGGAGACTTCCCTTTCTCCATTATCTCAAGATTTTTTCTTGTCTAAGCAACAGTTCAGTGCTTTAACTATATCACTTTTGCATCTGTTCAGAGGGGAAAAGAAAAAAAAATCACTAGAAAGAGAAGTATAACAAATATTATTAAAGGAGAGAGTCAGTGTTTTCCCAGCTCTGATGCAGATGTAAGCAGCTAGCTGGTGCCCAACAGCTATAGCGCAGCCTAGGAGAAGAGAAAGACAAGCTGAACAACAGAGGACAGCAAAGATACTCTGGAAAAGATCCAGATGTCTTGAGCCTAGTCCTACTGCATGAAAAATTAAAGAGGTTAAACACCTCCTCTTAAGAACTTTTCTTGCTATTGTTCTGACCACGACTCTTCTGAACAAGCTGCATTGCTCCAGAAACCTCAGGAATTACGGTGACAATAGATTCCTGCCAAGAGAAGCACCATTACATAATAGCTTTTATGGGAACACGCACAAAAAGCCACTAGGAAGCGCAGACAAGTGCAAGATCCTCTCTGCCCATCGGCTCAGTTTAGCTCTTAACTACTTCAGAATTTTTTAAATTTATACATTTACTTCCTCTCATTCCCTTTCACTCAACAAAATCTGTGTTACTGTAACTACACTGAGATCACGTCTATTCCCCACAATAACGTAACCCCTTTGAGAATACGCCCACTTGAAACTACTGTATTTGCATTAATCTGTTTAAAAGAACACTTCAAAGCCAAAAACCTGTATGACTATTTCCATCAGTATATTAGAAATAAGAACAATTGATTATGGTATTTTTTCATCCTTTACTCAATTTTAGGGATACTTGGAACAATTATTGCTTGTCCGTTCTGAGAAGCCTAGCACGGCTATTTTTGAGTTCCAGGTCTTCCACGGGGGATTTACCATAGATTTGTTACACGCACAAGTAGAAGCTCAGCCTAAGCACTGCACACGTGTAAAGGCAGCTGCTACGGAAGCTCTGACCTCTGGGCAGTGTTAAAGCACCACAAAGAAGAAAGCAAAGATGAAATCTAACAAACACAAAGTTTCTCACGTTGAATTGTCCGCAGCACTGCCTCCACTACCACTTTCATCTCAGACACCACTTTGCCTGTTTCCCTGCGCACCCAAAAGCTCTGCGGAAGGAAAACGCGAAGACGGCGGCGAACGCTTATCCGCTGTTACTTAGGGGTTTTAAAGCCGAGGTTCATCCCGCACCAAGCGAATGCTCACGCCCGAAGACACAACACCTCAAGATCGCTGACCTCAGAGAAGCCCAGCTCTGCCGCCACCACCGACCACCCGCCGCTGTGACACGAGGGAGCCGCAGGTACCACAGGTGACATTATGTAAGGGAGGCGGCCGGGCAGCCGGCCGGGGAAGGGCTCCCGCCGCAGCCCCGAGCACCGCCAGCTCCGTGCGGGGCCGCACCCGGGCAGGGCCACCGGGGGAGCGCCGCCGACACCTTCCGGCTCCCAGCCCCCGCCCAGCACACGCTCCGCGCTCCCCGGCGGCGGGCCCGGCTCGGCGCCCCGCCGCAACCAGCCCGCTGCCCCCGCCCCGCGCCCCGGCGGCCCTGGGCTGCGCGCCCTCCTCCCGCGGCAGCGGCGGGCGCTCACCGGGCGGTGCTCACCGGGCGGTGCTCACCCGGCGGGCGGGCTGGGGCGGCGGTGCCGCTGGCGCTGCAGGTCGGCGGCCGCGCGCCCCGGCCGCCCCGGCGTCTCGCCCGCCCAACGCCCCGGCCGCCGCCGCGCGCCAGGCCCCGCCCCGCCCCGCGAGCTGGGCCCGACGGCGCGCGGGGCGGGGCGGGGCGGGGCGGGGCAGCCCTTAAAGGAGCCGCGCGAGGAGGCGCGGCCGGAGGGGGGCGCTGCGGCGCGGCCCGCGGGGGGCGGAGCGCGGCCAGGGGAGCGGGACGGGGCAGAGTGGGGCGGAGCGCCGCCCCGCCCCGCCGCAGCCAGCGACGGCCGCTGTTGGGAGCCGGCGGGGTTCGTGTGGGCTCATCGCCTCTCCGCGGGGCGGCGTGCGGCTGCACGGACACGTGGCGCTCGCTCTCGGCACGGCACCGGGGAACAACGGCTGTGAGCGGAGCTGGAGCCCTCTCCGGCCTTCTGCCGCTCCGTGCCAGAGCAGCAGCGGCTCCGCAGCAGCAGCAGCAGCAGGGGAGAGCGGTGTTACACAGCCCCGGCCGTCTCCGTGCGCTGCCATCCCCTTCTCGCCGGGCCCCGGGGCAGCGCACGGTGAGCGTGTCCCTTGCCCTTGTCACGGCTGCGGAGCCACCCCAGAGCTCGGGCAGCGAGGAGACTCAGCCACGGGCACGCTCCTGCCAACTCGCCACAGCGGCAGGAAGCCATGGCAATGCTCCTGCAACAGGCACCCTGCCGCCAGCCCGTTCCTCGGCCCGTCCCACAGCTCCCGGGCTGCTGGCACACCCTCGGCACTCGGCTGGGACAGCCCGCGGGAGCACAGGGCTCGGCTGGGCCCGGCCTGCGATGCGGCACCAGCACTGCCACACGGCCGGCTGCGAGCTCCAAGGCTGCGCTGGTGCAGGAGGCCACACTCGTGCTCGCAGGGGGGCCGTGCACACACGCGTAGGGGATGCTTACACCTGGCCACCTCCTCCCTCTCCATCTGCTTTTTACGGCTGCTCCCAAGACTACACTCCTGTATCCAAACGTGCCTTCAGGGAATCAAGGAAGGATTCCTTGCTTTGCTTTCCTTTCTGTTGCTTGAACTAACACCTACTTTCTATGAATCTGCTACATTATTCATATTTTGCCTTGGAGAGGGAGCTGTTCTCCCTCTTATGTGGGGAAGGAACCATGTGTAGTTCTACTGGAAAGGTAGAGGAAGGGAAGTTTACCTATTTTTCTGCAATAGTACGGTGATCATTCATAGTAAAAGCCCATAACAGGTTATAGCTCACCAATCATTTACCATTATTTCATCAGATGTAGGAAATAAATATGATCGATCACAAAACATTGCTTATAAATACTCCCCTTGTAAGCACTTCAACACCAAAAAGCAGGAAAAAACTACATCATCATCTGGAAAACATGCCTAAAGGCAGGAAGGAAGAGTGGGAGCTAGAGCTGCATGCAAACCTGCTGATTCACGCAGCTGTTTTTTTTGTCACATCTCAGAGGCAAAGGTGGAAGGCACGGAGTGAAAATACTGGCCTGTGTTTCGCTGTGCTTTGATCAATTAGTGCTGCTGTCCTGAGCCTGAAGGAAAAGTTCAGAAACCTTTGTACCTCTGAAATAAAAGAGCTGTGAGGAGGCTGCCACAGTACTCCCTCTGCTCATGGCATTAGTGCACAGAGAAAGGTGCAATTCCTAGCAGATTCTCACTAAAATGACTTTTCACTACAGGCTGATTCATCACATTTTTGGCTTCAACCAGTTCAACTTTTTTAACGTTTAGAGATCCTTTTATTTCTGTGCTATACTTTGTTTCCATACTCTTCATTCATACATATTTCTCTTTATAACTATCAATAATAAAACCACTAAATTCTTCCTTTGAGGCCTCAGATACACTAATTTGTCTGTGCTTATTTTTTTGTTTATCATAGAATCACAGAAATCAGCATTCACAGACCATCTTAAACGTCCAAAGTATCACACAGACATTAACTAATGCCTTTTACATTGAATTTGCCACACTGCATTAGATCACCAGTTGGTCTAATCCAACATCCTGTTACCAGCAATAGCCAACTGCCAGTGCTTCAGAGGAGCTAAATGCCACCAACTGCCCCCAGAACAGTTACAGCCTTCTTCCAGGCAAATGCTGGTTCCAATCTTTTCAGGCTCCAGGTTCTGAAGAAGGAGGTGAGACATTTTCTCCTTATTACATGTGTCAAAAAAGAAAAGGAAGGTTGGGAGCTGCTACCATCAGAGCACCTCTCTCCAAGGCACAAAGCTTATGGTCTCAACCAAGGCATTTTGGCACAACTTTCCTAATGTTCATTTTCCAGTTGCTTGAATGGAGATGAAAATAAATAATTCATTGAAACACTTCATTTTCAGTAATAGAAATTTTAAAGCATAAAAGCTGCCAAACTCCACCAGAAGGTCAAAGCATGCTTAGTTTGTGTGGCCCCATCTGATTAAATAATTAATTTCTTATCCAGTGGTTATGGATGTTGCTTTTACTCAACAGAAGAGTTTTACTGTCACATAAGTCTTAGTCCATCAATACACTACTTTCTGGCAGAAACACAGATGGGATTTGGTCAGACTTACTAGCACAGGGCTGGGGAAAAGGGCAGCCCATACATTGGGGCAGTGAGACAGCCCACATCACATTTTGCCTTGGTTCTTTTGGCAAACCTGCAGCAGTGGAAGCTGGCCCAGAGAGGACATGTTTTACAACAATATAAAACATTTCTCATGGTGATGCAAATGCATACTGTTCTGCATGCCTTCACAGACCCCACAGGGACAGTGGCTGCCCTCCAGATCCAGATCTGCCACTGGATTAATCAAATAAACCAAACATATTTTTAATCCCAGACTTGAAATTTGTATCTTGTCATTCAAACTGTGAAAAGCCTTTCACAACCTTGTGAAAACAAATGTTACTTCTTACCCTCCTGCACACATCTGCCCATTCCTTCCCTCCCATGATGGACTTCTGTAGTAGGTCTGGCTGGATTCCAGGCACCCACCAAACCCCTCTGTCACTCCCCTCTGCAGCTGGACAGAAAAGAGAAAATATAACAAAGGGTTCATGAGTTGCAATAAGGACCAGGAGAGATCACTCATCAAATACCAGCACGGACAAAAACAGGATAGAATTAGAGATATTAACTGAATTTATTAGTAAAAAAAATTAGAGCAGGATGCTAAGAAGTAAAGTAAAACCTTTGAAACACCTTCCCTCCACCCATTCCTCCTTCCTGACCTCTACTTCCTCCCCCAGCAGCACAGGAGCACAGGGAATGAGGGCTATGGTCGGTTCATCACCCATGGCTTCTCACACTGCACAGGGAGGGGAATCCTTCCCCTGTTTCACTGTGGGTCCCTCCCACAGGAGACAGTTCTCCATGAGTTTCTCCAGCCTGAGTCCATCTCACAAACAACAGCTCTCTGTGAACTGCCACAACCTGGGTCCATCCCACAGACCTCAGTCCTGCTCTAACTGCTGCAGTGTGGGTGACTCTTCCACGGGGTGCAGGCCTTCAAGGACAGGCCTTACCACCACTCCTACCTGGTGTTTAGCCTTGATCAGAGGCACGTCCATCTGTGGAGCCACCAGGGATTGGCTCTGCCGAACATGAAGGAAGCCTCTAGCAGCCTCTCAAAGCAGCCACCCCTGTGGCCCTCCCCACTGCTGCCAAAGCTTGGCCAAGGAAACCCAATACAACTTCAAAAATTATTGAACTCTGTTCAGGTGCCACATACCTAACATGGCTCCAATTTCAAGGTAAATTCACTTCTGAGAGAAGCCACTGATAAAATATGATTTCTGATGGTAGTGCTCCGCTAGAAAGGGTCTCACGACAGTCTAAGCACTTCCAGAGGAGAAAAAACATAACCTAAGAGATAATGTTACTTCAGGCTGTCACACAATCTTTCCTTGGCCAGGAGCCTTGGTAATGTTACCATGCTGTGTGACCTCCTTCTCGGCAGCACTGTGTGCCCAGCAGACAAAGAGGGAGTGCTGCACCTGCTCCATGCCATTTGTTCTCTCCTCCACATTGATGCCCAGCCAGCAAACCAAAAGACTAAGACACCTTCACTCTAAGGATAGGCTGCTGCAGACACCTTGAGCTCCCAGCTCAGTCATCCAAGACTTTTTTGGGTCCAGAGAACTCTCTCACAAACCCTTTTTTCTCAGAGAGAGCTCTTATTGCCAAGATGCAGGAGAGCTACTCACATTTTTCTGTTTCCATCAACCCCCCACCTCCAGATTCCAGTGGGAAAGCAGGTAGCTGGCATCACACCAGAGATGCTTTTGTTTCTTGGAGCTGCCAGCATGCCAGGCCTCATTCTAGCAAACAGCATCTCCCACTTGGGCATACATGACAGCCACATACACTCTTGTTCCTCCTTTGCTTCTTGCTGGGAACACCTCTGTAACCTATTGGCAACTTGTTTGAAATGGGATTTGTGCAGGAGTAAATCAGTTTTTAAGTGCTGTCAAAATCCTCCCAGCCCATTAGCCTCCTGTAGATTACACCTCTGTTGTTTTGCTTTCATTTTTTCTCCACTTCCTTCTGCACACATCTCCTGGCCTGCTAGCCCTCAGTTACACTTCCAGTATCATACACTGGAACCCATGCACATTTTTTGTGTTTAGCAGGGCATTATTAATACTTAGAGTAGATGTAAATAGAGTAGCTCATCTCCAAAAGACCATTAAAGCAACATGGGAAAAACAAGAATAAAAGAGTAATCTTGGCACACCATCCACCCTTTTGCCTTGTTAGGGCACTTGAGTTCACAGTCTGCTGATGAAGAACAGGTAAGGCTAAACCTGGCTATGAGCACCATCCTTGCCATGACATTTCCTTTCTTGGAGTACCACAAACATGCACTGCATTAAGAGATTTTTTTTTTATTCCTGTGACTTGAAATGTAGCATATAGTTGTGGAGCAGTCATCAGGGCTGTCATGCTGTCATGGGAGCAAGAAGCTCCAGCTCACACCCTGGAGTTTATAGGGATTTGGGTCTTGAAGCTGCACTACTTTCTTCTGTACATATAGGCCTGTACCAGAGAAGTTAAAAAAAAAAAAATCTCCTGGAAACTACCCAGAGCTTTTCTCTCTGAGGGAAACAAATGAGGCCTTAATTAATTTTCTTTCAAATACAGCAAATTGACTTCTGCTCCAGTTGTGCTAGTTTCAAGCCACACAGCACAATGGTATTAATTCCACTTCACTTAAGGGCTAAATGTTCAGAGCAAGGAAAAGGGAGTTTCCTGTAAGTCTTGCTACAGTTGAAGTCAACAACAAACCACCCTGATTTTCATAGGAGTTGTTTCTTCAGAGTCTGCATTTCTGAGGGTGACTGTGACATATCCCCGGGTTAGCACAGCAAAATGCAGGATACACGAAAGGCATTGGCTGAGCAAATTGCCTGGTCCTTTGCATATTTTTAAAGGTCTGCCACATCCTGCCTCAAATTTCATTTTACAGGCTCAAAGATAGAAGCACTTTTAGTGCCCTGTCCTAAGGCTAGCTTACTGGTTCACTGATCGTCCTAACTAGCCCTGCTGTATCAAACTCACTTTAATCTTTTTTAACACCAGAATCTTGCCTCCAGGATTTCCCAACATTGGAATAATACACAGTGTTCTGCACAGGGTCTCCTCAGTACCCTGCAAACCAGTGGTGTCCTCCCTTGCTATCAGAGACACTTTGCCCAATAAACCAGAAGATCACATTTGCCTTCTTAGCATTCGCTTCCTTTGGGTACAATCAGCACTCATGCCATGTCCAGAGAATGACACTCAAAACCCAGCAGAACAATTTCCCTGGACACAGTGCCACTGTACAGGCACCATCCTGCACAGGTATCTCACTGTGGTGTTCTTCAGGGCCATGGACCTGTACTGGCACCATCTCGTGAATCTCATCCCTGAGAGTTAGAAGAAAAAAAATTGTACAACAAAACCCAAATCACTGAGTACAGCGAGCCTGTTAGTTTAAGGAGAGAAACTGCAGGATGTGACCTATATATACATGTATAGGAAGGACCAATTCTACAAAACTGCTATGGTAAACTATCCATCATCCCACCCTCTTTAGCATGTTCAACGATACAGTAGCTGCATCACTGCTTATGTGCTACAGTAAAGAGGTAAAGGGGATCTAAGATGATGAAGGACAAAACCTTCTTCACCATAAAATCCTGTAAGCAATTTAAGTTATCTTCCAACCATCTTAAATTCCTCCCACTGCCAAGTTTATCTAATGTACTTGTTATTCAGCTTCATTATCACATTGACTCTGTTCTACTTAGGGAAGGTGCTATTATTCCTCTTCACAGATGGAAGAGGGTGGTACAGATCCCATAGATACCAACTTCCACCATTTGCTTAGTAAAAAAGTGACAAGCAAAGAACTGAACCTGCTCCTAACATCCATTGTTCTCAACCCTTCCTGCTTTCCAACAACTTCATGCTCCACGATTTCCCAAAAAGCAACCCAATTTACTCTCAGCTTCTCCTCTGTCAACCCTGAAAATTAAATTATAAAGTCAGGCTTCTCTTGACTAATTCTTCACAATTAAGGGTAGTTGTAGAAGTCTTTCTATTACACAGTACGTTTTTTTACGGGACATTTGTTAACTTCTTGGATTCCCACCCGTTCTTTCCTCATGATTTTGCATTGTTTGGCTACATACAGACTCTGTACACCTCAAGAGAGCAGCAAATCTTAATTTTCTTTTCTTTATATAAAAATCAGCCCTTTTCAAGCCGCATACTAGAACTACTGTCTGCTGACTTTCATATTTTCTGAGGCAACATCTGGCATAAAAATTGATTGCAAATATGATCAGTTAGGAAGATTTTCTCCTAGCAGTCTTCCAGTTGGCTTCATTCCCAGAAATCGGCCCAACAGAAAAGAAAAATCTATTTGGCACTGTCTCCAGTTGCAATTACTCATTCTTCAGGTAGAACAGTTTCCCCCTTGGGGAGGTTTTGCTGACATGCGATTCACATTATGGGTTCTGAACTGCCCTGGAACTGGTATGGCCTCTGGGGTTCTGGACAGGTGCTCTCTGATGCCTAAGGAATTCAGAATCCCTGCTCATGCTGTAAAAGATTAATAGAGGTTATCCCCTCCAAAATCTAAGCATATAACTATAGGTATAACTTGAGGAATTTAAACCTAATCCTATCATTATGGGTAGTAGGTTTCAGCTGCAGCATTCACCCATAATTAAGGAGAATTATTCATAAGGGGCTTTGGCCAAAGTCATGGCAGCGTTGTAGCTCAGGTCATTGTTAAACAGTGTTAAATCAGCAGGGGCAACTCAGGCTTGGGCTACCTCCTGTGGACCCAATGTGGGAGAGTGATGCAATCCTGCTCATGTGTGTTCACTTTGCCTTCATGAGTGGGATATTTGTCCTCCAGCTCTCCTGAATTCAAGAGCAGGCATCATGGGTTTAACACCTCTCTGTCTTTCTCCTCAGGCCATAATAGACACGAATGCAGGCTGAGTGCATTGGCCCCATATGCATCCTTTACACTCCATAAGCATGGGTGTAGGGATAACAAAACAAGGAAAGGTCCAGCTTCCAACTCCTGACCCCTCTCATGCTCCCTGCTGTGCATCACTCCCAGATGAGAGCAGAAGGAAACAGCAAATCTCTTCCTGCTGGCTGCCAGCTCCTTGGCACAGCACCATCAAGCAAGACCAAGTACAATCTAGGAATGAAATAGCAGCTCATATTTAAATTGGAACATTAAATACTATATCCTAGAATGCTGTGTTCTGATGTGGCTTCCAATAGGCCAAGGAGGAGTGATGTGAGATTTTTTCAGTTCTAAAAATACCTAACTGATAAAATCCAAGCAGCAGTGAAGGTAAAAATCATACCAAAAGAGAAATAATCTTACTATTCAGCTAATGAACACCTCAGATTAGTTTAAACAAAAATAATTTTAAATCTCCAGTCTTAATCTGACAGTTTGTTCTGTTTGATTACACTTTGCATTTTACTTCCCTGGAAGAGCATCACCAGCAATGTCACATTTCCCACTGTTCTTCAATAGCTTCATGCTGTGATTCCCAGGCTGTGCTAGAATAAATAGCGCAGCTTGGAAACTGAAGCAGCATGCAAGACTGATCCTTTGCTCAAAACCAACAGTTTTCAAGTAAATAAATGGGATGTAATTGCATTCAGCTTCAGCTTGAAAATGTAACCATGTAGCATTAGGATGTAGCCTTCCTGTTGAGTTTACATTCAATGGGCCTTGCTTATTAGAGCCTATTGTGGGTCACTGCACTATTTGTATCTGGAGAGTAGCTCATGCACATGTAGTTTGTAGTCCTGCATGGATACTCCAGTGGTGTATTCTGACCTCTCATAACAAAGACATCCTCATACTCATTTCAGCTATTTGTTTACCTCATCTGAAGCTTGCTCTATGACCTTTGGGGCCAAATCCTCCGTGATTCACTGTGTGCAAGGGCTCCATAACTCCCTCATGACCCATGAGCTCCCCAAAGAAGCCAAGCCTGACCAGAAGAACTGTGTGCATTACGTTCAACAAACACATCTGAGGTTTGGTTTCTGCCAATACATGCCAACATTCTAATTGCTCCAGAAATAACCACTGACAACAGAATATCTTGAAAACCAAATAAAATCTACCCTAATACCTATACTTGTTTCCATGGAAATATGCAGTGACAAGGTTTTTTCCCCTCATTTTCTCTGCCAGCCTACCATAGTTTTGTTCAAACAGTCCTGGTAACTGACTAGGTTTACCCAAAAACAAAACTACTGCAGATGTGCCAAACTTGCACAAAGCCAAATAGAGCTGTTCAGCATGACCCCAAGAAAGCATCCATGCAGCAAGACTGCTGCCAGTCCTCAACACAGACACAGACAATCCTCTGCAGATCCCTTCAGCCAGGGACCAACAAAATCTTTTCATTACTGAGGACTAACTGGTTTCAGTGAGACAGCAAACAGCACACACCATGGTGTTTCCCAGCAAGATGAACACAAATAACAACTCACCATCAGCACACTGGCCTCAGACTCCAGCTTCGTATTAAAGTGAAAGCTATAGTACTTGCAATGCAAGTCTGTCCCCAGCGGCTGCCAAACATTTTGCTTCTGGCAGTAGCCCTCTGCATCGCCCCCCACCGTATGTCACCATTCCCAGCTGCCTCCTCACGCCCCATCTCTTCTCTGCTTCCCTGCTCTGGGCAGCTGCCCCAGCCAGAAGCTCCATTTCCCTGGGGACCCCAGTGAGGGTGAGCCACAGATGTCAACATTAGGCAAAGCCTCTGGGCTGTGACCCGTGGGGATGGTGCCCCAGCTTTGGGCAGTTACTTTGAAGTCTCTCAGGATGCTGTGCACTCACCACACCAGAACAGCCTGGCAGGGGGAAACAGAGGAGGGATGCCTTGCCACGTCTCTCAGCAGGCAGTCTGTGATGGCAGGAGGAAAGCAAATGCCATCCTGCCATCCATGCAGGAAGGTAAAGGCAAGCTGTGCCAGGACTGCAGGTAGAGCAGAAGCACAGAGTGACAAAAACAAAGGCAAAGTGTGGGAAATATAAAAAGGGAACCAACACTGAAATCTCACATAGGACTTTGGCTTTTGTCAGGTTGTTACACTGATGTTGTGGCATGCTGGGCTTTGGACCTTGGCTATCAGGCTAGCCCAGTGTATAAAGTCAAATGGGACTTTATGTTCAGCATTATCACAGAGCAGGCTGTAAAATCACTCAGGTGGATGGGCTGCAGGACTGTAAACAAAGGATTTTGGCATGTGACAAGTGGCTGTTCAGAGGGAAGGAACCGAGGATACCATGGTGCTGGGGATCAGTAAAACATTAGACTGACCGCCTCATTAAAGTTTTAAATTAGTGCTTAAACCATCCAGCTAACAAAAGAAGGTTGGTGTGTCCTGGGAGAGGGGCAGGAGCTGCAGCTGGGCAGGGAAGGGACATATTTGGGCAGATACCTGGTGCCTGTGACCCAGCAGCAGCTAGGAAGAGAAGGGCAATATGCCTGAGAGATGCTAGCAAAAATTGTGTCAGAGGCCTCCCTATTGTCCTCTCCCCAAGGCTGTCACTTTCCCCTTATCCACAGGGCTTGGGAAGGTGCAGGAATATTTTGGTGTAAAACCAGCAAGAGTCTAAGGAAGACGGAATAGGCT
Organism: Zonotrichia albicollis; assembly: GCF_047830755.1. Taxonomy (NCBI): domain Eukaryota; kingdom Metazoa; phylum Chordata; class Aves; order Passeriformes; family Passerellidae; genus Zonotrichia; species Zonotrichia albicollis. The sequence continues at coordinate 27,245,762 of NC_133824.1, read as the reverse complement.
GAGGGTTCAGGTAGCTACACAGTAGGTCAGGGTTGTCTCAACAACAGTATAAAAAGCCTGAGACAGAGAGTAGAAATTGCAAAGTAGATGAAGATAGGATTCAACCTGGAAAACAAAGGCTATTTAGCAAGGAGGAAATAATTCACCAACTAACATTCCTCTTGGCAGAGGAGGGAAGAGTTCTGGAAAGTCAAACTATATTGATCTAGCCTTAGGAGAGCCAGAAAATTAGCGAAGGGGACACAAAGAAATTAGCTAGACAGGAGGAAGGCAACACACCAGCACCAGGAATGTGCACAGAGCTACCCTGCCAGGCAACACAAAGCTGAGTGCTGGGCAGGAACCCACCGCTCAGTTCAGGGCTGTGCCTACCATGAGAATCTGACACACCGGCAGGAGACAGAAGGTGATAGCTCCCTGTGCAACCGTGGGGGGTTGGATTTGTGATGACAGTATGTGTTCTTGTCTCTGAGGGGACATAGAAACAGTTGACAAACATTTGTAAGGCATACACCCAAGCAGGAGGGAGTGCAAATTACTTAGAGAAGACTAAACAAAGAGAAGGAAAAATCAAAGCTGAAGGTAACTCAAAAGCTTTTACCAAAGAGCAACCAATAGTAGGTTGTGAAATAGCTCCCATGAAGAGAGCAGGGAAGAACCCAGGTTTGGACAGTTTTAAAGTTAGATGGGAAGAAAGTAAATAATACATGAGCAATGGAAGGCATACGGAAGAATTTGTTGAAGTGATACAAAAATTTCCACCCATTCATTCCACTGCCCCACATCTCTTGCTATCATTAGTAGTGATGCAAAATTAGAAATGTTTATTAAAGCATATCATTATAGTACTGCTCCACCTGAGCACATAGATTTCTAGACATATCTAGTCAACACAGAATTAGGCTTTATAATTGTGTCTGGGAAAATGATTCACAAGCAGCGATCCACGTAAACTCCTCCAATGATCTCCTCCTTCCCCATCCCAAAACTCCTGTAGTCTTGATGAGATAGGGATATGACTCCGTGTTTGGACAGTGTGTGTTAACGTCTCCTAAAGTCACATCCAGCTGCTTCTAAAAATCTCCTGATAAATCCCTTTTTAATTGCATTTGGGAGACCACTTACAGGTCTCCCAAAGATGCACATGGAAACCTGAAAAGATCAAGGTCCAAATACAGTCCTGATGAAGGCTGAAATAAGCAACATGCCAAAAGCTTGGAGGAGCCTACACCTTACCTGGCATATGCACTTAGCAGCTTAATCCTCCCCATGAGGAGGGAACACAGCTATGGCTCGACAGGGCTACAGCAAGTATTAATGGTTAGCTCCATCAGCCAGAAGGCTGGGCTCTTCACACGGCAGAGCTGGTCCCTGGCCTCAGGATTTTTCACCTGACTAATAACCAAGCTTTATAACTGTCCCCTGCAGACTATCATGATGATGAATGAATGAGATCAGGTCAGTCAATATGGCTTATTGGTGGAGTTTGCTCACTTGCTGTGGATGCATCATTACCCTGTGCATTCATCAGCACAGTCTTTGCCTGTACAATATGAAATGACAACCAACCTTCTGCTCATCAGCTTTCTGCTAAGAACTCCCAAGCCTTTTTGGGTCCTTCTTTTGCTCTGTATCCTTGTCCTGGGCCATCCTGGAAAGTTGTTCGGGAAGTACCATATCCTTCCTTATTAAAGCAAACCATATTAAGGTGCACCTGTAGGAGTTAAATGAGAAATTGCTGAAAAACACTGACTTCATAACACAGTGATTAATGGTGCATTTACTACTCCTGTCATCTGCCTGAAAAAAAATCAAGAGTTGCTCCACTAAGTGGCACAGATGCTCTGCAGCTCCACAAGCAGCAGTGATCCTCTTTTGGCTGAATGGTATTTCCAGAGCAAAGCATTTCTCAACTCCACTGAGGCTGTTGAGCCCAGGATTCCTGTAGAAACCAGGGATATTTCAAAGTAACTGCAAGCACCACATTCAAACTGGGTACTCAAAAAGGTGTACTGTACAGCCTGACATATCTTTGCATCAAGCAATAGCTTACACCAGCACAAAAGGGAATAAGGTTTCATGGCTGGAAACTGCTTTGAACTGAAATCTGAGATCTTTGCCATTCCTTTCCAGCTCTGGCGTGAATTCCCTAGGCAGCCCAAGGCAGGCATCTTCATCTCCCTGGGGCACAGTTTGCCATCTGTAAAACTGGGTTAGCATCTCCTGCTCCTTCTTACACTCTTTTTATCCTGTCTATATTAACGGTAAATACAGATGGGCTTTTTTGTGTGCAGGTACAATGCAAAACTAGGGGCACGACCCTGAAAGTGCCACTCATTTAGGGACGGTCTGCCGGGAAAGACGCGAGCTCGGAGCGGCAGGTGCAGGGTAGGACGCACGGATTAAGGGATGCGCACACAGGGATTGGGGATGCCTGCAGGGAAGGACACTCTCCTGGCGGGCCGGGCGCTTACCCGCCACCCGAGCTCGCCGCAGCATCACCGGGCCCGGCCCCTCGCGGCGGGGAGGCGGGGGCGGGTCCCCGCCCGGCCGCAGCGCTGCCCCCGGCCCGGCGGCGCGGCGGGGCTGCGGGGCGGGCTCCCCCCGCTCCCGCCTCCGCCCGCCCCCCGCGCGGGGCTGCAGCGGGCAGCGCGGGGCGCCGCAGCCTGCGGGCGGCCGCCGTGCCCGCCGCCGCCGTGCCCGCCCCGCAGGTGGGGGCGCCGCGCGGGGCCCGGGGTGCCATGGACGAGCCGCCGCCGCCGCCCGCCTGATCCCCGAGGCCGCCGGCACCGAGACAAAGAGCGGGGCTGCGGCCGCGCCCGCCCGGTGAGTGCCGCGGGGGACCGGGGCGGGCGGGGGACTCCGTCTTGCGCCGCGGCCCGGGAGTAGGGCTCGGTCCCGCTGCCAGCCCTGCCTGACACCCCCGGGCACCCCTCTCTCCGGTCACCCATTCGCGCGCGGACACTCTCGTCCTCCAGTCCGCCAAGCCCAGCGCACCTACAGCATCCTCACAGCCTGACTACCCTCAGCCCAGACTGCCCTCCCGGCCCAGACACACCCCGTGCACCTCCAGCATCCCCGTTCCTTGCCGAACGATTCTGTGCCCACTGCCCGAACCTGCCGGAGGACCCTGAACGACCCCCGTCACCCCAAACGCCCCCGCGCTCACAACCCGCGCTTCCCGAGGACTCCCGCACCACGCCCCTGTGCCCGACCGCTCAAACACGGCTCCCCGCCCCCGGACACTGCCCCTCCGTGCCCAACACCTGCCGCGACCTGCCCCTTTCCTGCACAAACGCAGCCCAGCCCAGGCACCCCTGGTGCGCCCCTCAGCCCTGCCCCGGGGACACAAAGGGGTCCGTACGCCCGCTGCCCGCCCGCTCACCCGCCGCCGCTCTCTGCCCCGCAGGCCGAGCCATGGTGGAGCCGCCGGCCGAGCCTCCCCCGCAGCCCTGCCCGGCGCCAGGGGGGGCGGCGGGGGGAGAGCCGGCCCGTCCTGGAGAGCAGTCGCCGCTGCTGCACCTGGACCTGTACAACTTCGACTGCGCGGCGGCGGAGGGCAGCCGGTACGTGCTGACCAGCCCGCGGTCGCTGGAGGCCTGCGCCCGCTGCGCCGTGCGGCCCGTGGAGCTGCTGCCGCGGGCGCTGGGGGACCTGCTGAGAGAGGCGCCCGGGCGCTCCATGCGGGTGGCCGCCGGCCTCTACGAGGCCTACGAGCGGGAGCGCCGCCGCAAGCTGCAGCAGTGCCGGGAGGAGCGGGAGAGGATTATCCGGGAGGAGAAGAGGCGGATCCTCGGGCCCCTCGGCAGCCTGCCGCCTTCGCCCGCCGCCCGCGTCTCCTCCCGGGCTGCGGCCGCAGCTGCCGGCGGGCCCCGGACCCATGGCGGGGGGAAGGCCAGGGCATCGAGGGGTGCCAAGGGCAAGAGCCACTCCCTGGACTCCTTGCAGAAGCGCCGCGAGGGTAGCTGGGGCAAGACCTCCTCTGAGTCGGGCGCTTCGTCGTCCTACAGCGGGGAGAGCCTGCGGGAGCGCGGGGGCAAGGTGTGCGGCCGGGGTCGGGGGGTAGCCGCCGCCAATGGGACTCTGCTGGGGCGCAGCTTCAGCCTAGGCGACCTCAGCCACTCGCCACAGACTGCCCAGAGAGTCGAGAGGATCGTCAGGGAGGTGAAGAGGAAGAAGGGTCTCTCAGAGGTGCCAGAGAGGGACAAGAAGATCGCGGCAGTGATGATCGCCAAGCACCAGGAGGCCAACCTCCTGCGGGAGCAGCGGCAGGCGGCTCACCTGCAGTGGGACAGCCAGCGGCGCCTGGCTGAGCAGCGGAAGGAGCAGGAGGAGAAGGAGAAGCAGAGGGCCCTCCTGCAGGGTCAGCGGATGTGGGAGAGCCAGGTGGAGAAGCGGCGAGGGAGACTGAACCAGGAGCAGGAGGAAGCTGCCCTGATGAAGCAGAAGCAGCTCCTGGTATGTGAGGAGAGGTGGCGGGAGCAAGCGGAGAAGCAGGAGCGGCTGAGGAGGGAGAGGCTGGAGAGGGCCATCAAGGAGGACAAGCAGAAAAAACTCCATCAAGAGCTCAACCTGAAGGCAAAGGAAGAGGTCAAGAAGGAGCACCAGGAGCGAGAGGAGCAGCTCCTGCAAGAGAAGCTGTCCACAGCTGCACAGAAGAGGCTGAAAAAGGAGGTCCAGCTGCAGAAGGAAAAGAGACTGTTCAACCAAGCAGAGAAGCTGAAGCATGAGGCCTTGCTCAAGGAACTGGCCAAGCAGGAGGCAGAAGAGAAGGAAATGCTGAAGGCATCCCTGAAGATGAGTTTGACAAAGGCTCAGGAGAACTACGAGCAGCTTGTGGAGAAGAGGAACCAGGAGCTGAGGGAAAAGGCCAGGCGTGAGGACATGCAGATCCAGAGAGCTAAACTGGCAGCAGAGAAGAAGGAAAGAGAGCAGAAGGAGCACTTGGAAGCACTGGCTAGAGAGACAGAGAGAAAGCTCCAGCATGCTGCCCAGGTGGCTGAAGAGGCTGTCCAAGAAAAAGCCCGCAAAGTGGTCTTGAGCCGTCTGGAAAAGGAAAAAGTGCAGAAGATGAACAAGCAAAAGGTGGAACAATATGAGGACTTACGGCGCAGGGAAATTCTCCTCTCTATAGAGAGGAAGCTGGAGAGAAGTGAGCAGATCTTCAAGGAGAAGAAGACTGTCTTAGAAAATGCCAGGTCTGTTGCTCGAGCATCCTTCCATGTTCGGGAGAAGGTGCGGGAGGAGACAAACATGCGCACCTTTGACAAGATGGCCTTCGAAGCAGAACTGCATGCTCAACTTAGTAAGAAGTGAAAGATCTTGTCATGGGTGAGTGAGGATGCACCACTGGTTGTCCGTCATAATGTGACAGAAAGCTCCTCGGCATGAGCATTTAAAAAACAACGAAAACCAACATCCACCCTAATTTCATGTTTTGGGGGAGCAGGGTACCGCACAAAAATGTGGCAGCTATTTCACATACTGTTTTAAAAACATTTTTCATTCTGGGTGTGTTTTAGAGACTGACCTCAGTCATCTTTACAGAGAGGAAGCAAGTTTTTCTGTCCTCCACCCCACAAGCACATGCATTTTTTTTTTTGGAGAGAGCTGCAAAATCTGCTTGAAGCCTCTGAGTATTTGATTGATTGTTTACACCAGAGATGACTACAGCTGCACTCTCCAGCGGGAAATGCAAACAGAGGTTGCTGACTACTAGAGCCTGCTGAATAAGAACCAAAACCACCCCAGCTGATTCTGCCTGCAGTGATGGGCAGTTTGGTTTCAGTTACGGGACTGCATTTTCAAAGCTGCTGCAGTCCCATGCTGAAGGCAGGGAGGCTGGAGTACCGAATGCCATGTACTCTGGGTGCCCCTTGACTGGGGCCAGTACCAAGCTAGGGAAAGCACAAATCAAGGCCATGTAAGTAGACATCATGATCAGAGCTGGGCAGAAGCTGTCTGAAAGTGCACGCAAACACAATTTATTTTTTGCTGTTACCCCTCCCAAGGTATCCTCACCTCTCCTCCTCCTTTCCAAGGTTCTCTTACAAACATCTCTAGAATTCCTTCTTTTTTTTTTTGGAGGAGGGAGTAAAGGAGAGAAATTTGTGGACAGTCCACAAACTGTCAAGCACCCACACAAGTCACCTGTTCATTAAGATATGAAAATGAATGAACCTGTGGAATCTGGACTTTTGGAGAAATACAGAGGTCACTTGTAAATGGAAATCACCACCCTCCGGAATTCCCAAAACCTTATCCAATTTGCCTGTCTTGAGCAGGAGGTTGGACCAGATGTTCTCCAGAGTTCCAAGCTTATTGTTCTCATGAGCTGCGTACAATGACATGTTTGCCTAGCTCTTATCAGTGTCTACTGAGCAGGGCAGCATTTCTCTGCCACTGGTGCTAAGAGCTGTATTCTTGTATAGAGCACAAGAAAGAGAGATGCACAAAATAAGGTACATTACAGATTCTCTTAGATGAGGATCATGTGTTTTTTATAAGAGCTAACTCAATACTATTTAGGGGGAACTGAGTTCTTCTGCAATTAAATGCACCAGAAATGGGAAAAACCTACCTGTGCCCTGTGTACAGCGTTCAAGTACAACAGCATTCTGCTCCAGGTTTCCACATGGACTCTTTGTTGAGTTGGATTTGTAAGCACACATCTGAAGCAGGCACTTTGGTTTGGTTTTTTTCTGGCTCCGGGCAGCATCAGCTCTCTGTTCCATCATCTGTGACGCCGGATTGGGTTGCTCTGATGATAGCAGTCAGACCTGGAGCACGGAGGAGAAGCACCAAGAGGAGACAGGATCTCGTTTCTTTGTGGATGTCTCTGACATGGAAAATAGTAGAAGAGACAACCAGGAGAGGGTTGACATATGGCACAGACATGCAGTCTAGCATGCATAGATTGCTTACCAGAATTTCCCAGGAGGTAACAGCGGGTGAGAGCCCTCCTAGAAGGCTTTAAAGGAGTTGTTAAATGAACACTAACAATAGACCAAATACACTGGTGCCCTGCAAGGTTAGAGACATTACACAGTGTTGAAAATTAAGACATAGGTTTTTTTTTTATTTTTATAAGATTTGATCTTTGAATCAAAGTATGATTGGTGGTGTTAAGGGCAGGCAGCATGAAAGTAGGAATTAGGGCACCTGAGCAGTGTTTGCTCTGTCAGTCATTGGCTCACTGTGTAATGCCAGGCAAGTCCTCAGAGGCTGGACCTGCTCCTATTGATATAAACGGAAGCAGAGTTGGGCTCCTGGGACTCACAGGAAATAGTAAGACTCTGATTGGCAAAGCACTTCAAAGACTTTGGACAAATGTTGCTTATAAAATACAAAGTAATATTTATTTATGTATTTATGTATTTATTTATTTATTTATTTATTTGAGTGGTTATTAAAGTAAAACACCCCTTAGAGAAAAGCATTAACACCCAAATCTGGTAATTGTGGAAAGGACAGCTGCATTAGTGTTTCCAGCAGGGAGGCTATCCCTTATCCTCAGCCTCAAAGCAGCAATCAGAACAGTGAAACAAATCCTGTTCTAACACTGGACAAGGTCCTTGAGAAAACACAGACTTCACATGATGTCCGTGCCTCAGTGATTTGTGTGTGCCCTCGTACCTGCAAAGACCTAGAAAAGAGATGGTCAGTGGCTCTAATCCAGCCACTGCAAAACTGCCCTTGCTCCCTGACAGCACTAGAGTTAGGGTAAAACCTGCAATGACTCCAGCCTAGCCAGTGTTTCATCTGATTTGTAGCCTTTGAGGCTGGAGAGAAAGCCTGCCAGCACATATATGAAGGGTTTTGCTTCCTGTGTCGTTGCACTGGGGTTGAAATTCACTGCTTGGTTAATTTAGCAGAGGGACAAGGGGGAGAGGTGGGAAACAGTGGAAAGAAGGCAAATGGTGATGGGTGAATGAGCAGGCAGCCTCTAACTGGAGGAGCATGTTTTCCCTAAAGCTCTACTGCAATCTACCTGAAGACTGTCCAAACCTCCCTCTGACAAGGGCATTTCCAGACGGAGAACATTCTGCAGCCCAGGAGACATGGCCACTGACTGTAATTACACCTGGGGTCCATCTCTTGCTGCTGACTGAGTTTGACACCTTGGGGCTACAGCTGAACTAATCAACACAAACCTACATGAAGGTAATTGGATTGGCAAACTAGTGTTCCTCTACTGTGCAGTGTACAGCTCAAGTTTTGAATGTGCAATCTGAGAAAAATATTTTTTTTCAAAAGACACTGATCTGTGTATGGATATTTTTTATTTCTGTAGTGGTTTAAGTCCTAAGTCCATGAAATTCAGTGAATTTTATGAGTTTAAAATTGAAGCATGGAAAATTTAAGTCAGCAGTTTGGATGGAGGCATGAGGTATTTCTTGGGTCTGCTTATGCTTTTGTTTATTTGAGAAGGAGTTCTACTGCTGGATTTCTGTAGAAGCAGAAGTTAAACCAATGGTCACATGTAAAAAGTATGGCCCTTTTAGATGGGGCTTATTTGGTGTTTTTGCAACTGAGCTGCAGGTTAAGGAGAACTAAAAAAGCAATCAACATGGAGGAGAAGCACTGACTAAAGAGCAGTTTCTTTTGGCTGACCTCTGGAGGAATTTTGGAACACAATGGAACACATTTTGCACATTCAGAAATTCTTGTTTATGTGGATTGTCTAGGCTTTAATGGCATCTGGGCTGAAACTGGAGCCCTTCAGTGCCAGAGAGAGTGCCAACAATTTTACCTGTGTGCTTCCTCTTCACACAAAATTTATCACTAAAACTCATTCTCTCTGTCAAGGTTGAATTTGGCAGATATGTCTAAAAGCTGTTAGGAGGAGCAGCTGCACCACCACTGGTTAATATTTTGCAAGGTAAATTTTAAGCCCATTTATACTAAGTTCTTTCTCCACATGCCATAAGAGGGATGTAAGGATTAGATTTCTCACCTTGGTTATCTGTTTTCCTCTTAGGATGCTGTGGAGCTGCAGACTCATTCTTTGCTAAAATTTTTCCTGGTGCCAGGGGAATCTGTTTGCTAAGAAAATGCTGAATATGCAGTGCTCACATGTTTGATACGGGACTTAGTTAAAGACATCTACATGTCTTTATTAAGCCAAGGCTGGACAGGGAGGTGTGGGAAACAGAATTTGCAATACATAGCCTGGCTTGTTATATTTTACCTGAGGATGGCTTCTCATTGCCACAGTTGTTGCATCAGAGAAAGACTTGCTTTCAGCTGTGGGCGTTCTTCTGCAGGTAAAGACAAAAATGTAGTAGTTGAAATGCCATTTCAAACATGAGGTTTTTTTGGTTTGGGCTTTTTTTGGTCTTGTTGGGGTTTTGTTTTAAAGAAGATGCAGGGAGATTTAAGGATGAGATACAAAGCTAGTTAGATGCAGCACATTACAGATGGTAACTGGTGTCTTCACACGTAGTTCTGCTCTGTGGACCTGAGACTGCACTGCTTAGTAGAGCAGCCACTACATCCAGGAGAGCAGAGGTGCTCTTGGAGGTGCTCTGTGGTGTGTTCTCAGATCACACAGGCTCCCTTCAAAGCAATCCACTGTAAGCTCTAATGCTTTGCTGCTCCAAGGGAGTATAGTTTGTTAGGATTGGATTTAGCCTATATAGTTGTAAAAGAAGGCTGTCATAGGCAAAACACTGGCTTAGCGCAGTCCTTCTGGAAGGCAGCCCCCAGACACCTGCTTTGCAGTGCAGTACAGGGAGCTGATGGAGCTCTAATACAGCTGCTTGGGGGAGTGCAGCCCCACAAGTCCTTGGCAAGCAAATAGCACCCACTCTGAAGAGCCCGTACAGAGGCAGGGTAAGAAAATCATAATGCTTCTGGCTTCTAAGCAGGCAGCAGCTCTGCCCTCCTTTTGGTGAGATATTACTAGGTGATTGTTTAAAGAGAAAACACTGGGAACAAGAAAAAAAATGCAAAACTCTTCTAACCCAAGATACCTGGAAAGAGATTCTCCATTCATGGAGACCATCCAGCACTATAGGGAGGCCAGTCTTCAGAGCCTTCATAATGGAATATGCCCCATATCCCACATGCCTCTTAACACTAGGACCTGAAAAAAATTCCTTTCTAGAGGCCTGACTTCTTTGTCCTTAGCCCATTCTTTGAGCATGCATCTTTGCTGTGAAACATTACCTTGTTACTGTAAGATTCTACTCTGAAAGGACCCAAGTCTTTCTCTGGTAACTTTGCACTCATCTCCTGCATCCCTGCCATTCAGAAATCCTCTGCATTGCAAAACCACTCTGGCAGTAAGAATCATCCTGTATTACAAAACCAAACTGCCAGTGCTGTTTTGTTCTTATGTGCTTTACACAGCTCCCTGCATCTAATCTCAGGACCTGGCTGAGGTAAACCAGTTATCGCCCCCAGCCTAAGTACAAGCAAACTGAAGCAGAAAGAGCTGATGTGATTTGCCCTGGGCCATGTTGGCCTCCCTGATCTAGCTGGAGCTCTCACTCACGTCCTCCCTAATCCCCGTGCAGTCCTCTAATTGGCCTCCTCTGCTTGCAGTGGAGGGATATCCCTGTGCCCCTGCTGTGGGAGCTCCCCTGACTCCTGATCTGCAGCTGGTGCTTCATGGAGGATAAAGGTTTTAAACCACCAACCACCACTTCTGGGCATTGTCTCCAAACTCTGAAACACTTTTAAATAGGGGGGTGGAGGAAGAGGGTTATATAAGGCTGCACTGGGAGGCCAGGACAGGAGCAGAGAGAGAGGAAAGTACATTAGCAGAAATGGGCAGGAGCTACAGATGGAAATGTTAAATGAATGAGTAAACATGGACTGAGTATCCTTATAGCATCCTGGCTAGCCAGAATCACTTAGATCTCTATGTGACAGCATACAATAACACTTTCTTTCAGCACATTAAGCTTACAGGGCTCAGTTCATCCCATTAGTTACCTCTTTAAGGCCATCAGAGTTATTCCAGGAGTGAATACAGTCTAGATATATTAAACTTTTCATTATTTATGTAAATCACAGTGGCTTGGCAGAGTTTATGCTTTCAAGAGCTTGGTGGAAATTTCCTCCTGCCTGAGCAGTACCCAATGCAATGGGGTGGGAGGGTCACATATCAGCTGATATTTTTAGACTGGGTGACAAATTTGTCAATAGCCTGGTGCTGGACACTGTGTTCCTGGGTGTTTACAAAGCAGTGTCTGCTTAAGCAGCTCAGTGCAGCTGAGGGGAAGAGCAGCTGGCAGAGAAGTACTTTGTCAGATAGTAAGTTAAACAGTTGGGAGTAAGAGATTTGGCTCTTTGTCTGTTGGACACTACTGGGAATGTTTTGGTTTGTAGGAGGGTGATGTGTTAATGTACTCTCTTTTTTAATCACCTCCAAAGTAAGCAGTGCTATTTTTGACAATTATTTAATGATTTATAAGAGGTAGGAAAATAAATGAGGAAGGGAGCACAAAACACAGATGTGTAGGCAAAGCTGAAAGCCATTTTTCTTTCCCTCCTGAAAAAAAACATCCCAGCAGGTGAAGGTTTTGTTAAGTGCCACATTGCATGCAATTTCTTAGACCCTAGGAGGGGACCACTCTGTTCATGAGCTTTGCTACTTATACACCTGTCTCCTGTACATGCTGACAAGACGGGCTTCATGTTTACCTCCCAGGGACAGCTATTTCTTCAGATTTCAAGGAGAATGTGAGATCCATGAACAGGCACCATTTTCACTATAGAAGGACCACTGCACAACCATCCTGGATGGACTTGGTCCACATCTGACATGAACCCTGATGGAAGAGGGGTACTTTGTTCTCACCAGGGAATTTCAGCAGCCCTCATCCACACAGTCTAGGGGCCTCTGCACCATTTTCAGCTTCCACCTGAAGTTGCCAAAATGTCCTTGTGTCCTAATTTGATCCCAAGGCTCCTGCTCTCATTGCCTGCAGCTAGGTAGCTGGGGGGCTCACCATAGGGTGCAGCCAAGTCTCCACATGTCTGCAGGGGCTTCAAGAAAACTAAATTGCCCTGTTCTTTCTTAAACTGGGGCATGTCTGTGCTCAAGCAACTACAAGAGCAATCTGAGTCTGGGCTTTGGGTGCAGTAGATTGAAAACCTACAGAAGAACTGAGGTGTTGTGGCCCAGCAAAGGGACGCTACTGTTTTATTTTTAATTATCAAACACTACTGCTAATTTACTTTCCCTGCATTGCTTTCCCAGACAGTACCATGAATGGGGCAAGCATTAACAGCCCCAGTGGAAGTGCTTAGCTGTTGCCCTCCCCACTTAGACCAATGCTTGGCTTGGGAAGCAGTGTCCCTTCTTGCCTGAGAGGGAAGCTTTCCTTTCTGCAATCAGCATCACGTCATGCACAGGTGCTCTGGGGCAGGCTGGCATCTAAGATACATCCATCCTATCACCAGCTTCTCCTTCTGACCTGGACTCTACCAGTAAACTCACACCTAGCTCATAAAGGTCTGCATGACCTGTCATGACAGGGATTCTAGGTATGTTGTAACAGGTATGCGTCATGATATTGCTTTTTCTGTTATCAGTTTCACCTGCTGCTGCTCAGGAGGAAGTAAAGCCAGGGAGGATTGTTTCAGTAAACCAGAGCTGACCTGCCTGCTCTCAGAAAACGGTAGGCAGGTAGGCAAGCTGAGAGCTTCAGGGCTTTATGCAACACTAGAACACCTGACATCTTAGGTTAGCTTTAGATATACTCCATATCCCTTTTCACGGTAGCTATCACTCCAATTTACATCACTTGGATGCTGCGAGTCCTAATATTTTCCAGGGCAGACGGCACTCTGTCTTGTAACAGAAGTTTTCTGTGATTCCTGCAATTTTAAAAAAAACCTGCACAATCTGTTTGCAGAATCAAGTATTTCAATGCATTTTACTAATGGTTCCATCAAAAAAATTGTAGAAGCAGAGATTCCTGAAGACAATGATGTTCACACCCAGACCTACTGTCCTCTCTAAGTTTCTCTGATCAGACTGCACTGTGCTACTCCAGAGGTTTCTTGCAGCTCCTGCTGTCTCTGGGAAGCTTCAGGTCCCTCCCTGCAAAGCCACTGTACCATAACACAGCTGCCACGTGATTCAGTCACCAAATGCACAGAAAACTTGCTGTAAGCTACCAGGGGAATTTATGCATCTCCTGGAAGCCACAGGCCCTTCCCATCCATCCTGACACCAGGGCTATAAGAACTCCCTGTACAGTACCTGCTGACCCAGTAATGCTGTCTGAGTCCTCTCCATGGCAACGCACTGCAGTGTCCTCAGCCACAGGCACGGATGGCCAGGGAACCGATGCATCAGATGTATGGAGAATAATTTTAGCATAAGTTTTTCCATGGGGAAACTGGAGGCACAAAATTACTCCCCAGAGGAAGTAAAAGAATGTCTGAAGAAGAAAGAAATAACAAAATTAGTTATTTAAATATCCCTAAAATCATAGGAGACATGGTTTATATGTCTAATGCAACAGATGTACATGGCCAAGCAGCTTCACACATTTTAGGTACCCTCAGGGATGAAGAAAGGTAGAAAGTACTTAGGACCTCAGGTGAGAAAGGAATGAGGTTTCCCAACAAGGGTTAGGGCTGGTCAGAGTGGAAAATTGTAGGGAAACTGTTCTAGACATCTCCAACTATGATGGCTCTCATACCACTACAGCAAAGAAACATATCCTGAATGAATGGTGGGAGTAAGGATGGAAAAGAGAAGCCTGGGATAAACACACACAGGACTTAAACAAATGTATAAAATAATGGAAATAAGACTGGGGCCCTACATGAAAGTCAGGATGAATTGTGAATTTTTGAGGTCTCCTTCCTGGTGAAGGCTCCTGCATTACAGCAGCAGAGAAATGCCTTCTGGAGCACCCCAGCCCAGTGGCTTCCTCTACCCCAGGCCTCCATGGGTGCTGCTCCAGGCATCTGTCTGGCAGCACCCCACAATGTTAGGAAGGAGCCTGATCTAACCCACCTCCCTTTGGGCTCTAGGGCAGCAGCCAAGAGTGCCCAGGGTTCTCCTGTGAAGCAGAAGGTGATGAGGAGCACCTCTTTTAGTATTTGAATCTGGGCTGTCAGAAAAAAGATTTTACTCTGTGTCAGTCCTAGGATCAGGAGGATGAGCTAAGAACAGGTATGTATCTCAAGACCACAGGATAAAAAAACACCTTTCTACTAAAGACTTTTATTTCTGCTCTTTTTTTTTTTTTCTTTTTTTTTTTTTTTTTTTGCAGGGGTGGGGTGTGGGGAAGGTGTTGGGGGATTTTTTGGTTGGGTTTTTAGGTGTTTTTTTGTTTAGGTTTTTGGGGTTTTTTTGGGGGAGTTGTTGTTGTTTTGGGAGGGGGGAGTTGCTTGGTTTTGGGGTTTTTGTTTCATTTTCTTTTATTTTTCTTTTTAAGTTGTTTTGTTTTTTTCTTCCTCAAAGACCAAATTTAATATCAAGCTCCCAGGGTTTGGTAGAGCATGGCCACAGTCCTGTTCTCATTAGGGAACTGGATTGCTGGCTGGCAGTGTTCTGCAGAGACCAATCCATACCCGCCTTTATTTGTAATCAGCCATTTCGATTCAGCCACCAGAGCCGGGATTGGCTCCTGCCTGCTGAGGTCAATTGCCCAAGGGCAAGCACATGGTGACAGCTAGCACATTCCTGTGCCCAACAGAGGAGGCACCAGAGCCAGAGGTAATCTGAGGCTGGGGCTGTTTCCAAAGAGCAGGGACCTTGTGAAAGGGAAAAGCCAGATTAAAGGGGAATCATAATCCTTGACTATGCAGTGACAGCCTGGGAAGAGAGGTTGGCTCAAAAAGGCCAAGGGTCTTCCCTCAAGAATGATAGTGCCTCACTGTTGGCAAGATGGATATAGGCTTGTGTCTCCATCTTCTCCTTCTCTTGCAGGGGTAAGAAACAGAATTACAGCAAAAAGCAGGGGACAGAAGTCTGGCTGTGGGGATGAAACCTCCTAGGTGAGACCCTGTCAGTCAAAGCTCTCCCTGATTTCACTTGCAGACAGAACCCTAAATACCACTGGAAGAGTAGGCTCCAACCCTCAGTTTGTTCAACATGAAACCTGGTCAATGTCCTGGGTTGACTATATGATGCTTTTATCCCCAGTTGTCTCATTCTGAATGAGACGATGGGGGATAAAAGCATCATATAGTCAACCCAGGACATTCATGCACCCATGCTCTGATGCATTTGCTGCACTTGCTTGGAATAAGGGAGGCTTGTGGGGCATTCCAGCATGCCCCCTGCATGCTTCACAGCCATATCCCAGCCACAGCTTTGAAGCAGCAGGAAAGGTTTTATCTCATTCTTGCCCAGTTCAAATCAGCAGGATTAGCTGTTTATTCAGGAGTCCCTTCCCCCATCAGCAGGGGAAAATAATTATAAACCTTCTTTTTATATGTGCCAGCTAGCAGACAGGATCAGTACGCAGAGGGACTCCCTGATTTCTGACATGCCTAAGCCCTCAGACGACTGTGGGCTTTTTGCACCATATGGCTCTATCACTGGACAAAATACTGCCCTAGATAGGCTGGTTGTTTTCCAGCCTGCCACCAAATTAACTTAGGAGGATGGGCACATACAGCCACAGTTTCTGCATTGTTGCCACCATTTCTGAGGTCTCCAGACCTATTGCAAGCCACTGTATTTTTGCAGCCCCTCCTGCCCCCCTCCAGGACCAGCTACCAAAGGGATTAAACACAGCATGTTATCTACTGCAGTGGCTTAATCACTAAGCAAAGCACTCATCCCCTGACCACAAGGTCAAGGAATTATCTTCCTGACAGATAACGCAGCCAGGGCTTGGAACAAAATGAGGAGCTGAATTGTCATTGCCAGCCCACAGGCCACAGTTTTATTGCTGTTTCTGGGGAGTAGTGCTGCTAAGATGCTGTGGAAGTGCAGCATGACTCTTCTCACCTGCCCCAAAATGTCTTTTGGTGTCAGGGGAAGAGAAACACAACAAAAATGGTATTCATTTTTGGGTACATACATCCCCCTCTCTCAAACACCTCTTATTCCAAACCTGTCCCTCTGAGAGCAAGAGGTTTTGATGGCTAGATGTTTTTGGCACTGTGTACTAAGGAGACTGAAGAACTAACTGAGCACTATGACTGGGCCAAAAGGGAAGTGACCTTGGGGGAAACATACATATCTAGAAATACAGTTTCAGAGGACATAGATTCTACACATCTGTTTCAGCAGAAGGTGGGAAGTCCTTTTCCCCTGTAAGCTGGTCTGTTAGGGCAGAGCTGCAGGGCCTGCCAGCCCCATAGCTCACTACACAGCTGTGGGCTGTGAGGGGGTAACTCACACCTATGGGGGGAAGGTTCTTCATTGGACACTTAAATATAGAGAGCCCAGGTCTGCTGCCACTCTAAGAGAGTGAGGAAAACTCCTGACACAGGGAGTTCAAAGTGAGGTTCTTAGTGGGCACTAGCAGAGGGCACCGGCTCCCGCAGCATTGCTGTGAGTGCCTCAGGACCCTCTGCACACAGCCAGGCAGGATAAGCCATGGTCTTCTGCCCCAGTGGCTGCCAAGAGTGGTGTCTTTTCACAGAAGGGAAAGGTGTAAACTGAGATTACAGAAACAGGCTGAGAGGATGAGGCCCTCTACCCAAAGCTGGGTAAAACAAGTAGCTTGCAGCTCTCCAGGTGACTTCCTCCTGGTCACATACATGAGTCACATACTACTCCAGGGGAGGAATCCTCATCTCTACAAGAGTCTAGGTCCTGAAGACTTTGGTTGAAATTACACGTGTGCTAAATCTTCCTTGTTGTGTCTTTCAAAAACAGCTAAGCAGTCAAATGACATTTTCTCACCTCCCTCAGTACATCTTGCCTTTTGCAGTCCAGCTGCTCCCTAAAGGCCCTTGTTGTTACCATTTGTCTATGAAACATTCACACCCTGCCAAGTCTGTGTGCCTTACCTGTGAACAGCAAGGGCCACACTGCAGCCAGGGGCACTGCTCCTCTCCATCTTCCCACCAGGAGATGCTTCCTGCAGCACTGGTGTGGAATGTGAGAGAAGCAGTTCCCACCTTAAAGCACAAGGTTAACACATCTTAGCAAATTTCACTGCTCTTCAGCTACAAATCAAAAATAAAAATGTTTTTTGTTATTTTAGCTCAGAACATGAAAGGCCTGATTGTCTCTGAGATGTCTGTCTCTATTAAGCTTGGTGGATCCTCCAAAGAGCTCACTGAGGTTATGTGCATGCTGTTCATCCTCCTGGGACAGGGCACAGATATCAGAGCCCTTCCCATACACCCACATCCACCCTAACAGCTGAGGCACAGCAGAGACACAGGCAGGTCAGGCAGGCAGAGTAAATAACCTGCTGCTGTGCAAGGGAACTGGATGAGCTAGCTGCAAATAAAAGTCCCTTTTCTCCATCTCTTATCTCAGGCAAAAGAGAGAGCATCCCACAGCGCTCTGTGAAAAACAGACCACTAATAAAGCTTTAGATTTTCCACTCAACTGCTGCTCCTTGGCTCCCCTCACTTTCCCACCTGCATTTCTCTGTGCCTTTGGGGAAATTGACATCATGTGTCTTCTATATTGTTCTTAATTAGGAAAACAAAAAATCTCCTTCCATTAAGTGACTCTCAAGAGCAGAGACAGGGGGACATGCACCAAGAGCCATCTACCTTACAGTCTGCCAGGGGCCCTCTCCTCAGTGTCTCTCCCATGGCCACTGTCCCTGCAGCCCCAGGATCTGCAGAAAGCACAATCCAAGCCTCAATATCTCTTTGTCCATAGCAGAAAGCTGCACAACCCCTTCAGAAAAAACACATTTCTCTTCTAAAACATGTCAGAGAAAGGGAAACCACCTGGAAATCAAGCACTGCTCTGGCTCTCCTGTGTGTGCTTCTCTCCACAGGGATGTGGCTGTAAAATGCAGCTGGGTATGCAACCCAGAGCTTGTTCTGACCAAGCCACAAGGTGCTCCCCAGAAAGGGAAATGACTGCAGAGGTTCACCAGGCCAGCTGGGGAATGGCATGAGCTGCTTTCTCCTCCCATGGAGCTCCAGCCTGGCACCTCTACTTACTAGTTTCTCCATTTCATTAAGTTTTACCTCCTCCCTACCAGCAGACTTTAATCATGACTTCTCTACATTTCTACCGTGCTCCAGATGATAGCATGGCCACCAAAAACAGGACCATCTCTTCCAGAGGATTCACCAACCTTCAGCCTCCAAAAGTTACAGCACCTAGCCTGGATAACAATTAATCTTCCCCCAAAAATGGTCCATATATGTTTAGATACAAATAATACTTGGAAAATGTATGTAATTAAATTTAGCCTTTCCAGTAGTAAGTCTAAGGGCCTGGCTTTCCAACTTAAGCAACTTTTAAGCAACTGCTTTCCTCCTTCTCCCCATTAGGGGTACCAGATCCTGCCTGCTGTGTGAGATGGGCTCCTTCCCACCAAGGACCCTGGTTCCTCTCCTTCCCCCTGCTCAGGCACTGCCAGCTGGGTTTGCCAGGTTTCCCCTGGGAGCTCCTCTGCCTCTGGCTCTCAGTGCACAGCCAGGCCTGCCAGCCCATGTGCTCCCCAGCGAGCTGCTGCTCCTCAATGCCTCCTGCAGGGTCTGTGCTGGCTGTGTGTAGGAATGTGCTGCTCCAGGCAGCAGTAAATGCAGCTGGAGAAATCCCCAATGTATGCCAGAGATGACATGCCACACATCCTGCTCCCAAGCCTTTTTTGCCATAGATTAAGAATGGCACTAAATTTACCCCGTGGTAAGTAGGCAAAACATACTTGTCTGTGGCAAACAGAAGAGATTAGAGGCTGTTTTCAATAAATCTCTGAAGATTAAGGAGAAAGGAGATTCCATAAAGTGAAATCTGATTTATCCTTGGCACAGCTGTCTATCTAAAGATAAGTACCTACATCCCACTTCTGTACAATTCACATTTCTCCACACACTGCCTCCAGAACATGAGCTGAAGTCATGGCCTTACTACTGTAACTAGTATTCATAACATGGCAGGCTGTGCTATCAGGGCTGTGGGGATGGCAAATATTCACCCATTTCTCCTTAGAAAGGAGACAGGATTCATTTCACGTTACCTTGGGAACTCACACCCTGCTATGGCAAACATCACACAGGCAGGCAGAGAAAGAGCTGAATATAGTCCTGTCTGTCCTACTGTCTTCTGACCTTATACAGCACAGCCTCCTTCTTCCATAATTGATGTCTCCTGCTGCAGAGGCAGCCACAGCTGCTGATTCTCTGGCTATCCCATTACAGCAGTAGTAAGTGCAAGCCCATTATTCTGCAAAACAATTCAAATTAATTCAGAGCCTTAAACCAGAAAGTCTTTCCTTATAACACCACCTTTCCCTTACTGCACTGCAGCTACAAGAAGTCAGCAGCTCCATCCCTCCATTTTCCCCTTAAGCCCATTGTCTTGGACACACATGCCATCTCTTCCAAGGAAACAGTTTCAGTGACATTCAGAGACACTTAAAAAATCCCTGGTGAATATAAGAGGGATGTCTTTCCATGGCTCTTAGGATATAGCTGCAGTCTGTTAAATCATGCAGATAGGAAAATGTTGAGGAAATTTCTGGCACACCAGCTGTCTGACCTGACTTATTTACACGATGCTAGAGCTAGAAAATGCACTAGTTTTATAGCCCTTGTGATTTGAGACTGCTTTTCCAGGGAAAAGCAGCAGCAAGGAAAAGGGCACATCAGGCTTTCTATGTGCTTACTTCAGAAACCACGTTATCCCCGAGCCTCATGGCCAGCCCTGCCAGGGGCAGGCTGCCTGCCCCCTTCCCCAGCATGGGAGCTGTGTGCCCAGGCCTGGCCACAGGGAGCTGCCCCCACTGACCCTCGCCCAGGGCAGCTGGGAAGGTGCTCACCTGCCTGTCTTTAGCAGGTTGCTGAAAGGCTTGGAAAAGCTGAAGGCACAGCTAACCTGGCAGCTGCAGAGTGGAGGCACAGACGTGTCTCTAATGCAGGATTAACAGGCTGCTGTCCTTGCCAGGGCTGCTTGCCCACACACAGCCTTTCTCTGTGGGTCCGGCAGTGCAGCTACAGCAGAGACACAGCCACCTTCAGGTACAAAGCACACCAGGCTTCATCTGAAGGTAAAACTTTCTGGTCTGCTCTCTGCCTCTGAGGAAAAACCAGAAATTACTTTTGAATAAATTGTTTTCAGGGAAAATAAGAAAAAAATTTTAAAAACTGGATTATGAAATATTTCTTTGAATAGATGACAAACTCCTCTGAGTGAAGGTCCAGTGGAGGAGACTGGTTCCTCTGCCTGCCCCTGGCCCCTGTGAAACACACTGGGACAGGACCTGGCACAAGGACTCCAAAACGGCTCACTCTGCATGTCCCGGGTGAGGGGACACCCAGCACCACCCTGCCCAGCTCTGTACCTGCATGTGGCCCGTGAAGGAGGGAGGGAAGGTGCCTGGTTAAGAGCCCGGGGTGTTCACTGCCCATCACTGTGCATTTTCTACATGAAATGCTCAAGTCGGAAGGACTTTGGATCAGGATGAATAATATTTCTAGACAGGAAGCCAGTGTTATGAAAAAAGCATGAGCAGCTATGAGGGCGTGTCTCACCTCCTTTGCCCTCCAAAGAGAGCAGCCCCCCCATCCCCACCATGGCAGAACTGTCCTCCCACTGTTCCTGGGTGCTGCAAACCCCACCAGGGTGAGGCTAATTTCCACCTTGGGGAGATGGCTCCAGTTAAGCAAAGAAGAGTAAACAGAAAGCTGAGGGAGCAGCCTGGAGGGGAAGGTGAGGAACAGCCAGCTTGCAATCCTGTTCAAAGCTAGGGAGAGCTGGATAGACAGGGCAGGGTGTATACTCACTGTGTAAAGCAATGTTTGTTTGCTAGATCTGTGATCCTCTTCAAGCACAGACAGGATGGAAACTCCAGCTATAGGCAGTGCACCAGAACCAAGGCCCAGAAGTGTATTTCAGGTCTGTTCCCTCCTGTCTTCAGGACACTTCACTCCTTTGCAGAGTTCTACCCACAACAGCTATTCTTTGCTTCCCTGGTAGGACAGATATTTCTTTCCCATTCACCCGCAAAGCAACAGTTCTTTCTTGCCCTTCTCTGGTTCCCTGGTCTGGGAATGAGGCAGAGCCCACACACATCTCCCCTGACTGCCAGGCTGCACTTAAGAGCTGAACCAGGAGCTCACAGCAGAGCACTATGGGGGCCAGGATCAGAAGATGCTCTTCTCCCTTCAGGAAGGGAATAGAATGGCTCCCACCCCTGCTCCCAGTAGCCTCTCCTAAGGCTGGCTCACTAAACTGCTTCCTTCCATTGTGCTGCTGAAATCTTGGTGCAAGGTGTGCCTCAGCGTGCTGGGATCCAGCAGGCAGGAGCAGCTCAAGCTGTGGGCATGGGGCTCTCTGCTCCTGGGTGGCAGCGGAGCTGCAAGCTGAGCTCATGCCCACTTGGAAGGGGAAGCCAAAGGCTCCCATGACATGGAGGAGCTGTGAGTGTGTCAGGAGAGGTATCATGAACATCCTTTGGGGCATCCGAGTCTGAGGGTGCCCCCTGGATCCACAACCACCACCACTGTTTCTGAATGAGGCTACAACTCAACAGCAGCTGGTCACAGCTGGAAGGATTTTCTGTGTAGCTAGCAGCCATCAAAACTAATTCCATGCCAGCACCAGGAGCCGGCCACATGCTGAAGTAGACTAAGTGTGCATGTTCTCTTCTAGTTCCTTCAGCATCAGCCAGGGCAAGGGACTAAAACATTTCCTTCACCAAACAAATTCATTCCCCCTTACTGCAAGACTTCAAGCTTCAAATACAGTGCATCCCACCTCACCCCCTTGCCCAAGCTTGATATATGTGATAAGCACAATTATTTTACCCATCTGTGATACCTTTGAATGGCTGAGAATTTTCTGTCCTCATTTTGGAGCCCACGTTCCCCCTACACAGGCAGGAAATATAGCTCAGCCTGCACATTCCTTCTCTTAATCTAAAATAAGTTCCACCTTAAACCACACTTGATCTGTATTTGTGTGAGGGAGAAAACCACTGCAAGAGAAATTTAGGAGAAGAAGGAAAAGCAGCCTTCACTGTCATTCCCCACATCCCTTTGTGGGTTGCAGCATCTCTCTGAAGTACCACACACTTGATCAGAGAGGGATCTAGAGGGCTGCTGCTCCAGGCCTGAGGAATTTCTGAACATCCAAATCCCTCGAGAGTTACAGGAATTTCCAATATCTTCCAGTACATGTTCAGATATCCAAAAGCTTTCCAGCATTTTTTCAGCTCCCCTGAGCAGCCTCTGTGTAAACACAGCTACCCACAAAGTATAACCCTAAGCGTGTCCCTGAATCACAGGGATCATATTCCTGCATCACAGGGCATGCCTCATGTAAACCAGGGAGAGGGGAAAAGGGCCTGAGCTGCAGACTCCTTTTCTCTGAGCACTCGGGGCTGGACTCCTTGGTTGGATCCAGTAAGCTTTTTTTGCTTACTGGGAAATTGAACAGCCGTCTTCAGGTTATTGAAATGTGTTTGCCAAAGCGCACAGTTTGTTTTTGAAGCTCAGCAACTGTCAACTGTCAGCAGTGCTCCAGCTTTTAGTCACACCTGCTGCACTCCTACCTCTCAATCTCCTTCCTCTCAGAGCCTCCAACAAGCTCCCGTTGCCTGCAATAAGCATGGGGTGTGCCTTTGGCACAATCAGGAAAGGAAAGGAGAAATTAAAATGGTGGCTACTCCCAAGCAAGTTACAATCCAATCAATCTCTGGCAATCTTTGCATTAAAAGCCTGCTCCTCTACTCTGCTACAAAAGCCGCAGCATTCTCATCTTGTTGCTGTGTAATTTTTATTGCTGGTAGCACCTAAAAGCACAGCCCATCTCTGCCACCCAAGGACCCTGAATGCCCTGTGAGCTGTCCCAAAGACAGAGTTCTGCCAAACATGCTATCACCCTGGTCATGGCTGTGCTTTCAGCAGTGACTGGCACAAGCCTCCAGCCTTATTCCATCAAGGCTGAGAGTCAGAACCTCTTTTGAACAGGGCCTAATTCCATTGCAGGGAGTCAGTTTGCTCACACCCACCACAAAGATCTTGTTTCCAAACCCCCTTATTAACATGGTGATGTCAAAAATATTAATTCCTATTTGCAGAACTTGGATATAGAACCTCACAACAAAAAACAGAACCTGTTTTCCTCATGTTGGAGAGGCAGGGGCTGTACCTTCTGTGGGCAGCCACTGATGTGTGGAGGAACAGGGAGCTCTCTCCCACCCCAGAATTAATGATGAAGAAACCAACGAGAAGAGCAGCTCTAGGAGAGGACATATCCCGCCACTCTTGGGTGGTTTCCACAGAGAGGTCTGAGGCAGGGGTGCAGTCAAGAAGAACTCAAGGGTAAGCAGAGTTCAGTTAGTAATTTAAGCAATGCAAGGTTTGCACTTTTCAGGATACAGCAAAAGAAGAGCACATGACCCTGCTGAGTTATTTATTGCAACAGCTCTGAGTTAGCAAAGGTGCCTTTGTTACCCCCACAAAACGCCCTTTATAATTTTTCTTCCTTTGAAGTGCCATATCTGCCAATACTGAAAAAAATCAAAAATATGAATGTTGGTTCAGGCACTACACTGTATCCTGCAAAGGGCAGGAAGGACTCACAGACCTGAGTACTCAGCTGGATCTTTCTGCATTCTGGCTGGGGAGATAAGCCTGCAGTAAGAAGTAAGTGTTACTTAATACAGAAAAGGGGATGTTATCTCTGTACACAGAAACACACTGCACTGGTTTGTTCAACAAACCACACATAGTGGCTGAACTTGGGGTGACTGTCACCCCAACAGGCCACCTCAGACTCAGTTCTCAGGTGATTCATTACAGCAATTCCTCTTGCTTGGTCATTTCACCCATTCAAATCCATGCTCAGACTAGGTAGGTAAAAAAATCATACACAGACTGGGCAAAAAACTGCAGAGTTGTCCTTGTGCACAAGGAAGAAGATGCCAGAATGAATGCATCCTTCACAGGCACACCAGCACTGAGAGTCCAGGCAAGCCCCTGCCTTGGGCAAGACTTTCAGAACATGGGCCACTTTCCTGGGAGCAAACCTCTCCTTTCTGGGTACAACATGAGCCAGCTTCTGTCCCTCTAACAACCACAAAGAGTGACAGCATTGAAAACATTCAAAACAGACTATTCCTATGGAAATCTATCATCTTATTTCCATAGAGATACACTAATATTACACTAAGTCCTAAGCAGAAAGCCTGCCTACTATCTGGAGCTAAAAAAAAGCCATACTTTGTCACTAAAAATTGCTACCAGCTTATGTCACTTGTGTGCCACGCACAGCAATGCACAACATGCACCAGCAACCATTTATCCTTCATTATCCACTTCTGACCCCAAGGGCAATTTCCATTTCTTATCCACTTTCTCTGCTTTAGAAGAAGCACAGACTGGGGGCAAGGGCTAGGGCTGCCTTTCTTTCTCTGACATTAACTTCTGTGCAAGAGCAAAGCCTTGGGGTGGCGGGCACTCCAGCAGGAACCACTCTTCTTCACTAGGGACTGAAACAGCCTGTGCATCTTACGAGGAGGATGAAGTTAACTCTTAAATCAGTTAATTGAACTTTTAACAGGATCCATCCTTCACACTGTGAAAAGTAGCCAGGAAAATGCAGAGGAAATCAGCAGGCTTCACACTTGGCAGTGTTTCTGACAGGAACAACAGGGAGCATCTTCAGAGAGAAAAGTTCACAGGTGTTGCACAGAAGGTGGAGGTGGTGAAGAATGGCCACAGGCTTTTCAGAGCCAGTGTAGGTGTTCTGCAACTCCTGAAGAGAAATCTTAAAGGTGCAAACCATCCTGTATTTTCTTCTATCCTCAGACACAAGAGAACAAGTTAGAGAACTCTTGTCATTGGAGGAAGTCATTACCCCCTTCCCAATTTTCCCAGTAGAAGAAAGCAGCTTAGGATTACTGGTGGAGGTCGTTTGAACAGAGGGAAGCTTCCTAAGCCATCTTCCTGTTACTGCATTGTGTTAAAAATACACAGAGAACATTGGAATCAGTCATTTCTGTGTCCTTTGAAAGGAGACAGTCACTTAATTTAGATGCTGTGGTGCACAGAGGCAGCTCCGTGCTGGCTCTGCCTGGGAGATTACAGGGGAGTGGATTCCTGTGCAGCAGGGAATGACTGATGGAAAGCACCTCCTCACAGGTGGCTCAGGGCACATCTGCTGGTTACATACAGAGTTGTTCACTGACTTCAGGTAAGCAAGTGGGAGCTTTCTACTTCAGATGTGATACAGTCTGCTTTAACTTTATACACAATTTAAAAGGGGGTAGCAAGGGTGAAAGCTTTTTACATACGGCCAATCCTTCTGAGAGGTGATGTTAAGCACGTAACACAGCAACCCAGTGAAGCAGAGGAACTGCACTGGCAGTAAATGAGAGTGTCACAATGATTTGTTTGAACTCCTGCAGAGACAATTTAACATCATTTTGGTGACAGTGTATCAAGAATACACAGGAATTCATTCTAGTGTCAGCATAACTTTTATTTACTTATTGCTGTCAATATGCACAGTAAAGGAAGACCTGATGTGACTGCCTCCTGCATACAATAAAGAAGAATCAGAGATTGTGGCTTTGATGGTAATAGAACAAAAATGCTGTATTCACAGGCCACAGGGTGATTTTTCTACCTGCCTGAATTACAGATGCATTCCCTAGCTATCCTTTATTCTGTTCCTTCCAGCATCACCTAATATAGACCTTGTAACTGGAAAATAGCCAGAGATTATCTGGGAGCAGCATCAAGGAAAAAAAACATTTCTGTATTGCTTCTTTATCACAGCCCTTCAGCCTCGTAGGAGCAAGAATTCATTTGTGGCTTTCTAGCATATAAACACAAGTAGATAAACCACAGAAGGAGGAGGTATGCTAAGGAAGGATGGAAACAATCTTCTCCTACTGTATCACCTATTATCACAAAAACATCCTCCTTCAGAGCTGGATCTTCTGATTGGATGAAACCTCCCAATGCCTGGCAGAAGGATACTAGTCAGTAACTGACTGAAATGGGAAGTACAGGCTGTGTTTTCAAAGCTTTTCCTCTGGTCACACTAGAGTGATTCCATCCAGGAGCATCACACTGTCACAGGATGTTCCTCCACCCAGCTTTAACCACTCTCCTCTGGCTGGTAAGCCAAGGCTTGCTACCCAGCCTCATCCTTGACTTCTCCCTAAGAACAACACTAAATTGGTAGGGAATTATGTAGGTGGCCAGAAGCCAAAGGCTGTTAGTTAGTCTGAATGGGACAGTAGCAAGCAACCACCTGTGTGTCACTGGACATACATAATACCCAGGGGTCCTGATGCCATGAAAGGTACAGTAAATCTGTACTTTATCACCCCCTAACCCCTAACTGTACTTCTGCTGCTTACTTTATTCACCTTTGTATTGTCTATTTCTTAGTTTCCCAATTAATACGCAGGAGAAAACAGGGTGTCACTCTGAGCATGCTTATCCTGTGGTCTGTAAGCACCAGGCAGTGCTGCTTCTACAGCATGGGTAATTATTAGCCAACTGCTTACTTAAAATAGGTGGGGGAAGCTGCAAGGGGTTCCACAACAAAGTGACTCCTCTCCTGGACTCCTCTTCCACAGCCCTTGCAGCTTGCCTGAAGTGGCAGTGGGTTTTGTTGCTAGACAGTCTTCACCCTCCTGCCCCCCAACTCACCTCACAGGTGAGGTGTTGAGGAAGCCGTCAAAACTGAGTCAAAGGCTTCTTCACACTGAGGAATAGATAGCCAAGAGCTAATGCATTCCCTAGTTCTGACACAGCTAGATGTCCCAGTGCAAAAAAATGTGCAAAGGTGGCCCTGGAATGTTCTGCCCACCATCAACACAACAGAACCCTCCCTCCAGCTTGCATGGATGCCATTGAGTTACCTATAAGCTCTTCTCTGTACATGATCCTCCTTGGACCCAAATCCACAGCATCCTCCTGTTGTCTTCACCTTGTGTTGTTGCTGTTTGCTTGAAATTATGTAGCATCAAGACAAAAAGTTTGGCCCTGTGTTTGATACTTTTGCCTGTGCTTGGGAGGCTGGGACTGTTGCAGTCTTCAGGACATGTGCCCCACCGAAGTGCTGATTTACTGAGGGTGTGCAGCTCCTAGAGGGGATCAGGCAGAACAGGGTGAGCTGTGTTCAGCTGAGGAGATTATACAGCTGGAACATAGGCTGCTAAAGGTTTCCTCAGAAGCACTTGTGTTTGGCAGACAGACTAGACAGGGAAGGAAAGGAAAGGAGAGGCACTTCCTAAGCTACGGTCTCTGGTTCACTTGAACACCGACTGTGGCATCTTGGCCAAACATGGCTTAGTGTAAGCAGCTGAAGCAAACAGGTTTGGAGAGATCAGCAGAGAAGGTCTGCCAGGCTGCAGGGAGCACTCAAACTAAAGCAAAGCCAGTAACTCAAGGGATTTCCTACACACAACTCTCCCCCACCTTGCCCGCCAAATGCCAGATCTCCCTTCTGAGCCTAGTGCCCAAGGCTGTAACTTTTGCAGAGCTGAATGGCAGGTTGATCTCAGAAGCCCCCTCCCAGGAAGAGTCACTTTTTGTCCCCTGAAGCAGAATCCTTTTGTGACCTCATGATTTGATAGATAGTTTTCCTAAAGCGCTGGTCCCGGCTCAGTCTTTTGGCTGCTTCTTTCAGCTCTTCAATATTTTCAGCTTCTGCAGGTGAGAAGATGAAGGACTGTGACTGTTTCACTGAAACAAGAACAAGACAGAAAGGTAAGCACTCTCCACTAGTGACACAAACTGAAGATAAAGCTTCACTAGAGTTCACGAGCCATGTGACCAGCATGACTGAGCCTAACTCAGTCTGTGATTAGGCATTCTGATGAAGTCATATTTAAGTATGTTTTTTTAGGGGCCCAAGACCATCACAGAAGTTTAGCTTTCAACATATATAAAGAAAGGGGCAACAAGTACACAGGCTCAGTGCCTGCTCTCTGGGAAAGGAAGCTCCAAGTAGCACCATGGCTCCATTCTGCTGCTAAGGAACATGGAATAGAAACAACATTTGCAAACTTTACTGCTCTGCCAGCCCCCTGGGCACATATCTGCTCCTGCAGGAGATGAAGAAGAAGGCTGCGTGACACCCACTGTCATTCCAGGAGGCGCTGGTTCTCCGGCAGCGGAAGCGGCAGCTCTTTATGCGGCGAGTGGCAGCCTTGTGGATGTACACGGAGTTCTTCATGATCACGGGCATCTTGGCCTCCAGCTCAGCATTGCGGATGCACTCTTCAAAGAACTCTGGGAAGAGAACACCACTGTTACAGTGATGGGGCAGACACCCCTAGCAATGAACCAGCCACAAGGGACTGCGCTCATTGATGGGCTGAACCAGGTAATGATGACCTTCATGAACAACAATCCATAGAGCTCTAGAATATCATCAGGAAGAACATTTGCAAATGTTCATTTTCAAAGTGACAAAACCCTCCAGTTCCTAACAAATGCATACTCAAATTTAGAAAGAACTACAGTCATCCATTCCACATCAGTAATTCTCACAACTGCTCATGAATCAACTGCCAAAAGCCTTTTATACTTTTATAGAAGTTCTCAACTCTGAAGCCTTGCTCTTTATACTTTCTTTGAAGGACTTCTAAAACCAGTCAGGACTAACTGGAAAAGGAAGGTGTTGGCAAGTGTTGGCAACACCATCATGGGCACACATGGTAAGGGATTTCTTAGCAGCATAGCAAATACTAGCACATAGTTACATATATTATGGGCTCCAAGGAAAGCCCTATGCCCAAACTCTGACGTTATTCTGCCCTGATCTGCCACACAAACTGCTTTTCCTGCCCCATTTCCCCTCTTATGGTCTGACCAGTGTCTATTCTGCAATTCCAGTCTTGCTGACCTCCTGCCTGTTGCTGGTCCATTGCTGTTCAAAAGCATCATGTGCTAATGTGCCCCAACTCTTCTATAAAGGGCATGCAGAGCTGCAGGAACCACTTGGAAGGACTGAGGCAATGTGTGCTGGGACTAACATTATGGGAAATATTGCTGGTCCCTTATTTTCTCTAGTGCTCTGCTCATCAGTACATTTTTACTCTTTTGAAAAAAACATCTCCCAAAATCTAAGGTTGGAAATATCAGGAGACATTCAGTACCAGTTACTCATGTATGCCTTGTGAAGCTCCACTTGAATGCTGAGCTCAACATATCCACTTTCACTCTGTTTTCTTACCATAGCCCTGAACCAGTGGCATGAAGTTCAGAATCATGACTGTTTTTATCCATTTAGAAATCTTATGTAGAAACTACTGAATAATACTTTTAAAATTTAAATATAAATAAATTATAAGTATGCGGATAGATATAAAACTATTTATACATTTATTTTTCCCTATTTACCTAACAGTGCTCAGAATACCACAGGACTTTTTGACTTTTCTATATTAGTCCAGTACATCCACCCTTCACTGAAATGAAGCCTTAACTGTACAGACCTAGCACCTTAATAAACCCTTCTCCCTGCACTATAACTTGCAGGGCATGCAAAACAAGCAAGATTTGACTCAATTGAAGCTGCTTATGTCAGTTCCCAAGCCTGACTCAAGCCAAATGCCAGGATAATGCCCCCCAAGAGAACCCAAAAAGACCCAGCCCAAACAAATCAGAAAAAGGCAAAGAAACAGGGATAACTTGTGAGAAGCATCAGTCTGCACCTGACCCATGCTCTGTAGTGCTGAGCTGATGCTGCGATTCAGCTCTGAGTAAAGATCCAAACTTCACCTGCTGGGTCACCCACCAGCACGTTGCTACAGCAACCACAGGCCTCCTTAAACTGGTGCTATTCTTTTAGCCAAGGCTGAGAAATAAAGCCTTGAGGGGAATCAGAGGACTCCTTGTAACTCAGACCTAGTCAGTAGTCAGTTTTTATAGCTCTGCCACAGCTTCCCTGTTTGACATTTTGGAAAGTCAAGATGGTTTGCTCATCTCTAGGTTTGTCTTCCACCCAGCAGAGATGGCTGGAATAATTTAATGCTCCTTTGAGAGGCTGGAATAATTTCCAACCTTCTCTGAGGGCAAAACATCAACTACCTGCATAGCACATTATGGCTCCTCAAAAGGGAGATGTGGTGGAGGTACAAGAAGTTGGGAGACCACATTTATCTGCAGCTTTGCTAATTTGTAATCTTTGTGTGCCTGGGAAGGTAGAAATATTTCCTCTAGTGAGTTTGCTCATCAGTAGAGAACATGGATGACTAACTTACTTCTCAAGTTACTGACATCTGCTTTCATCTTCTTCTCTTTCTCCTTGTTGCAATTCAGGGAATTTAAGCCTTGCTCCAAGCTCTGCAAGGCTTCCTCAGCCTCTCTCAGTCTCTTCTCCAGATCCATGCGTACCTTCACTTCAGCCTGAGGAAGAAAATAAGAATTGCTGGAAAACAGCTTGTTTCTCAGTAAACATCTGGGTAACTCACAAGGTCTGTGAGGAACTTGCCATGGATAAAAATGAAAAGACAACAGTGATGGAAATCCTTAGAAGTATTGCAAGGCAATATAAAGGCATTTCTCATGTTTTCAGACAGAATCTGAAGTCCAGATTATTACAGTAATATTACTTTACTCTGACTTCATTTTTCACAGTTTTCCTCCCCTTGCATAAACCATATGGAACCAGAGATGGTATTTCAACACATGAATTTGTGCTAATGCAAGTACTTGCAGCTTAGCAGGAACAGAAGGACATCAATCCAGCTGAGACAGACTTGAGATAAAGGCAGCCAATTCCCACAAAGGGATGTACAGTGCTTAGTTTCAGAAACAAAACACAAGAGGAGTTAGAAATACTGTACTAGTTTAGCAAATGAGAGACTACACAGCTTAGGTCAACTTAGCTTTAGTCTGGCCAAGTAGATAGAAGATGACAGGATAAGAAAATATTGGAGGTTCAGGAAAAAATAATTCAGAGGGTGGACAAAATATTGTATAAGGAGTTTGAGTGTCAAACAGCCAATTATTAACATAACCTTTACATTATTTAGATTTAAATAAAATACCATATTTGTCCAGTTACCTTTGCATAGATTAATGTACTGTCAGTTACCAAGTAGGGCTGGTCCCTCATCTGAATTCCTCTGCTTTTGAATCCAAGTTCTTGCAGAGGTTACTGAAGATTTAAAAGTCTTAAGGTTTGTTTTTCTGAGCACAGGTGAGGAGACAAAATGTCTGCTCAGTTCTGCAACAACCATATTAGCATTTATTTGAAATCATCTTTATTCTTGATTGTGTCTACTTTCCTCTTTTACTTTTTTTCCTTCCCTCCATCTATAGGTTATGTTTTCACAGTAACAGATTGAAAGACTTGTACTGAATGGATTAATCAGGCTTCAGGATACAAAAATAAACAGTAGTACTACATAGATATAAGACAATTTCACGTGTTACCATGATATCATAGTGCTTTGGGTAGGAAGAGACCTTAAAGATCATCTCATTCCCCTTGGCCATGGGGAGGGATAATTTTCACTAGACCAGGTTTCTCAGAGCTCCAACCAACCCAGTCCTGAACACTTCCAGGATGGAATATCCACAACTTCTCTGAGCAACTTGTTTCAATTCCTCACCACCCTCACAGTAAAGAATTTCTTTCTAATACCTAATCCAAACCTCTCCTCTTTCAGTTTGAAGCCAATCTCACCTGTCCTATCACTACATCGTAAAAATTCCTATAAGGTTTCTGTCTCAGAGCCTTCTCTTCCCTAGGCCAAACAGCCCCAGCTCTCTCAGCCTGTCTTCACAGGAGAGGTGCTCCAGCCCTCCAAGCACCTTGGTGGTGCTCCTCTGGGCTCACTCCAACAGGTCAATGTCCTTCCAGAGCTGCATGCAGCACTGCAGGTGGGGTCTCAGCAGAGTGGAGCAGAGGGACAGAATCATCTCCCTCGCCCTGCCTGCTACTCTGCTTTGGATGCAGGCCAGGATACAGCTGGCAATATGAAGCACAGTAATGAAGATTTATGACCAAAATGTGAAAACTAAATAAAACCAAGTGTTTGGCTTGATAGAGAATGAGTTGAAAGAGGAAATGGAAGCACTCTGAGCCCAGGGACAGCAATATGTGACGTATGCAGGGGATACCTTGAGGTCTCTCTCTGCCTGCTGTTTCTCTGCAGTCAGCTCCAAGAGCGAGTTCTGCAGCGCTTGCGACTGGGAAGAGTAAAACTCGCGCTCCTCCTCCAGTGCTCGAGACCGCTCCTCATTCTCCTTCATCCTGGTGCATGGCACAGCAAACAAAGATGACCATTCCCACCCCAACACAATTCACAGGAAGGAAAGGAGCTCAGTGTCATGATGGGGCATGCTCAACTACCTGACTGCCCAGAGCAAAGAGATGCTAACAGGAGCACTGTGTGCTCCATTCCAATAGCACAGGCATTGCTGGAGAAAGCCAGCTGGATAGTTCTTGAATGGAACATTCTCAACTCCCAGATGAGGCCCAGGACTACCAAACACTCCTTATGGACAGGCCATGAACACCTTTACCTGCACAAGTCCTGGTTTGAAAGGAGCAGGCCCAACTGGGTGCAAGTTCAGCTGCCCTGCCTCACTCTGTCTCCTTTGAAGGATTTGTAACCTGGACTCCTGCCACTGGAACCAGACAAGCTTCTAGACTTGTCTGGTGTTGGCAACCAAAAAGCAAGTCAGCAGACAGTGACATCCTTCAGCACCACTAAGCCTGAGCAGAAGTGTCCTCTTTCCCCACTTCACCTTTTCTCTGCCAGGAGTTTCTCCTGCAGAAGTTGCTGCATCTTCTCTTCAATCTGTCGCAGGCTGCAGTGCAGTCCCCAGATGGGGCTTTGCTCCTTGCTGGGGCTGGTTGGAGGTAGGACCTGGCTCTCATTTTCTTCCAGCATCTCCAGCATTTGTTGTTTTTCCAGGGAGAGCTCCTTGAAGAAGGACAAGAGATTGTGAGTATCAGCCAAGTCTGATGTTTCTGCTCCTGTTCCTGCCTGGTTCTTCCTTACTGAGTGCCTCCATCCTTGCATCCACATGCCTCATTCAGGTAAACACAGGAATAACAAAATTTGGGTTTCATTTCATACCCGCTTCATGGGGAGCAAGCCTCCAACACAGCCTTTGCTACGAGGGGGTGAACCAGCAGGCCCCTTTGATGCGATATGCTAGTGAGGACACAGCTCAGGGACTGGAACCTTGTGCTTCCCTTGTGCATCACAGATGCAGGCAGCTTTCCTGCCTTCCCTGCTCTGCTTGGTCCTTAGTGGGAACTGGAGGCACCCCCTCTGTGGTACTTCTAAATGTGGGCATGGGACACATCACACGGTTTGCCTCGGAAGTGTTCAATGTGTAATTAGGGCAAGAATGGAACTTCCATAGCTTTCCAGTTCTTTCTGTCATAACTGCAGGCAAGGAGAAGAGCTCAAAGGAACAGATTTTTGGCCAAACTTGCAGGATCTGACACAAACATTAAAGATGACCTTGCAGCTTCAGAATGCGAATTGTGTGAAATTTCACCAAAAATATACGTTTAGAAAAGAGACTTTCCCTAAATCCACCAGTAAGCAAAGATTTTAATACATCAAGACTCTGTTTCCTAGATTCCCATGTACATTCCCAGGTACACGATTTCCTTGGGAACCATGCTCCCTTCTGTGAACAAAGAATGCCCCTCTGCTGCTTCAAATTCCATCAGAAGGTAGAGAGATGCAGTTAAACAGAAAAAGCTCATCAGACTTATAGTCATGCTGGCTGGAAGGGACCTTCCAGCAGGCTCCTGCCCAGCTTGCTGTTCAGAGGCAGTCTGGCAGCACAGCAGGATATGGTCAGCTGTGGCTGTTTATAGTCTGACAACAGTCCAGGATGAGGGTTCCTCAGCTTCTCTGCCTGCCTGCCCATCTGGGGAAAATTCTCTCCCTACTGTTCCACTAAGCCTCCTAAACTACAACTTATTCTGGTCATTGTCCAATCACCATATCACCTGGTACTGCTGAGAAAATCTTGGTCCAGTTGTGCTCTGTGCCATTTCTCATCCTTTTCTGCAGGGGATTTTGGTGTTCATATCAGCTACCAAATGAATCTGTTCATCTGCACAGCACTTCAAGCCTGGCACTAGCAGATGTTGGATTCATGCCGTGTGACAGCAGTGCTTTTAGGCCCAGATGCTGTCACTCAGGGCAGGAGCAGTCACTCACCTCCAGGGTGTTCTGTAAGGACTCTGTCAGGCTTCTCAACTCTTTCTTCTCTTCCTCCACTCCTTTGAGGGAGCGGGCTGTGAGCTCCAGCTCCCTAAAGAAGCAAAAAGGGTGACAGCTATTACAAAACCAGCCCCGCAGGCTGTGCCCAGGCTGTGCCTCTCCTGGTGCAGGACCTGCAACCATCAGTTGGTATAGCCAGTCCTGGAGAGCCAGGAGTTTGCCAGGAAACATCACATCCTGCCTTGGACACACTACAGGTGGCCAGGAACTTCACTGTGCCTCCTGATCATCAAACCCAACCCAAGAGTTACTGTGCTTCTCCA
Source organism: Zonotrichia albicollis (assembly GCF_047830755.1). NCBI lineage: Eukaryota > Metazoa > Chordata > Aves > Passeriformes > Passerellidae > Zonotrichia > Zonotrichia albicollis. Next base: position 27,211,195 of record NC_133824.1, on the reverse strand, counting down.
GCAAGGGCAGAGCCATGGTTGCAACTGAAAGAGCTCAGACATGGCAATCACATCTAAGCAGAGCCTGTGAGAACAAAAATGGTTTGCAAAATCACACTGGCTTTTCTGGGATGTTACTTAGGGAGAAAAAAAAGAAAAAAAAGAGAATGATAGTATGTCCTTTCAACACTTGGGGAAAAGCACTTGGATTCTTCTATTTCTAAGTACACTTGCTGCTAATATTTTTCATAGTTAACTTCAGAAATGACAAAACTAATCTTGGTGAGCCAACATCATACATCCACTGTCATTCAGCTGATGGTGGCAAACTAAATCCAGTGTCTGGACCCCACACAGCTGAACTAATTGCCTCTCTGAAATCTTCTCTTGCACCTGTCCCATGCTACCCCAACTAAACTGCGCATGGCTTGTATCCCAGCACTTTGAAATTAAATTGCTGGAGGCCCGAGTGCAAACTGAAGCTGAACTGTGCTCTATTGGCCACCAGCAATAGCAAATGCAGGTGAAGGGCCCACAGCCACTCCTGTTTTGGTCAATGCACAAACCAGGTGGGTTTCCAGCCTGTTTGGATTCACCACCACAGCAGTATTTTGCCCAGTGTGGGAGCTGTGTCCTTCCCTGCCCCGTGGCCATACCGCCGGATCTCCTCCTGCTCCAGCCGCAGCTCCCGCACCACCTCCTCAAAGCGCTGCTTCTCTGCTTCCAGGATCTGGTTCAGACGCTCCAGTTCCTGCTCCAAAAGAGAGGACAGTGATGTACTCTGCCAACACAGTTAGGAGAGGCCTCCCTGCTAACAGCACCTGGGGCTTTTAACATGGTGTTTTACCCAAGCTGTGTAGAGCTACAGGGTGTCTGACTCCACCACACTTTCGTCCAGGGGCAATTAGAAGGATTTGAGGTTGCCTGAGGATTTTCAGACATCCAGAAGTCCCAGCCAGGTTACCGAGCACCCGGAAATCTCAGACATGCTCCCTGCAGAGGTCAACTCTGCCACACATATACAGAAGGTCCAAAACTCCCTGGGAATGTTGGATGGACTTTATTGCCACAATCTTCCAAATAACACTTGTGTAATTCAATCAGTGAATATGAATTTCATTTGATCTTCCTCCCTGGAGTCATAAAGGTAAACCTGCTGCATGGAAAGTAACAGGGAAAGGGAGCAGGGATACACCTCCACGACCCATCTCATGGCACAGGTCTTATTCCTCTCTTCTTTCACAGGACCCAGAGATTGGCTGGAGACTCTTGTGCCTCCACAAGCCTCTCTCCCTGAACACTGACATGCCTTCAACAAGTCCCAGCCTCCCAGCCCTGCCACATGGCAGCCGAAGGAAACTGTCTTATGATGAACTCACCTCTTTTTGCTCCCTCTGCAGACATAGCTCCTCTGTTTCTTCCATTAGTTTATCTGCAAGCACACAAAAAAAGTCCAAGCACAGAGAAAAGCATTTTATATCCTTGGGATATTTACAAACAAGAATCACTGACTTTTTGAAGCTTGAAAATGCATCATTCCCTATTCCTTTTTGTGTATCTGTCTGGGAGGGTCCAGGGCACTAATGGGATTTTCTATAACTTCCCTCCTGCCAAATAACTTAATAAACTAAACAAACATCTTGCTTTGTACTCATTCTAAGCTTTCCTCTCAATGTTCTTAAAGAGCCTTGATGAACCATCCCTCATTATCCCCCAGCTGAGGCAGGAAAATATTCTTACATCTGCTTCAGAGATAAGGAACAAGGCACAGAAAGGCCAAGTGAGTGCAGAGTCACACAATGGGTAGCAGCAGTCAGTTTTTCTGCAGCTCAGTGCCCCATCCTCACTTGTCTAGCCCATCATCCTGTCCTTAGCTCTCTGGGCAGCACTGCCAACTCCCTATTGTCACCTTGGGACGTCCCAACCGAGCCCAGAAATCAATCCCTAATTTAGCCACAAAACTTGTGCTGTAGAGAGCAGTTCCCCTCAATGTCATTTGCTCTTGTCCCCTGAAGACACAGCCGCCCAGCAGAGGCTGTGCTCTGGTCCTCAGCCTGCAGCACCTCTGCTGAGCCAGCTCCAAGCTCAGAGGCTCTGCCTCGGGCAGCTCTGAGCCAGCTTACCGGAGCTCAGACAGAAACACTTCTCGTGGTCAAGCCTCAGGTTCAGCTCTCAGCTCTGCCACCTGGCTGCCACGGGAGCAGGGGCAGATTGACTGAAGCACTTCTCTCTTCCTCTTGAGAGGTGAGTGAGGTGCTACTGGTTTCCGTGGTACTGAGGGCCTGACAAGGTTGCTGCTGCTGGCAGCATGACTACTTCTAGGAGGAATGCAGACCTCTGCCTCCTGCCCAGAGCAGGGCTCCCGGTACCAGAGAAATAGTGTTGCATTACCAAAGCTCTGCTGAGCACCACTGCTGCCTTTCTTTCCCACTCTCTCCCTCTTCCTCCTGGCCAGAGCCCAGCACAGATGCACTGCAATTACAAGGCTCTCCCACCTTCCCCACCTTAGAGAGGCTCTTCCCACCTTGACCCCCTCCTGGAGGGCCCAAGCCTGATGGGCTTCTGTAATGTCCATGTCTGATAGTGAAACCTGGATCCCAGCTGGGTGGAAGATAACTCAGTGTGGATTTGAGAAATTCCTTAGAGTGTTCCTCCAGAGAACCTTGACCTGCTTCCAGGAACAGTGCCTGACCTCAAAGCTTGATTACAGGATGGACACAGGTCATTGAAGGTAAGGCTAATGAGGCAGAAGCTTTAGCACTTATATAGAAATAGTTCATGTCATAAGGAAGTAGCCAACTGTGACAATTGACCAGCTCTGAATGTTCTTGTCATGGACCAAAGAACCTGGTAAGATACATATTTTATATTCCAGACATCTCCTGTTTGCCACACAATGTGTATTCCTCTATTTCTCCACTACCTTTTCTTTTATCATACTAAAGAGTTCTTTAGTCTTTAAAGCCCTTTCATTTGCTCTGATAGTAGCAAAATAATGTTTTGTTGGAACTTTCCTGTTTCTAATTTTCCTCCCATTTCTGTCCCTTCAGGTCCTCCTCTCAGAATCCCCTGTTATTCCTTTGTCAAGTGTAGAACCAGTTCTCCCTGCTTGCCTCATGTTTTGGCGCATCCATCACCTCACATGGGTGAATGGTGTTCAGATGGACAGAGTAAACACACCTTGGTACTTGAGCTATGATCACTGCTACATATGCTGAGATCAACCCTGATCAGTGTGGTTGCAGAAATGCAAAAAGCTCTGTAAGATTCCTCCAGTGGCTTGACAATTAGGAGTAGATAGCATGAGCCCCTGCTCAGAGCATCACCAGCCTGAAGCACCCAAATTTCTGCTATCTTATTTAAAGCAGATAACTCTCCAGACAAGTCACTGGGCCCACACTTGTGACCCACAGCCCCCAGGTCACAAGGTCTCTGAGACCTGGGGAATGCTGTAACTTAGAGGGAATCTGGGTTAAAAGAGAAGCTCTCCCTTGGCTGTTCCTATAGGCAGTAAGGGGAAGAGATAACTGGACCTGCCAAGGCAGTCAGAGCATCCAAGGTATCAGGCCATGCAGAGGCTGGTTCCTAAATAGGGGATTTGGATTACATAATCCCCTTTCTTCATATCTAGATTATTTCAGGTTCATCTGTTCTTTCTCTACTGTCTACAGAGAGAGCACTGGCAAATTAGCCACTGTCATTAGATACCTCAAACAAGCCCATGTAAATGCTCCCACTTCCAAACTGAACAGCATCAGCAAACACAAAGATCAAGTTGAGTAAGAACAAAAAAAGCACCAGCTAGGTGAAGAAAACTCATGTATGAAAAGCAGTGACCAACCTCAGAAGTATGAGTCCTGTCTGATTGAGGGAGATAAATGTATTGTCTGTTTGCCTGTGAGCAGCTGAAACCAGCACATCCAAACCTCTCAGGGGTGGCAAATGTTTGTACAGATGAGCCATGGAGGACTGCAGCATGGTGGGCAAAGCAGGTTTCTTCTTTACACTCCACACAGATGTTCAGATCCCACCTTAACTTTTGCATGTTTTGACTCCCTTCAGACCTGAATTTCAGCTGACTGTTCAAAAGCTTCAACCAGAGAAAACCTATAGCTGCTTGGCTTGACCACAATGACAGCTCCAGGAGAAGCAAAATTACTATTTTGGCCTCTATTGCTTCTCGAAGTAAGAGTTTCCTACCTAAATATTCCTGTTTCTCCTTGGCCAGCTGTAGTCCTTGAGCTTCCAGGCTCTCGATCATGGCTTCTCCCAGCTGGGCATTCTTCCAGGTCCTTGGGAGAGCAGACACAAAGCAGGCAATGTGAGAGAGCTAAGGGTCTAGGACAGGGGACTCAGCCTAGCAAACTGCTAGGGAATTCAGACATGCAGACTCTCATCAGCTGGGACCACGAGTCTCTAAAAGTTTTCTCCACAAATGAATTGGAGAAATTTCCCTGGCATTCAGTATTTTTTTTTCAATACATGGGCTGTATGTCAACACCTCACAGCTATTCAAATGTTTTTCCCAGTGTTTTGGAGATTTTTATACTGAACCTAATTTTGAGGGCTCTCCAGACGAATCCAGCACATTCACAGCCTTCAACTGCAACAGGGTGTACCTGGAACCCTTTAAATGACAGACTTTAGAACCAGATTTTAGGTTTAACTCTAGTAACTTCCCACTGCCAGCAACATTGTCTTCTGCAGCCCTTCCAATATTTTGTTGTTGGAGTCACTCTTCCCCTTCAGCCTTCGACCACTTATTGGATCCTTCCTATGGCCTTTTACCTTCGGTCTTTCTGGTATCCATCATCCATCCTGGAAGCAATCAACCCCTCCTCTGCTAAAGTTGTAAGCCACTAGGACTTGGTGTCTGGCCCTACACTGTGAGTCAAGTGCTTTTTCCTGACAATGAAGAGCCAGAGATAAAAGCCAGACAAGATGCTGGCAAGTAGGGAATGTTAGAGGCAGCAGGCATATTCAAAGAGCACCTTGTGTTATTGTAGGGCCACTGGCCAGAGGATCTCAAGGTCTCTTAAACACTTTATGAAGCAAAGCTAAAAAAAAAGGGCCTGTGGAGCAAATACCCATTACTGATTGAGTTCACAGACAGGCTAGGCTTTAGTACAGATATTAAACATCATGGACAAGGACACACAAAACCCAAAAATAGAACCAGAAATGGAGTTTGCTGCTCCATTCATGTTTCATTAGAAAAAAAAATCTACACATATAAAATGCATAACATTAAAACATACCTAAAATTGATTCCAATATGTTTATATAGATGTGCATACAGGAACAGCAATTGTTGCCCAGAAATTCTGCCATCTTTGTTAAATCCTAAGGGATCTTATAAATATTAAATATCTGTAAAGTTTCCTGTATAAGGCCTCTTTGTGAACAACTTGAAATTGTAGCTTTTTGGAAACCATTAATTTGGCAATCTCTGATTTCAAGGCAAGCTGTACTTTGTCTCTTATAAAAGCCAGATGAATAAATTAAACACACACCACCCCAGGGAACAGGCAGCTCACAGCTCCAGCAGCCCAGGCTCTTTGCAGATATATGTGTTTCTTGTCAGCTAATGAGGCTATTTCTAAAGTAGAGAGAAAATTAGAACACTAATTTAAAAGGTGCTGTTTTGCCCACAGGTAGACATCTTCATCTTGAGTGAGAATATGTGGGTGTGAATGTGTTTTCTCACTAACATTCCCTGTTACAGGATGAATCTGATCCCAGAGAAGCAAACAGGTCAAGATGGGTGTGGGGAGGATGACAGAGTTTATCATATGATTACATGGAGGGTTTCAAAACATCTGCAGCCTTTAAGGTGTCTGTTTACAGAGTCACCTTTTCAGTGCTCCCTCCCTTTCCCAGACTAACAAGACATTTCCCTGTCAATTACTCAAAGGTTGCTGCAAAGTCACCCACTGCTGTGTGACTTTGAAAATGCACTGGAATCACCATGTAGCATTTAAGCTTTTATTCATACATCTGCTGGAACCAGTGCTGGTGTAACCACAGCTACAGGGAGGTACCAGGCTATACCCTCAGCTGAGGGCCAAGCAAGAGCTTCTTCTATTTTGGATTTCTTGCCAAGTGAGTTTTCATCAGAAATAGCTACATTGCTTAAAGTATTGGAAAGCACAGGGCCAGGAAGGCTCATGGGACAAGTAGAAAGCCCCTGCCTGAAAAAAAAAAACCCAAACCCAAAGCTGTAGAGAATCTCCATCACATATACACCTCAATCACTGTCTGTTCCAGTTCTGCAGCACTGGGAATACCTCTTTAGGTAAAATGCAGTGAAAGCTTTCTTGGTAGCACCCACAGCAAATTTTTTGAGACAGTCAGCACTTTATAGCCCACAGGATGTAAGTACTATGTCACTTATTTTCTCCTGCATTGCCCACCAAGTTCACTTTCTACCAGTTCAGGGAATGTTGCAGTAAACAGAGAGAGGTTATGTGTGCCCCTCTCTCCCCCTTTCAGCAGCAAAGCCTCTCTGGGTGGGAAGAGAGCCTGGCAGTCTGGGAGGCCTTTGTGCATTTCCAAAAAGCTTTCACAATCTGGCAAGTGTGGTAAGTCTAAGCCACAACATTTTGGAAGTGTGGGGATGCCATCAGTTCCCCTCTGCGTTGAATAAGCCATTTCCCCATCAGGGCAGGAGGCTTGGAAGGGAGTGAAGAACTGAAGGGATCACCAGGCATACTGATGGTGGAGGCAATAACCAGTTCTGCAGGCACATACACATGACCCACCCCAGATGGAAAGAGGCAGAGGACAAAATCAAAACAAAGAACTGATGATACTTCCCAGCCTGGATTTGAGTTTCCCCCTTCGCCTATGTCCATATCTCAGTCTATGGAGTTTGTTTTGGGGTTGGGCTTTTTTTTTTTTGGCCTTTTTTTTTCTTTTAAAGTTGTTTGTTTGTGAGTTTTGGGGTTTTTGTTAGGGTTTTTTTTTTGCCTACTTTAAACAATTATGAAAACAGCAGGTGCCACTGGCAGTGCAATCTCCATCTAGGAACAAAAGAACATTATAATTGCCTAGAATAATTCAACTGTATTATTTTAGCTTTTCTATTCACTGCAGATCAATTTATTGGTCCATGCTGGCCTTTCTGACTGCTGTTTAGCTCCCAACCTGACTCTGTTAAATCACATAATCCGTGCTTTTCCTCACATGTAGGTTACCATCAGCCCTGATGAGACTGGCACTGGAGCTGCACCACTCTCTGATGCAGGAACAGAAGCACAGAGGGGAGGAAAGGTGTCTCAGGTGGATTATCAACTAGGTGCAGGTGGTCTGCTGTATGATAGCAGCCACTTGTAGCTTCTGTTTTAAATGCTACTGCTGGAATATTAAAGCATGGGCTAGAGAAAAGGCTGGCTCTGTGACAAATGCAGCAGTGCAGGGCTTACTTGTGCACACCCATCCTGAGTTGTGCTGCCCTCCTCCTTCCCTCCCATACACACCTGAAAGATGAACTTGGTCCCAAATTATTGCCCTTGGCAATAGTTGATCTAAACATTGGCAAAGGCAAGTGTGGACCAGGGCTAGTCAATAAAAATCTCCAAAGTGCTCCAGGGCTACCCCTGTGTCTGTCACTTCTCCTCTGCACCGGCCAAGGCTGCTTGTGCCCAGGGGGTGGCAGATCTCTGCCTTGGGTCTTGTGTCCCACAGGACCCCTGCTCCCATGGATCTTCATGGCCAGCTTTGTGCGGCAGTTCATACACTGCCACAGAGGGAACAGCTCACCCCAGCACCACAGCCAAGCACAGAGCTTGCAGCACAGAGCTTGGCTTGCACTGATCCACCGTAACATTATGCTCCCATTAATTACAAATCTACATTTTGGGCCTCACAACATTGAAATTAACTGAGATATTGCCTTAGCACATACATGTACATGCACACACTGGGATTACAAGTTAAACAGCTTCTGTCCCTGCAGTGGTAAGAGATCACACATGTTATGCAGCCAGGAAGGGCAGAGCAAAATGCTCATTGCTTTAAGCCTCAGAGCTGAATGGTAGGCTCTGCCCTAAAATCCAGGAAGTTTCTATATCTCATTTGGGAAAGTCAAATCCCTGTTTTAGTGTTATCTTTTCCTGCATCTTCTGAGATTTAGAAGGAGCCTGCTCTGGCTTTGCAGGACAGCTGCTCATTGCACTGTCAAGCTCCTGGGTGCTGGGGGATTGCAGAGCTGGAGGCCAACAAACTGCAAATCTCTGTCCAGCATTCTCAGCAGAGTGTGAACCAGTACTGATTGCAGACCGCAATCAAACCCTCTAACCCCTGCAGGTGGGCTGGAAATGCTTTGCTAACACTGCCTCTCCTGGGATTTAGGCTGCTTCCACCTTTCACAATTAAACTGTTTTGAGAGGCCAAATCCTGCTGCTGCATGCCTGAGCACCCGCAGATCTGGGCAGAAGGAATCACACCCCATGGACACTGAAGTGCATCACAATTACTGTTATTGATCAGAACTGTGCTGCTGAGGACCCTGCTGATGGCAGGACATAGAGGCACATGGCAGCTGCTCACTAGCTTCATGTCTCATCAGTTCTGCTCTTACTTTACCTCAAATTCATATGGAGGGGTTGTCTGACCTCCACTTCCATCAAACCTGCAAACCTTGCTTCCCACACAAAATGGACCAGGAGGGTTCCCACATCTCTGAGGCACGAGAGAGGGGTAGCAGAAGAAACTCAGTGTATCAGCATTTGGCAGATGACAGCCTGGGGTGGTGAGCAGAGAGACACACTGCACTACAAGGTGGGAAGCTTTGCATCAGCTTTAGAGCACTCCCCTTTAGAGTAAGGACGGGTCCAGGAGGCAACTAAAGCTATCACTGCCTTTGAGGAGCTTGTCTGACTCCCCATAGCCCTTCTAGTCAGGCTTCTTCCTCTTAATCCTTTATACATTTACAGAGCAGATCAAAGCAAATAAGGAATAGAAAGGAGCTTACACTTTTCCAGACTCCTGTAGCATCTCCAGCCACTGAGCCTGCTCAAACTCTGATTCGGCTGCTAGAACAATGTTACCCTGGAAGAGGGGAGGGGAGGGGGGGAAAAAAACCCAGATTAGAGAGGCTGGTGCCTTATGCACCTCTGTGCACCCCTGGCATGAACTGGACACAGCTGTGGTGGGAGGAGAGCCCACCATAGCCCTCCACCTCCCCAGGAAGCATCACACGGGAGCAAATATGACCTAGGCCTACCACACATTGGGAAGTGTGCACACAGCAAACAGCCACAGCAGGAATAACACTGATAGGGCAACATGGGCTCTAGGCCTCCTGAGAATTTGTCCACTGCTCTGCTAGTAGCCTAAAACCTGGTGTCAGAAAGTGCAGGTTCCTTACTGGTTGTGTTGAGGGGACTTGGGATCCTAAGTCACCTTTACCCTCAGGATAGTCTGTCCAGAGAGGGTAGGCATACCTTGGTGGGGAGGGAAAAGTCTGCCAGTCCAGCTCTGCTCATCAGCATTAACCTGTTCTGTGGTGTTTGGAGGTTTTTAGAAGAAAAGGAATCTACTTACATGGAAGTCTTCATGAGAGATCTTTATGGCATAAGGCATGTTGGCCTCTTCTTTGGGCTCCACAATGCAGCCTCCCAGGGGTATGACACCCTGGAGATAAACCAGAGCACTCTAATCAGTCAGCAAAATCAAGTATAACTATCAACTAACCAGGAGCTGAACTTTCAGTCACTTTGTTGGCCCCTGCCCTGCCTTGTCTATCTTGGGAGACACACAATTCCTACAAAGCAGAGGGACTCTCATCACCACCAGGAAACCCTCAGCCAGTATCTGGAAGGGGAAAGGACGGCAGTCCTGCCTTCAGCATGGAGGGAAGCTGTTAGAACATGGAAGCAGAAACTGTTTCATCAAGGAGGAAGTGATGTCCCAAGAGGGGCAAATGTTGCAGATTCAGTGTGGTATCATGAGAGAGGCTGTGCATCCATTGCAGTCACTGACAGCAGTCAAACCCCACAGTGCTGCGTGGGGCAGGCAGGCAGCTGGCTGTGACAGCCAGGATGAGCGGAATCAGCACCTTCAGGAGCTCATGGGCTACATCAGCCTGCAGTGACTACAGAGGACAGAAGCAGTTCAGAGCACAGGGTCCCCTGGAGCTACAGGCAGCAGAGTTACAGAGGGCAGGTGGGCCATCAGCTGCTGCCAAGTGCAAGTACAGGTTAGAAACAAGAGCCATATAGAGCTCTTAGCCCTACCACTGGCTTTGCCAACATTATTTTTATAGCCAGATGATTAGTTGATTAGATCATGAAAATAAAGGAATATATCTACTATCAGGTAAAAAAAAAATTAGAAGTCATATGCCCACTGAATCATGAAATATCCTGAAAAGCCTCTCTTTTGAGGCTTTCTTGAACCTGTGAGATGTCTTGGGCTTACTGGAACTTACCTCTTCATCATCTGCTGGGCCCATGGAGGAAGGGGGAGGGAATGCTAGAAAGAAAATAACTCCCTCCTTGTGCAAACACTGCTCACCTTCGGATGGATATTGAAGTATTTATTGCTTTCAAAACTCTTCTTCTCACTCTCAGCATAGTACAGCAGGAAGCTTTCCTTAATGATGAAGAACCTTTAAGACAGAGAAGGGAATTACATTCTGGTGAAATGGAGGTTGTGGTTCACAGCACTAGAAAATCCCCACCTAACTAAAGCTGCTTTCTGATCACGAGAGTTCACCACTCCCACCTAAGACTAAGGTGAGGTGCCTCACTTTGCTCACAGCCAGGAGCTGGTGCTTAACAGCTAGTGCCAAGCTGAGGTACTTTGTGCTTGCAGGCGCCCAACAGGCACCACCAGAGCTGAGGGCAAGCCACAGGCTCTCAGGGCACTGGGACAGCACTCTGTGCCCCAGGCAGGACCACAGACTTTTGGCACCTCGACGTGTGTGCCCTCTCTCGCTCACGGGTTGAATTCAACCTACTGGAGAGAGCTGCTCTTTTATTCAAGGGTTTCTTGCATGGGCTAAGCCCAACTAAATGCTTATTTTGCAATATGCTGCCTGTGACCCTCTTCCCTCGCATCTCAGCACAGCCAGAGGGAAGTGTTTCCAGTCTAACAGAGAATCACAGCTTAGCATCCCCAAGTGACTCTTGAGGCAAAAATTGGCCACCAAAGCACTCAGGAGCAGAAATAAATTTGAGAGATATTTTTAAGCAGAGCACCTGGCAAACTGTCCTGTCACTGACCTTCACAACTACAAAGGAAATTGAGTGGTTTTTTCTCATACGTGTAACATTAAAATAGGCCTTGTTCTGCTCACTTAGCCTTAGGTATGCTCTGGTGATCATTGTGTAGTAACCTCAAAATATCACAGCTTCTGCAAGCCAAGCCTCTAACTTACCGGAGTGTGTCCTCAAAATTATGATTAAAGGAGTGCCACCTTTAACTTATTTGGATTTTTGAAATGCCCCTGGGAGGGTTCCTCCTCTCTTCAAAAATTGAGGTTGCACATGTTCTGCAGGCAGTGGTACAGGGGAGAGATACCTGACTTAGTTTCAATTTGGTCTAAATCTCTGCAGCACTTAAAAATTATGAAGAGCAGCTGAAAAAAAAATGGGGACAAGTGTAATAGGGAGGTTTCAAAAGAGCAAATGACAAAGAAAATGTATTGGTCTGTTCTGCACATATTTTCTGACACGAGAAAGAGGGATTTGGAAAGAAAGTGAAAGGCAAGAAGGTGAAAATTATTCAAAAATGCCTTTTTACACTCCACAAAACACAGCTGTGTAAATCACTTTCATATGGTGCTGAGGACAAGAGATCATGAGGAAACTGGAAAGGATAAGACATTTCTGTGAATAATAAGAACATTGCCAAGAAACCCTCCTGTTTCTGGGAGGGAATAAGAGAAGACCTCCACAGGTAGCGCTGGCCACTTGTGCAGCCTGGGCATTGCTGCACCTTTCCTTGGAGCCACCTTTAGTAATGGGCTAGAGGACAAGGGGGCTGATCCACAAGGACAATGCTAATGCCTTCATGTGCCCTCATCCCCCCAGGCCTCTCCTGAAGTGGCTGGGCTGCCAGGTGGAGCCAAGTCCTGCCTCCAGTACAGATGAGCACAGCAATCTGGTACCAGTTTAGTTCCAAAAGCTAAAGGAAGACGTTGAAGCTGGCAGAGAATTATAATAATCATAATTAAAAAATATAAATAATTATTAATTATTATTAATATCATTATTTTACTCAGGTGAAAACTTTACTGCTTCCATCAGCTTCTTTCTCTTGCTCTTCTGCTATGGCTCTGGGAACACAGATGAAATTGCCAAATGCCATGGGAACAGAGACCACAGGCTCTTGGGGCAATAAAAGAACAAAGCTAAACTTTTCAAAGTCTGCAGCAAACTCAAGCTCTGGATCACTTTGTACCTTCTCCAAAGTGTTAGAAAGTGACAGTCATTGAGCAGGTGCATATTTACATCCATAAATCTTCAGAACATACAAACACCAGCAGCAGTTATTGTTCCCTCATTTTTTTCTTCTTCTCTCTCATCTATAACTGTTCATGTCGATATCAGAGGTGGGGAGAAGCAGGGACTTTGCCAAGCAGACATCAGAGACCTCCAGAGAGCAGACAAGGCTTGTTCCTGGTTCCTCCTGTCCACATCACTTCTGTGAACAGCAGCCTTGTGCCTTCTGGATTAATTTTTCCTCACATCTCTGGCCTTTAACTCTATAAGAAAGTTTTCCTTTGAGTAGCTGCATCTTTCTGTTTTCTCCAACTCTACACTTAGTTCAAGGAGGACTTCATTTTTTAGAGAGAAATGTTGCCTTATCTGCACAATAAATACAGAAATAACCTCTTAAAAGAACAAACCTGCCTGCCCAATGGCCTGTGCTTGGTCCAGTGAGTCACAGGGAACCAGATACTGTGGGCACAAATATGAATCTAGAGATGCCAAAAGTCAACACACCACATGAAACAGAGAAAGTTAAATCATGACTTTCATCACTATTTTCAGTCTGACTAATATAAAAAAACATTTGCCAAACAAGTAAAGATATTGATCTTGAACTGTGTGATTTTTTAATCTAAATGTTATCCCCCAGTTAAAGCCAGAGTTTAGTTTGTTGCATACTTTTTATTGCTCAGTGCTGATAATCCTCATATTATAGATTATGCTTCTATGGAAACCAAAATCAAAGCAGAAATAAGAACAAAACGTAGCTCTGAAAAAATGATATGTCTTTCACAGATAAATAAACTTTTAGATCCCTGATTTCACACATGTGGAGAGAAAATATGGGGATTTGGAATGAAAATATACAAAATAAGAGTTTAGAAAATAAGAAGAACAAAATCTCACTATAAACAATGAAGGAAAAACATTGAAAATCTAGTTAGCTTGTGCACATAATGTATTTATGCCTAGATCATATTCCCTCATCTACCTTTACCTAGAAAGCAACACCAGAGCAACCAAGACCATTACTTTAAATGACTTTCAGGACAAAGTCTCCATGCAACAATCCAGGGGCAGTTGATGCAGCATGGTGAAAAGAGGGATGAAGTAAAATAACAGAGGAGAGAGTTACAAGGCTCAAGAGCAGGTTGAAGACTAAAGCAGCAGCCAGGTGAGTAAGAGCAGAAAGGGAAAAGATGGTCAAGGGAGAATGGGGAGAGACACCCAGTTAGGACTGTGATTAGAGGACAGAAGACACTGAACATGTGTCTGAATTAGGCACAGATGTGGCAGCAGGAGAAAAGGAAGTGCTGTAAAGGCAGGGCAAGATTTTGAATACAAACAAGGACCCAAAAAAGAAGCAATTTAAAAACAGAGCAGAGCTCAAAACCTTGGAGAACACCAGCAAAGGTGTGCTAGATGAGGCAGGCTGGCACAGCCATACTCTACAGGCAGCACAGGTAATGCAAGAGCCATTCATGTGGTCAGCTGCTCTGGTCACCCATTCCTGCTGCTGGATCCTGCTCTGAGGAACCACTGAAACCACAGTATAATTAAACCAGAATAGGAGAGGAATGGTAACAATTTGAGTGACTCTGATGTAAAGCAGAAACAACAGCTCTGTACTGGACAAATTGAGACACCTGATCTCTGTGGAATAAGTGCTTTTTGTATTACAGAGGGCTAATGAAATTAATTAGCTACTCTTTGTACAAGTTTTTGACATGACAATGGCCCAGATGAAGTAGTTACACTATAAAACTGCAGCGGTCTCCCTGGTCCTTTATTCAGATGGTGTTTCTCTGGGCCAGGAGCACAGGGGGCAAATCCCATTTACTCGATCAGCCCAGTACTCCGTCCCCAGGGACAGCTCAGGAAACTGATGGGCGAATTATCGTTATCAGCACGAAGATCGGAGCTCGTTGCTCTGCCCCTCGCCCTGCTCCCCTGTCAGCTCCAGGCTCCCCTGCCTGGCAGCCGGAGCACGGCCAGCCTGCGGGAGCGGGGAGAGGCTCAGGAGGCTCCCTGACCGCAAGCAGCAAGGGGGGATCACAAGGAGCGGAGGGAAGCCCAGGCTCTCGCAGCCCCTGCTGCCCTGTGCCGCACACGCTCGCTGCTCTGCAGCTGTGTGATTCCCGGGGCTCCTGAGCAGAAAGCAGCCATAAACAATTATCTTTTCCATCCGTCCTGTGACCACACGCAGTGACTGTAAGTAGCCACTGTGGAAAACAAGGTTATGTGCCTGCTTTGCAATGTCACTGACAGGACTGGTTCAAAAGACAAAAAATTCTCTCTTAACTGTGCTGTGTTTCTCTCCTTCCAACTTGTCATCTCTGACAGATTTATGGAGACATACAGGCATATTTTGTGTTTTGTTCTCTCTCTTCTTGTGCTTCACCTTGCTTTTCTGATGTTCAGTTGTCCACCAAAGAGATGGCCCTTCCTGGCACTGTCCCACTGAACCCCAAAGTCTCAGACATGGATGGTGCCAGTTTAGAGCCTGACATTTCTATATGGGACTGGGATTATTCATGGTAAAGAAGGGGTATGCCACTTCCATCCTGGAAAGCTACAGCACCCAATTCATGCCATATCCAGGGTGGGTACACACACGATGCATTTCACTCCAGCCTCTGTGCCAGGCTCCTGCCATTACCAGTAAAATTTTTGTAGCAGGAGAGGCTAAATTGCTTGTTAGGCATTGGGAGGAAGAAGTTGCTCAGAAGAGGAGGACTGTTAGTCAGTGACTGAGAATATGATTTTCCAAAGCCACTCCAGCAGTGACCCAAGCTTAGACTGCTCAAAAGCAGCACTAAACTCAGAAGACAGGTGCTTCTCTGTTGGATAGATATTACTTTACAAGAAAAGAAAATCCACATTAGGAATAGACCTCCCTTTCTTTAAGAGACAGGCATTAGGATGCTGCTAATGGCATTTCAAAAATCAAGCTCTGAAAGGCAGCATGCTCAGCTGTCAGCCCTGGCAGATAAACACAGCTACACTGGTCCAGAAGCATCTAGCCCGCTCTTGGACAGTACCTGAGGCAGCACACAAATATTATATTTGGGCTTCAGAGCAGACCATTGCATGGGCAAAAGAAAGGACTGAAAATGCTCCACACAGCTGCCCCAGGTCAAGTTCAGCTGTCTCCACAGGTGCCATCAGATTTGGCCCTGACTAAAACAAGGCTCTGTTTATCCCTTCCTCCTCCCTGCATAGCCTGTACTGCTGTGAAATTCCAAAACCTGGGATTTCCATCACCAAAGTACTGGATGCCATGCCTGGACACTTTTTCCTTCATCTGCTATCTAGTCAGATTCCATCCTTCCCTGAAACAGTTGCTTTTCTTCTCAGTTGCTCCAGAAGTATTGCTGCTACAGCCAAATGAATGGGATCAGGCCAGCAAATATCATGTACCTCCCACATAGACCCATCTTCATGGCTGATGGCCTGATGAGATCAATCCTCTCCTTAAAGACAGGCTATCTCCCATATCTTGGAAAGACTTTCCTTGGGAGTGAGAGTAGTACAGTTATCCCAGATTTCAGGACAAAACATACATTTATCAGAGACCAGGTCCTCAATGACATCAAAATATAGCCAATCTTTTTTCTTTATTTAACTGGAGTGGGAAACATCTCTTCTCCTTTTCATAAAAAATGTACTTGACCAGCTATGTGCTGGTGGGCATGGGGAAAAAGAGGAGAAAATGAATGAATTGCTCCTTATCTCCCCCTAAAGATTTGTTATAATACAATGCAAGTTTGTTTTACTTTAAGGCAAGTCTCTCCCACAATAAAACAAACAAACTAACAACACATTGCTTCTCCTGTTCAAATCTTTTTACCCCAGTACTCACTTCTTCCAAACCCTACAGATTCCATGTTCAACTCTAACTGACCTGTGTCTGGTCCCCCAGGACCCTCAGCTGCTGTGCTTGCAACTAACCTTCCACATCACCCCTGCCCCACATCACCTCCCCTTCTGCTCCCAGCAGCTATCACTAAAACATTCACCACTTGCTGAAGATGGGGTAATTTCTAGGAATAGAACAGCACTAAATAAATAATGACAGAGGGAACAGACATGGGCCATTTGCCTGCAAGATATTTTTATTAGGGAGAGCCTTTTAAGAATGCCTCATCCATGGCAAATTACCTTCCCCTCTGTTATTCTGTCCATTTATTTTCCGTAACACAATCACAGTAGTTTCCAGGCATAATTCATTTATTTATCAATATTTGGGAGCTGAGTAGGGAGCATCAGCACAAATTCTTTTCTGGGTGAAAATAGGCTGTTCTTGGCATGGGAGGGAATAAAACACACACATGGGTCAAAAACCGCTACAAACACAAAATGCTTCCCAAGTAATGTTTTTTTTCAGGCTATGCCATCCTCGCAGACTGGGCAGCACTATAGTTACTACAGAAAGCAAAACTGGGAAAGCTGGCTTTAGAAATGGATTGTTTGTATCTACACTGCAGACTGCAGCAAAGGTACTTACCCACGAAAGGTAAGTGCCAGAGATTCAGTGATTTGCATAAAGAAACTACAGCAACTCTAAACTTAAAACCAACCCACCACTTCAGTATTACAGAACATACTTCTGTCCTTGGTTAAAGGTTATAGCAAATGCTTTCCAGCTCCAAACTTCCTGGCTGCTGACAGACAACATACAGCATCTTGCAACCCCCTAACACCAGATGGGAGAGAAACTCAGAGCCACCTTCTCCCCGGGGAAGAGTCTGCATGTGCTGTTCCCAGCACGCAGTCGCTGTCAGGCAGCACAGCAGTGCTGGAGCTGTGCACAGACCCCTGCAGACCACACACACACACTACAGACCCCCACACTGTCAGCTCAGCCCTGCCATCTCACACCCGAAGGACTCAAAGAGCTTTGAGTGCCAAAACAAAAACATCAAGCAGTTTAGGGGCAAAATACATGAACAGACTCTTCCCCTTTCATGAAACTCTCACAATTATTCAGAGGAGGCAGCTAGTCTCTATTACCACCCTGAAGTGCACATAGCACAGGGTCTGGACAGATAAAGAAGAGAGCACAGTGGGGTGCCACATGTGTGAAGCAGACTCAGAGCAGCGGGGAAGCTGTGCCCCAAGTTTTACCCTGAGCCTCTGCCTGGCTGGCTGCACTTGAAGAGTCAAGCACTCAGTCTCTAAACTTACCCCAGACCCTTAGGCTTTGTGTTTCACCCGAGCATCCCTCAGCAGCTGTGGCTTACCTCCTGGACCATTTGGCTGACTGCCTCCCAAAGGGTCTCTTCCAGAGCACACCGTACAGCTGCACCTTGGTGCTGATGTCCAGAGCATCCGAATCTGCCTGTTCCATGGACGGAGAAGGGGAGACAGAACTGGATTTTGAAGCAAACATTATAGATGGATCTGGTTCTAACTCACCCCCTCTGCGTGGCAGCTCAGGGAATCCGATTAAATGCAATGAACCAGCAGGATGTAACCAGCCCAGCAGACAGAGAGACTGGGCTTTGGTTTGAATCAATAACTTGACTGCTCAGCACTCAGTCAGTAATTCTCTCCCTGATGCACAGATGATGAGAGTTTTCTCATTGCGTATTACTTCCTGATGCATTGCAAACAGCACACATCCCAGCCCAAGGGAAAAAGAAGAGTGAAGAGAGTCAGACATCAGAAACACAGAGAGGCAGAAAGAGCTCATCAGAAAGAAAGCTCTCAGCAATAACATAAGCCAAAATACCTCTGCACCAGAGCCAGCTTGGAAGGTTATTTCACTCGACATTGCAGCACTCCATGCAGAAATTAGGGCAAGACGGATGTTTTACTGACAAGCATCTCTGACACATATTCCCAAAATCTTGCACTTGGAGACAGGTTCTTCTCATTTGTCCTGAGGAAAATTGGGGCAGAGTGAGTGGGAGCCAGCAAGTTCAATCAGACTCCCTCTGTCATTGGGGAGGGTGAGGGGGCCTTGCTGTGCCAGCCTGGCACTGCCCACCTGGGGAGAGTTCACGTGGCTGCTGGGTTTGGACTGGGCAGTGTCCACACTGCATGCCTTGCTCTGCCTTAAAGGGCCACTGCTGATCAAAGTTAGAGCATACAATTCTGCCTGCCTTCATGCTTTGCTGCATCTTGGAGAGGTGGCAAGAACAGCCTCTGCCCTGCCTCTCAGGTACCAGCTCCTTTTTGGCCCCAACACAGACACATAGGAATACATCACACAGCTCAGGTCCATGTTCATCTCCTGCTTAGGGAACCTGATTAAAAAGGTTGCTGTGGGGGTACCATGTCCTTGTTTCTCCCTTGAAATTCCTTCTCCCTCTACAGATACATAGTTCTCCAAAAGAACCTGTCTTTTTCAATGCCCACAGGAAATTAGTTTATCCTCATATTGTTCTTTACTGCATCCTGCCTCCCCTCCAGGATTAGAATTCAGGGAACAATCCCAGCTGCTAAATCATCTGTGGTTTTGGGACATCCCATAACCAATACAGACATATACATGCTGTATGGCATGTATGCCATATATGCTGAGGTATCAGCTCCTGATTTAACCTGTGCCATCCCATGTGAATAGATTCTGATGCTGTAATTGTTGGATGCCAGCCCTTCCCAATGCAGTTGTTCAGAAGGAACACAGTGCAGACACATGGTCCTTCTCCACCCTCGATCAGAAACCTGGGATGTGCTGCAGGCCAGGTCACACCACAGGACATGGGCTCACTTAGCTCTGTACAGTCAGAGGCACTTGCAGAGCATCTTAAAGACAGGAGATGCAGACAGCCTGCCTCAGGCTCACAGGCTGCATTCACTATCAGAGAAATCAGAGATGCAGGTCCCTGATAAAAGTCAGTTGATCAATAGATGAGAGAGCCAGCAAACACCATGATTTGTTACTTCCTCTCACCCTGGCTTTGACCAACCTTTTGGTCCCACACAGGACATGCCCAGAGCAGCAGGACATGTCCCATTTCAGAGTGACATTAAGGCAGAGAGTGGAGAAGAGAGCAGCAGATACTGCCTCCATCTCACCTGAGCTCTAACTCTTGAATACAATACTGCATTGCAGAACAGAAGCATTAATGCCATAGATGCCCTTCTGTACACAGCACCAAGAAGGAAATACTACTCATAACCAGGAGCAGGAAAATTTTCCCTCAAATTATGTTGCACAGAGGGTAAAAATGATTCTGGGCCCTACAGCCTCACTTAACTGTATAAATATCTAGGGAAAAGCCACAGAGCTCCCATGTAATGATCCAGTGCTCCTGCCGTTGTACTGCACCAACAATGCAAAGATCTGACAGCAGCGACCTGCCATGAGACAGATTTTCACTCTTTACTTATTTTTCATTCTTTCTTATTTTTACCTCACATAGACTAAGAGAGTAAAGAGGTTTCTAGCTCTGAACATCAAAAAGTGAATTTTATTTTCCCTCTGGAGGCCTCTAAGACAAGCAAGGCACTGAGTAGTTAAAGCAAGTTCTTTAAAGTCAACAGCCAGGGGAGGGAAAGAGCAACTTGCTTTTGTCCAGTGACAGGCTAGCAATGCTAGGGCAATAGATACCAGCAAGGTGAATTTTGCAACTGCTGGTGTCTGGACACAGTAATTTGTAGTAATAGTGGCTCTTTTAACATTTCCCTTATGTGTGTACTAATCTAATAAAGGGGAAACACATCTGTACATCCTTGAGAGACAGCACTGGACCTTCAATCAGAAAACCTTTCTTTGGAGCAAGAGGCTGCACTGGTATGGCAATTATTTTACTAATATGTTGTCTTTATTTTTTCTTACACATCAAGCCAATAAAATTTTGCTAAAAATTAACATTTGAAGCAGACAGCAGTGCAAGCTATACAGAAATAACATTTCCTAACAGAATATTCTGAGTTGGAAGGGACCTACAAGCAGCATCAAGTCTAACTCAGCCCTGCACAAGAACTGCCCAAGAATTACCCCATGTGCCTTCATCACAGGCCACTCTCCAGCTCAAAGATGCTCCCTTTCAGTTTAAGGAGACACATACTAACTTCAGCTGCTGAGGAGGCTTGGATTTTTTTTTTTAAGTGAAAAGTTACAGTTTCATGGTCTGGGCAACCTGACAATACTGTGTTATGCAGAAAGAACAAACTGCTTCTTGGGCTGGAGCCAGTAAGTTCAGATGGATCAGAGCCACTGTGGAGTTGGAGAGATTCAGATCTTACATTCCAGTAAGGCAGATTCCCTTTGCTTTTACAGCTTTTGATAGGCTCCATAGCCATTTTTAACCCTGAGAAACATTAGCAATCATGGGAGCTATTAGCAGGTATCCAACCAATGTGGAGAAGTAAAGTGCAGCTCCAGTTTCATTTATGATACATCATTCTTGCAAAGACAAAACGTGTACTCCCCAAAGGGATGCTACAGCTTCCTAGGTGCACAGCTGTGTGCAGAGGCTATTTTAAGTAGAAAAGCAACTACCATCAATTCACCTCTAGTGAGATACACTAACACATAATCTTTCTTTAGCATAATGATTAAATTTTCAGTGTCAGATGGAAAGTTGGAGCTGTTCTGCAGAACTCAAAGAAAAGTTACTCAGCAAGTGGCATTAAAGTCAAGTGCCTCTGTAGATTTGCAACCCCATCAGACATCACCCTTAGAGACATATAACCCCCTTTACCATCCCTTGGTAAGAACTACATGGTCTCAGTGACCTGTTCCAGCCAAAGCCCTTCACTAGTCCCAGCCCTTCAAACACACTCAGATCCATGCTGGATGGCCCAGGATAAATAATAATCATAATAAATCCAACTATTTGCTGTGGATATAGAGACACTTTGAGAGACTTGGAGGAAGACAGAAAATAAGATACCGGTTTACCGAAGCAAAGGGATTTGATAGCAAGCAGCCAGCCCCATAGCTTGGCTTTTGGGAGGTAGCTTTCTCAGGAGCTGACACCAATGACTATTTCACCAATCAATGATTATTTCTCTCAGCATGAAGAGAATATAAATTTATTTTTTTAAAATCCTACTAAGATATCTCTTCTGGAAGAAAACTCATTTACTCTCATAAGCAAAGATTTCTGCTAAAAAGCCATTTCTCAGAATACATCAGAGTGGTCAGCTATCTTTGAAGGCTTCCTCCAGAAGACAGACCACAGGCTTCCTGCAAGGCACCAGTTTTTCCCCCATCAAGCCTAAATACTACAAAATGATCACATGGCTGACAAACAGAAATTGCTTGGAGCTTCAGTAGTTAAACAGGCTGCTTATCTGACTGAGGTTGTCCTGTGCAGGGTCGGGAGTTGGACTTTGATAACCATTGTGGGTATCTTCCAACTTGGAATATTCTCTGAAACTAAGCATGTAACTTGATTTCCCTCAGCCACTGTTCCTCCTGTGTGACACTGGTAGTAAATCCAGAACATCACAAGAATACATATACCAGGGCAGTAGTTTGGGTACCATGGACAGCCAAAAAAGTCCTGCAAAAGAGAAGGATTTGTTAGCATTTCCTTGGCAGAATAATGAAGGAGGGGAAATGTAATACCTCTGCATATTAAGGCAGGCAAACAACCAGAGAACCACCAGCACTTTTCAGATCTGACAAAACAATCCAGCAAGGAGCAAATGAGATCCAGGGCTGCTCATTCTGGAGAAACACACTCTTTAGCTGTTTCAACACCAGTTAGTATATCTGAATTCTCCAAGTTTCTAAAAACAGGTTAGCTGCTGGATTTCTATCCAAAAGGTGCTTTTCAACTGCAAAGGTATCAATATTGATTGCAATCCACCAATTTGTACCGTTTCTTCCCTTTGATCAAAACAAGGAAATTCATAGGCTTAACTTTTAAACAATAAATACATATCCACGAAAAAAAACTGGCCAACCCCAGTTGATCTTTAGTTTGTAAAATGCCTCACACATGCACAGAGACCACAATTGCGCTTGCATACTCATTCTGGGCTTCCTTTACACCTACCATTGCTGTGATCACCGAAGGCAAGGCCTTAAAAAGTACAGACACTACAATTAGGACTTCATTCAGGAGTGGAAACTGCAGGGCCCACACCACCAGTGCTCTTCAGACCCTTCCCCTATACACTGTTCAATACCCCTCAGCTCTAGTTCCAGCAGCCAGCACCGCAAGTTCCTCCTTCCTGGTCCTGCTCATCCAGCCAGTCCCAGCAAGGTCAGGACCCTGCTGCAAACATACACAGGGCAGGCACAAGACACCTCTTGCCTCCTTCCTATCCACATTCTCAAGTGGTTATCTAAGTACAGAGGCACAAAGATCTACTGCTGCCATCTATCACAGCAGCAGACCATGACAGCTGTATTACAAACCGTGCAATGATGAGGAGAGCAGGCAGCCAAATGAAAGATAAAATGTCTGGCAAGGAAGGGCATCGAAGACTTTGCTCTCTACAACATACAGGAGGCTAAGAGGGCCATCTCCTTTTATTCTCCTGTGAGCCATGCTGCCACACGGCTTTTGTAGAGGAGGCTTTTTTCATAATGCTGAAGTTTAGATTGTAGGGATAAACATGGAAAAGCTCCCAGATCCACTGCCTAGTCATCCACTTGTACTCAGTCACTTTCACGCAAAGCGTCTGCACAGAGGAGATACCAGGGGTACAAAGTTTTGTTCAAGATCAGTCACCTCTCAGTTTCTCTGTCAAAAGAGACAATAGAACATGGGAAATCCACTGGAGTCTTAAAATTCGACTCATCCTACTGATAGCATCGCTCTCTGAGGGCACTTGAGTACGAGGTGCAACAGCAAGACTCACCTGAAGTAGTAGTAAGGCTTGTAAGCAGGGCTGTCAGCTGGCCTCTTCAACCCTGTGTGACCAGGGGTATCTCAATGGAAGTGTTCCTTCAGACAGCAGAAGCCCATTAACCTCCACAGACTCCAACATAACTATAATCATAGATCATAAGTTAACTACCACTTCAGATACTGGCTGAGCACACCGATGCACAATAAGCATTTTCCTCTAATAATGTCATTCTGCTTTTAGAGTTTCCAAATACAATGTAGCTTTGGTGTCAGTCAGCATGATACAGCTTAATTTTTATTAGGTCTACAAGTTTTTCTGAACGAGGCATTTTTCTTTAACCCCCATCCACAATAACAGTTTGTTAATCTCTCAACATCACAGACAAGGGGGACAAGTGCTGTGATAAGGAGGGTGGAATGCTGTGCAATTCTGCCTGCAGGGATACTTGGATAAGGCTTGCACATATCAGTAGAAGAATGGCTTAATTTGTCAGCTGGAACAATAGATGACAGCTCATCATCTTAGTGCTGTGCTCATCCCTAATGAGTCGCTCATAAAAATGCTGATGTACATTTTTATTTCCTTAACAAATGAAGGAACACTCTACAGCAATTATCAGGAGGCCTGCAACACCACAGCTCCTAAATTTAAGTTTGTAACAAATTCACCCAAACCACTTCCTCACATCTCCAAAAGGCTTTACCACGGGCTACAGTGATTAAATCTCCAGTTACAGAGGTGACATGTTTACTAAATACACTAAAAGAATGCTAACATACTGCATAATGCTTTACCATTAAAACTGAGTTTTACTTGCCAAAAAACAAGAGTCTGCCTGGAAAAAATACTGGCTTTCCCTTCTTACTGCTTTACATTTGCTTGTACCAGCTTTAACAGCACCTCTGTCATTTGCTTCAGTCCTCCTGACTTTACATTAATCATATTCTCTTGTGCTTAAGCCAGTATAAAGAGATTACACTTTCTTAAAGACACAAGTCCTATGAACTACTAGAAAAATCAAACACAAGCAACAAGCTGAGAGGATTGCTTATTGCTGGAGTGAAAGAGCTAAAACACTGTGTGACAGGATCTTAGATAAGTCTGTAGACAGCAAGCACAGCAGAAAAACATAAATCCATTTTTTAAATGAATTGCTTATTAATCATCTCCATCAAGTGCTGTCTCTTGAATAGATGCATGAAGTTTGTAAATGCATACATCACTCATCCTGTAACAGCACCATTCCCCTTTCTCTTTTCTGAAAATGCAGGTCTAAACCCCAGTCCTGCTCAGAGGGCAGCTGGAAAGTATGGAGAATACCTATACACCATGTCAACTCAGCAGCTTTAAGAGAAATCTCATCAATGTATACAAATACTTGAGAGAAGGATGCAAAGGGGATGGAGCCAGACAGTGTCAGATTTTTTGTTTGGGACTGACAAGAGACTGAGAGCACAGGATGGAAAAAAGAGGATTTCCTTTAGTTCCAAAGGGTCCTCAAGCCTTTTTACAGTGGTCTAGAGCAACCTTAAGCCCATCATCTCCTTGTTACCCTCCAAAGTGTCCCAGCCTTGTAAGCTCCAGAGATTTTCCTGGGGGTGCAGGAGATAGCATCAGGGCAATGCCAGCTCCTAAACACTCTGTGTCTCAAGCAGAGCTGTCAGTTCATCTCTGCATTAATACCTCTGAACACATTCAGAGCCATATAAAATCCACCTGCTACACTGCCTCCCAGCGTGCAGTTTCACACTCCAGGTTTGCAAGAGGGGCTCAGACACCATGAAGAGCAATAAACACACTCCCACAAAAATAAAACACTGTCTGCAACGCTTGCATCCATTTAAGACTGTAATTTCTTTCTATTAGAGCTGTCAGAAAACCCCATGCAGTAAATGACAAGCCAACTCCGAAGCACTGCACCTAGTAAAAATTTAATATAATAAAACAAATTGAAAACGGCAATATTATTTTGACCATTCACAATTAAAGTGGAAAAATTATAAGGCAGCCATTCATGGAATGATTTTGTGTACAAATGGTTTGGAAAAAAGACATTAAAATTACAGTTCCATACATGGAGAAACATGTAAGGTAAACAGCAATGACCACACAATGTTTTTCCCTGGAAAGCCAAGGCTGCTAAGAGACAGAACAGTATAGAAAAAAAAAATTAAAAGAAGTTTGATGTGAACAGGAATCTGAAATTTGTGGTAAAGAATCCGATATTCATCATAAACTTTCCCACCATACTGCAATCACTCCTCCTTCTTCCACCCTCAATAGAAGTACAATTTCCCTCTCTTTTCCCAAGGGCCAGCACAGAACAGGAAGGGAGCAGCAAGAGCATTTATTCCATTTATTCCAACAGCTCTCTTTTCTGCAATCAGCTGATACCACATGGACACACCTGCTACTGTCAAAACCTCCTTGAAGGCTCTGAACTAGTTCCTGAATAAACACAGTGGTTTTCCTGGGCCTCTTGGGTAAGATTAGCTTTTATATAATCCACCTGGAAATAGTTCTTTGGAGTCAGCAGTGGGTTTCTGTATTTAACACCCAGCCACCTGACAAGCCAAAACAATCAAAAAATCCTGTCTTGGTGTGACAGCTCTGTCATCCTTACTTAATTTAATGTCAGCGCAGCTTCTGCCTCTGTCATTGAGTGCTGAAAAAGAAATATTTCCCTTCTTTATAAGAGGAACAATAAAAGAACAGTAGGGGAAGTACCTGAAGACATGAGGATCAACAGTAACAGCTTTAGTCCAATTCCTATTATCAATTAGGAAATCGTTAACTGAAAAGAAACAGGTGATGAGAAGATCATGGATTTCCTAGAGGGACTTACAGAAGGAAAGTGGGACATGGCTGGCACTTGGTTTAAGCATTTACCCGCTAAACCTACTGCCACCTACCTCACAGAAGAAAACACAGGCAGAGAGGCTATTACAAAGAGAGTGAGAGGAATTTGTTTGCACCAAGGTCTCCAGAGGAGTAGAAAATGATACCAGATGGCCCTGACTACACGCAATGCTTGTATTTACTGTGACAGATGGGGAGATAGGTAGAAAGGGCTATAATAAAATGGACCATTTAATTTAACTCATTAAAATACTCTGCGTCAAGAAAATAATCCTCCATTTGGTACTAAAAATTTGGAAAGGTCTGATAATATAAAATTTAAATTTTCCCTATCAACATAATCAAAAGCTTCTTTAGTCGCTGCAATTTCAAATACAAATTGAAAATAATAATTCAGTGATAACAGGCAGCCAAAACAACATGCTGTTGCTAATTCTAAATGGGTAGAGAAAAAACAAAAGTCACTGAAGTCTTCTGTCACTTAACCAAATGCCAAAATGCACGTTTTTAGAATTTTTGTGCCAAATTTGAGTTGCCAATGTTTCCATTCAAGTTCCTTCACCTGCTGCTGTAACTTGGCCCCTTTACTTCATGAATCATTCAACTGAGTACTACTATTTCTGATTGCTGCCCCAGAAACTGGAAACATGATGTGAGGACAGGAAAATGGAAAGATGACAGGACCTCTCAGCAGTGACACCTGTGATTAATATTCCGGAGGTTGTGTCAGCAGTGAAAATCTGGCTGCCACACCCTCACCAATACACACTGATCCATGTGAGAAGGTCCTATCCACATGCTGCAGCCAGAAACAAATGGCATGGAGCAGGAAGCCTCTGGCAACCACTGCTGTTGTTATACACAAAGTGAGGCTAAAGGGGAATTCGGGCAGGGGGTCAACTCCCAGGGTGGGGATGCAAGTGTCAGGAAGAGGTCAAAGAATAATAACCTACTGCTTCATGAAATGCAAGCACCTAATGTTGTGCTAAGCTATCTCCTGCTCTTGCAAACCCTCCAGCTTTTGGAAATGGTTATGTGGAAAGCTTAAACACAAATAAAAATAGTGAGATATTAAGGAAGAAGGTAATTAGGGGGGAATCAGGAAGAACAGAACTCTGGAGTAAACATCCCTGTGTATTATTTGCATGTGTTAGGAATCCGTCCTGCTGAACTTTTTAAACCAGTAACTTACCAGTTGCATTACATATGTTCTAAAAATCCCAAAACAGACCAAAAAAAATCGAAAAACACACAGAAGAGGATCCCATCCACATAACTAATTTGGCAGTGGCTTTTCAGAACACAATATTGAAGGTCTAATATTAAAAAAAAAAAAAAGTTTGTTTAGGTCTGAAGCACTAATTCTATCTGAAAAGACTGCCTTATGGGAAAATATGACTTCTAATAATTTTGCATTGATCTTCCACAGTAAAATACACAAATGAACAAGCACTCCTGGGAATCAATACTAGGTTCAATCCTGGGATTCATCAGTATTGTTACAGAGCCAACAGACAAAGCCATCACTAGTCCAAGAGACAGGCCATACCCATTACTCCCTGAACTAACAGACAAAAAGGACAATAACAAAAATGTAAAGAAATTATGAGGCACAATGGGCTCTGCAGTTTAAGTAATAAATGGCATGACAAACAGTCACAGTCATTCATATGCAAACAAGAAGCACTTCAGTTAAGAAGATATTTCTTCAAGATTCTTTTTTAAAAAAACAACAAAAAGAAAAAAGAAAAATAGATTTGGCAATGTTATCTTCAAAAAGTGTAGACAAAGTATAGCTTATAAGGGGGCCAGCATTAAAAAGTTTTCCCCTAAAGAAAGAATTTTATGCTGATTCTGTGCATGTCAAACATTCCTGACTTTCCAATGCACATTACAGTATAACATGTTTTACACAAGGGAATTAATGTCTAGTAAGACAAATGTGTGCCTTGAAAACAGAGAGGTCTTTTCCCACTCCTCTCTAGTGAGAGACATCAGCAATTGGCAGAAAGTCCTCCAGGAGGTTCACCAAAACTAATGCTTATCAGTAAGAGGCAAATGAACAATTCCCAAAGGAAAAGCAAAATGTCTAACAGGTCCACTGGGAACCCACCAGACTGGTTTTTGGTGGGTTTGAGTTTTTGTTGTCCAGAACTCCTTTAGAAACACTTTGTATTCTATCTGCAGCATAAATACTTAACTAAACATCTTGTTTTGTTAGCCGTAATACCTTTATTTAATGAAAAACCCACACAGCCCCCCACGGATTTCAGCAGTTCAGGTTTTTGAAAATGAGCTAGTAAAGTTCTCTGGTCCCTCAACAGCTGTCTCCATCAGATTTCTATTCCTCAGAGCCCAGAACAGCTCCATCTCAAAGGGCACTATGGGTATCTCTCTCAAGAAAAGCATTAGGGTATCCCAGTAGCCAAAACATAATTCCTGCTGACTTGACTGACTTGGCAGAAGGCTATCTGCCAAGAAAAAGTCCTTTTTAGAATTTATTAACAATTGAATAAACAATCAAAACACTATTCTCCTTGCTTCTATCCTTTGTCTTAAACAATGGAATACACTGCAAAACTCATTTGCACTTTCTTAACCAGCTGATTTCTTCCTCTAATCCTACACATTGTCCACATAATTTCTTTCCTATCAAGTGACACCTCTGTGACAGCAGCAGTGTTATACAGAGTTCCAGTGCAGCCCATTTCTGCAGTACAATTAGTGACAAGCATCACAAGGGCCAGTAGCATTGCCAGGACAATGTAGAACCGATGGGGGAGAGCCCCCTTCTTCATTAGCGAGACTTCAACCTCCCACAACGCAGCCATCCTTGGGTTTTGCTCTCAGCTGTGAAAGCTGAACTGCAGGATACTTTGGTGATTGCAATTTTGTGAGTTGCTATATTCTTCCCTGCTCACCTTTCTTAAACTTCAAGTTCCATCTTCCCTGAGAATAGGGCCAGAAGTAACAATTAAAATAGCAAATGTCTTCAGAAAAGAAAGTTACAGAGAATTTGTGTCCGGCTGCCAAAGTACATTTTGCTACACTAAAAACTTTCCCAGTATTCCTCATTTTGCAATCAAGATTCCCTCTGAACTCCATAAAGTGGATGGGATGAATGATGGGTAAAAGAATGATAAAGGGAGCAGCAGACATTTACTGCTCATGTCTTATTGAGAACACTGAAATTTGAGCGTTTAGTGATGGTGTCCAATGGACAAAACTAGAGGAATTAGGCACCCTAATACTAGGGCTGCCACCTCCAGACGACTGAGTCCTTTTCCTCCAGTTGATTCAGGTTTGTGGCTATGAGCAATTCCTCCTACTTCTGGGAGAACATGAACTGTGGCAACATAAAGGAAAGTCCCAGCAGAAAACAGCATAGCAACTCCAGTGGCATTGACTTCTGAAAGGGCTTCTTTGCTGCTCTGAAACACAAAGAGCAAAAAAAGTGAGAATAAGCAGAAGTTCTTCAATCAGTAATAAAAATTTTAAAAATCTCCCAGTATCCAAGAACAGTAGGATTCCTATCAAGTCTCTTCTCACAATGACAATGGTTTATTGTGAATTTTTTGTGTCTTGCACCTTACATGTAGTGACTGGCACTCTGAAGTTGTGAAGGAGCAGAAAGACACCCCTCCTGCTAGTTACTTCTCTTTGGACTTATGAAAGAAAAAACCCTTACGAAAGAACCCTCAGAAAAGGAAAGAAGTCAGAGTCTACTGAAGCATCTTGTTGATCGGCTCACAGCCAATGTACCAAACAGGTTTTGAAAAAAAATAAAATTCATATTGCAAAGTCACAAATTTTAGGGAGGACGCTCACTTTTTTCCTCCCTTTTTCTGAACAAGGGGTTCAAATAAGACATCAACCTTTAAATATCTTCTCCACTGCTCTTCAGAATGAAGTCCCAGAACATCACTCATGAAATATTTCATTTGTATGTAGATACCCAAAACATTTCCAGCATTTCCATACAAACTTCATGAAGAAATGCATCTTTTGCATCAAAACTGAGCACCTCTTCACCTTCATAATAGATTAAGATATACTACACATCAGTAAATGCAATGAAATGCAAACCCATTCATATCAGATTCAAATGCTTCTTCAATGCTTTCCTACTCAAGTGTAATCTTAGTACTTGTGTTTACTCTCAGGTCATTTTTCCAGAGAGAAATATACATCACCTGGAACTACAAAACCATTGTGACAGCCCTGATGCCTTATCAATTCTCTGTTCTTTCTGAAGGGCAAAATGTAAACCCCACCCTTGATGAGGACACTTCAAAACAGTGTTCAAAGAGAATTCTCTTTTCTATTTACAGACCAAACCCTTTTTTCTGCTGTCTTTTGTACTATAATGTCAAATATAAATCCTATCCAGCAAGTAAAGGATTAGCCCAGATGATTTATTTAATCTTTCCTCTCGTGCCTTGAGTTTCATGAGATCACACTATATCCTTTACAACATGCCACCACAGCATGTCACCAGCAGGACACACCACAGCTGAGAAACACAGGAGCATCGCAGGACATGCTATGAGAAGCAGAAACAGTTCATTGTTTCTGCTTCTCATAGCAGAATATCCCAGTGTTACATAGCAGTGTATCCCAGTGTTCTGAGATGATAAACTCATGTGCAGTGTCCCATTTCACAGACCATTTGTTGTACAGAGCCAAGACACAGCGATGCTTTATGGAGTAAGGCAAAAAGACTGTTCTAGCTGAGGACTCAGCTTCTGACACAGACTTTGAAAATAGAGGACCACTTCTGGAATGGTGGGGGACGCTAGAGGAGATTATTTCCTACCTACATATTAAAAGAAGAATACATGCAACAAGGCTGAAAATTACTTATTTAAATAGGCATCACATAAAACCTGCCATTTGAATAAACTGTTCTCAGTAGGGAGCAGCAAGAAGGATAAATAGAAATCATACGTTAAAAAAAAACCAAACCTATACCAAACTCTATAAAGGAGTTATGTCATTGATTCTGATGTGAAATGTATAGATTATTATTTGTTTTGTGCATTCATACTGCTACCTTTTCATCAGCTTTTCTTAAATCTTATTCTGCTGAATATCTCAAGCAGTTTGGAATTGTGTAATATGAAACTCATATCACAGTCCTTTCCTCAGACTTCACCACTGAGGTAGATTTTGGGCAGAACAAAACCATGGACCTACCTTGCTTAGTCCTAAGTATGTCACCATTGACATAACAGGTGCTGCTAAGGCAAAGACCAGCAAGTGTTTTCTGATCCGATTCCGTTCTAGCCCAGCGTGCATCAGGAAGGAAACCAGGCCAAAGGCAGCTGGTGCCTGCAAAACACAACACTCACTGCTAGTACAATACCTCCCACAGCCCCTGAAAAATGACAAAAGGTTGCAATACAACTTACTACATTGAAATGGACTGAACTGGAAGACATTCAGGGCGGGCACTCCATACTGCAGCTAACCCAAATTAGGAGCATTCTGCAGACTGCCCCACCTTAATAACCAAACCTAATGGAAACTCATGTTCTGGCTATCAGAAAACATGTACTTGTGTAGTCATTACAAATACTAAAATATTCATTCTGACTATAGTAATTGCTATAATTCCTAAGACTCCATCAATTTGGGTAATTTCCTTTTTCATCCTGTTACTATCACACATCCTTAGATATACAGTTTTTTCATCTGCAGTAGGAAAATTCTACAATTAACATGGGGAAGGAAACAATTGCCCAAAGACAAGTAAGAGTCAACCTGCATGTTAACAGACTTGAGTTCTTTTGATTAGTTCATTCCTGTTCTCATCAGGAAGCAAACAAACACTTCCTTCTCCCTCTGCTGGCATCCAGTTTCTTATCCAAAAGGCAAAGATGTCCCACTACTCACAGAATTTACTACACTTTTGCTTGTATAAAAACAATAGCAATCCACCCTGACATTTCTGAGGTAAGACGTAAGATAAAAATACCTTAAGCATTTTTATACAGAGAATCTTTTTTTTTAACATAGAAGGAAATCATGAGTGAAAAAAAGATGAGAAAGACAAAACAATCAGACAGGATCAAAAGAATAGAAAAAAGACACCAGAGAAGAAGTAAGTTTCTCTTCTATTACCAAATATTCACAGGAGAAATTTTCCTCCTCTAAAATTTCCACAAGTCATTTAAGAACATTAAGAATAACAGAAGCAAGTTCCACCTGGCAATAGCCATAAATTAAGCTCCAAGATGAGACTGTGAGACTTGCCACCCTCAAAGTTATGCAAACCACAATTACTTGTATGAACACTGAAGAAAAGACATGCATTTTCTAACATTTTGAACATGTAATTATGTATGATTTCTGATTTGAATTTATGACTAATCACTATCATTCATGCATGTGCTACCACAAGGCAAATTTCATCTGCACAGGTATGTTTAGAGCCTACAGAGCCAACAGGTTCACATTCACACAAGTATTCAGTAAAGATCTCTCCATCTTCAAGAGCCACTGTTTGCTTGTTACCATCAGCAAAATTTTTTTTTGTTTTCCTACAAAAATGGTATATGAGTGAAGTTGAAGCTACTACAACAGAGGTAAGCAGAAGTTAATTGCTCTAATTTAGTACTCTGATATTCAGTGGTTTCAAAAGACTAATCCTTCAAACAATAATCTTCTCCAAGACTGTTGTACCAAGCATGAAACTGCTTTTTCTCCCAATGCACTAGCATCTCCTTCTGTCTCTCACCCTTTAGAATTTCTTGGAATATGTCTCTTAGAGCCATAATAACCTTGGGTTTTTTTGTTTGTTAAATAAACACTACCACACCAGCTTCAGAAGAAGTCAGTGTGAAGCTGACACATTTTTTCATGAGCTACTCTTCCCTCTCTACCTCTGGAAGACTTTTCCCAACCTCTGCTATCAAGGCAGGCAGTAGGCAGTCAGAATTCTCTCACTTGCACCCCACTCAGACTTAGCTTTAATCATGTGCTCTTCTCTCATAGCTCATACCCTTGCTTTGTGGTCCTTGACACTGTACTAACCTCTCCATTTCAATGGCATTAAACATTTCTGTATTACATCACTAATGAAACTGTAGATCTTTAGCAATTCTTGTGAGTGTTAACAGTCTTTTGAAGAACAAGTAAGATTTTTTTGATGATGACTCACCTTGTGCAACATAATCGCAACAAACACTATCAACTGGACACTAGTCTGAGAAGTAGAAGCTGCTGCACCCAATGCAACACCATCAGCTGAAAAAGGAGTGCAGATTCATAGATTATTCTTCTGCATGAACCTCCCCACCCCCTCAAAGGCTGAGAGTAGAAAACACGTTGATTTAAGAAGCTCTACTACTGAAAATTGCCATTAACAATAGCAGCCCAACAGAGGATTCACTTGCCTTTGTTTGTTAAGCATAACACTTCAGAACATCAGAAAAGCCTCAACAAGAGCTGTCTCATATTTCCCAAGACCCTAAAAACCACAATGGGAATCTACTCCGTATTGACACATTCCTTCAAACTAGAACAAGTAACAAGTTTAGTTGTTTTAGTCTTCTATACTAGAAGAGATTTCCTCTCTAATTAAAAAATCTGTTTTAGACACTAAGCATTGCAAGACTTTTAGTTATTACCCTTGAAATCATTTTTCAAATATAAATACTATTATAAATATTTTTTATCACTTACAATAATTACACTGTCTAAATTAAATAAAAAATGCAGATTATACTACTCGTTAATATATACACACTTTGTTTGGTGAAGTATCTTTTTGATCAACATCTTCTGACTTATCTAGACAACAACTTTCAACAGGACATGAAAGAACACCACATTTATACTACACATATATAGTGAAAAATCACAATGTGATCATGGCTTGACTGTAACACACAACTAACAGTCAGTCCTTGCAAGTCAGCCGAAATGTGTTTCAGTCAAGTCTTTGTGCTCCACCTTATAACGTCCTTTTTTTTCCCTACAAGATACTATTGTTTTAAATTAGTATTTTTTTAAAAAACCCATCAACCAACAAACATGCATGTTTCATGCAACTTATCAAATCTGCTAGCACATATTGAAACTTAGCAGCTAAAGGAGTCAGCAAAGGAATTGAAGAGGCAGAGAGTGAGCATCCCATAACCTTTCATATGGGAAAAACAAAAGAGTAAAGTAAAGAGTAAAAGAGAAAATTCTGTACCCAAATAAAACTCCATGAACCATCGGAGCTCCCAGTTAATTCTGGGAAAGATCCTTAGTTCTCCCTGCCCTTATTTTTTTTTCTTTCTTTTATAAAAAGCCACGTCCAAAACCAAAACCCAAATGTCTCCATCCCACCTAAAGATGACCCACACAGCAATGCATATACTTGTCAAGGACTAATAACAGGTCCCACATTACCTGCAGCATGGACTACTAGTCCCAGTGTTGTGGTGATTTTGGAGTTGCCTGATCTTGCAGCTTCTGGATCTGAAACAATCATAAGAACAGTTATGAGAAAGAGGTCAAATGAATAAACTATGCCAGAAAAAATATTTTAAGTATCACTGTACATATCTCCCCCAGCTGCTTGGCAGTTGTATTTAAGACTACAGCTTCTGTATTTCTGCATTAGATTTACTGCAAAATAGTTTGACACTTAACACCTTCACATCACCTGAAGTTTGCCAACAAACAGGTGACAGACTCACGGACAATTCTTTGCAATTTGCAGGAGCTCTCTCACAGGCAGAAGCAGATGTTTTTCTTAACCTCCTCAAATGAAATGTTAAAGGTCTGCGCCACCAAGAAAAAGAAAAGCTATTTTTGGATCCCAAGAATTCAGAGCTGCTTCAAGAGTCAGGATGATATTTCTCCACACAGCTCAAGGTTTGTAGTTTCCTTCAGGTGGGTCAGTTTTTGTTGCAGTGATTATTCCCTGGCAGTTCCTAGTAAACAATAAAGACTACTTGCCACAGCACCAGTTGCAATGATTTCCCTTTGATGTTATATATCACAAAGGAGAAATGCAGCCAGAGCTGTTTAAGATCCACTGTTTTGACCAAAATTGCCTGACATTTGCAGGTTAGCTCATTACACAGCACAACAGGGCAACATCAATATCCACTACTACACAATCAGTGGTGAAACCATTACAAAGAATCACTGCAGGGTGGGTAAGCCCTACAAAGTGTAGAAACATCTTATTATTCAACTGTTTAATTTCAGACAGTTTGAGCAGCCATGTCTGAATTATCCCAGTGTTCTGTAAAACAGCTGTAAGCACACCCACTGTAACTCTGCAGTGATGCCAAAGAAATTCCAGTCCTTGTCTTTCCTCCTGCCTTGCCCATTACCCCCAAGTCTCTCTTCATTCCCAGGCACACATGCAGCTTCCCAATGAGTCAGATCTAAACTAATGCATCCAATGCATCCTCCTTTGGTCAGCTTTATCTTCTGAATGAAGGGGAAGCCATCTGCGTAATTAATTCCACAAGCTGCACTTGCATGATGGCAATGGTACACTCATTTCAACAGGAGGAGATATTCATAAAAAACGTTTCCTTTACAATTGTTTTGGACTGATTTGATTTTTTTGATTACTAACACAAAGAATCACATTTGACTTCATACCTTCCTTCTGGCCTACTGAATTTTTCTAGTTTAGACAAAGTAACACCTAATCACTTGATAGGTAATAAACTACAAGACATTGATTGGTTCAAGAAAAAAGTGTTTTTCTTCTGTAGCTTTAAAAACATTATAAAAACACTGCTACATCTCCTGTGACAGGTAGAGGCTAGATAAAACATCACTTATAATTCTGTTTTGTAGTGTGTATCTCTAACACAGATCACAGTCTTGTCCTGCTACTTGCTATGATCAGAGACACAGAAAGGGGTTATACCCCATACAAACCAAGAATCCTTTTGGAAGTTGCTCACCTGCATCTCCCTGACATCCTCATTGCCAGTGTTTCTTTAGAACAGATCTGAAAATCAGCTACTAATAGCAGTGGCTCCACTTACACTTCTTCAGGAGTACACAAGTGACATAGCCCCTGCACTGGCCTTTCACCCCACAAAAACAGGCTGCACTGTGAACTGATGAAATCCAGCCAAAACATATCCCCCTGCCTTTGTATGTGTTTTACTTTTCCTTTAAGATCAATTCCTTATTTTTTCAGGGCCAAATTCCAGCATCAGAGGATGTTGTGTGGGAGAAAATGAGCAGCCAAAGGCAATAAAGTACCTTTTCAAATGACAGAACACCTTTGGTGCATTTCAAGCTACACTCTGCGCATAAAGTCACAGGCAGGAAACAATGGCAACTGTAGGCTGACAAATCTTTACATAAAACAAGAAGTATTTTAAAGTACGTGAGGCTTTAGACTTGTGTGGGAGGTCCAGCTATGCAGCTCAAATACCAGAGCTTACATCTAATCATTCCTGCCATCTTGCTTAAGATAACTTGCTTGTTATCTTTGCAAATTTTACCAACATACAAGACAATTAAGTAGGAAAAACAAACAAATATAAGACTAACTGAAGTTTTTTGAAAAGCCAAAGAAATCCCCCAAAAACCAGACAGTAATTCAAGTGTCAAGTCACCCTCCACCCCTACACCACATGTACTCATACATGTTATTGAGGCAAGCTCTCAAATTATGGTGAATTTTGAGATAGATTTCCAGCATAAACATTTCACATGGACCTTGGTATATGGCTTATGTTTTTAAAGTACCTACTGAAACTCTGGACATGACTGGACAAGTTACACCCTGGTAGCACTACAAGAAATAAATTTCAACTTGTTAATTAAGACTAATTAGCAAGTCTAACTGAAGTGAGCCTTTACTTACCATCTGCAGAGTGCACATGAGAGCTGCCTATCTGATCCACCAGGAGCATGAAGACAAAGCCGAGGACAAGGGACACCCCAATGTAGGCGTGCAGCCGGGAATGGTCGTGGCCGTGCTCGTGCGCCGCCGGGATGTTCGCTGCCTTCTCGGACTCCAGCACGTGCTGCATCTCGCTCGCTGCGTGGTGCTTCCCTGCCACAGCAACAAACACATCAGCACTCCAAACACCACACAGGCACCTTCCTCTTCTGCCAAAAGCCTTCCTCACACTTTCCTGGACAATACACACAAGTCCTTGCTTATGCTCTTTTTTTAGACAATGTTCTTAGCAAAGCCTGGTTGGTTTCTCCTCATACATCTTCAGCATGGAAAAGCAAAGAAAGCATTAATATGTTATAAGCCAGGTTGCATTTTAAATACAAATTAATTCACAAAAATTGCTGTATAATTCCTGTTTTAACTGAAGTTGCCTGTTTTGTCAATATTCAGAGATTCCATCAAGCAGTTACTTCATTACCTTCATTTGAGTGAGAAAATAAAATAGGCTCCATCCACTAAAAGATTTAATACCATCTTTAGGAAGATTAACTGATGCTGAGATGCAAACAAGCTAGTATTGATACACCCCATTGATACAGACTACAACAATGGTTAAGTCAAGCACACTGACCTACAAATGTCAGTACCGTCCCAGAAACCCAAAGTCCAAGCCCTGGGATGAATGATGTGTGGTTTCCTTTCCCTACACCAGCTATTAAAGCTTGTCCATGGTTTTTTCATTTTTGGAAGGTCTTTTGGATGGCAACTACTCTTCAGAAGCTTTAAAAACTTATAGCAAAAACTTGACTTACTCTATCAAGTCACTGTCTTGCTGGAATATCCATACTTCCTCTTGGATGAGACAAGGGTATGTTCATCCCACTATACAAAATGCCACAATGCCATTGCTACAGTCAAAGCACATCAGAATAAGCTTGGTAGCAAAGATTTCACACAGATCTTTGCTGAACAATATTCATCAATAAAATTACTTTAGACCACACAAGACTTTTGCCATCTATAGTATGAAGTTGACTTTGCTTCAGATCATTTCAAGCCATAAAACTGTATAAATCAGGACAATCTTTCTGACAGGGATTAAACAGTTTCAGCAGTTAAAACAAAGGACTGAATTCAGCAAAGAAATTTTATTTGCTGGTAGCACCCAAACCAAGGTTTCACTACACAGGTTTATAATCAAAGAATAATCCAAGTCATGATATGTTATTTTTTCTCAGCCTACAAGGTTGAAAATCAGAAGTTATTTATTTCACAGCCTGTTTGCCCACAGGGAAATACAGAAGTAATAGTAAATTACTTCCATATCAATGGAAAACACTAAAATGCTCACTATCAAGCAACCAATCAGAATTAAGCTACACCTGGAAAGAGGGAAAACAAAGATTTCTCTTTTTGTTTTTCCACTTATATTCATATATCTCAAAGTTTCCCCTAGTTGCATCTTTCTAGGTTTAATTATGCAAATGGGTGAACTTGGGAAAAAAACCCCAGAAAGCTGTTCTCATAGTCTTAAGTTTAATTTTGAATATCCTACTTTACCAGGAAACATATTAGAAATAATTTTTGTAGTTAAATCTGTCATACCCATTAGTTCTGACCCTTTGCAATATAAAAAAAAAATTCAGACAGACTGTTGTTAGACACAATACTGTGAGTTAGACATGGAGTCTGAAGCCATTCACAAACTCTTTTTCCCCTAGGTAAATACCGCTATTACTACTGCAGTACTGTGAAGTGCCTTTTTGCCATACACCAAACAAAGGCACAGCCCATGCAGCTCTACACAGCAAGCTGTGAGTCAGACATGAACAGTATGCCCCATCTGGGCAAAAAGTGTTAAATCCCACCAATGGTCACAGCAATTCTACTCACTGCTGGCTGTGCCATTGCAAGAGAAAATCAGTCAGCTCAGAATTAAAATGGAATGGAGGGCAAACCCACTACAGCTCATTAGAGACATCTGACATCAGAGTGCACAAATTATAGTATAGTATAAAGGCATAATCAGAGCTTCTTTCACTTCTTGATAAAGGATGATTTTATATATTATCTCCTATTTATTCTAAATCTAAGCAGAACAACATAAATTTAGTGGAAGCTAAAACAGTATACATTAAAGCATGTTGCTAAAATGAAATTTAGAAGTTTAGAAACACAAAACCCAGTTTTAGTTTAGAAGTTTAGAAACCCACAAAACTACAGGAAAAGCAAAGAACTACAGGTGCCTCTCAATCCCAAATTAGCAACAGCAGCACACCAGATGTTTGCAAGGTTCTCTACAGCATCAACTTTATAGTGCTTTCCCCTGCAATCAGGAAGCCATTGCCATTTACCTTCAAAGTTTTGATTCTGAGTGTACTGAAAAAATCTCCTACGTGCAATGGTCACCTCATAGCCCAAGTCTGCAAGCAAAACCAAAATTTCAAGTGCACTTCCAACAGAGGTGATGAGCCCTGGCTGTTTGAAACAATGTCAGAATCTCAAATTGAGGTCTGTTAAGGCTTTTGGCTGTAAGACATGCTCCACACAAACATCCCTGCAAGACAATCTCTGCTCACTTGAGCTCTTCATTAGAGATGATGAGGTGGTTACAACAGTGACAACAGACTGGATGCTTGAACACAGAGACTTAGATATACTTGTAATGTATATCACTACCCAAGAAGAAATGCCTGCTACTCTGTAAATCAGCCATAACCATATGGCTATATAACCATAATATATAACCATAATTTTCAGCTAAGTATATTAATTCCAAGATGCTTTTCAGCTTCAGAGGAAATTCTTATTAGGGCAGGGATTTGTAAAACACCTCCTGCAATTGCTTTAATGAGAAGCAGTCTAAACTACAAAGAGAAAGCAGCCAATACTCCACAATTTCGTTCTCTGCCAAAGGCACCCTTACACCTCCTTTGAAGCTCCAGGGGAAGTGAAACTCTCCCTAGAATAAGAAACACTACACATGACCTATCATAAAAGGCTGTTATTCCAGGAACAGTACAGTATCCAGAGCCAGAAATGATTGGATAACTCAGTAAGAGTCATCAGTCTGCATGACCATATCCCTCAATGTGCAATATCATGCCTATAGTGGTTTTGCATTTCTAGGCCTGTTTTGGGTCATGCTGCTGTGAAGTTCTTCCATCAATCTCTTCTTAAAAACTCCAAAAAGAAGCCTCAGGATATCATAACACACCACAATCTAAATTATCTTGAATGAGGCCATCTGGGTTTGATTCTTACCCTCCAAAATGTCTTCATAAAGTGCATGTACTCCTTCTGGCACAATGACAGCCAAGGCAGTTCCACACAGGAGCCCAGCACCCAGAACAGTCACCAACTTCAATCTCTCCTGCAATTAAGTACAAAACAAGTATCATCTTTAAGAATGAAAATACTTTCTTTACTCTCCCTTATTAACAGATGTTGGGGAAAGGGGTTACTTGTTACACAAATATTGAGAATTTGCAATTAAACCTTAACGACTATATATAAACATTATGTTTTTATAGTAAAGAATAATGATTTTATTCATATTTTTGGAATAATTTCTATAACAAAAATAAAAACTTCACATAGTTTTTTAGTACTTGCTACGATTAGAGTTATCTTCCTAGTTGTATTCTAGTTTGGGACAAAAAGCTTAGATGCATCTTTCTCCCAAACTAATTACATTCTGTTTCACCAATAAACTCATCAACTCACTTCCTCCTGACTATGCTGGCAGGGTAAAGTCAAAGCCAGGTACTAAAATCCAATTACACAAACATGTAATAGGGCAGTTAGCAGAGGCCATGACTCAGTTTCTGTAGGAACCCCTATCATGTAACACGTAGCAACCAGGGGAGTTTAGATCCCCTGACAACTGTGCAGCACACCCTCAGTGGCAGAACCACCATCACCTCCATGCTCAATGAGAGGTCTGAGCACCACCAAAACACTCATGTTAACTCCTGAGGGACAGAGAGCAGCATTGGAACAGCAGGAAAGCACTTGTTGCTTATCCTTGTTGTGCCACCCATTCTCCTTCATGCACTGCAGCCACACAAAGTGCTCAGTCCCACTGCAGGATGCTCTGGGAGATGCACGAGCAGCTTCCTGAAAGCCAACCAAACGTGACCATATGGGAACAGCTGCAGCATTACTGGGGACAACTCCAACAGTAAAATGCAAGAGATGAAAACAAGTGTAAAGCTCCCACAAACATGCACTGTAAACTTGCACATACAATAATTACACTTGGGAAATTGTCATACAGTGGCAATCTACACGAGCAGATAAATTTTCAACATCTGCTGTTCATAAAGTAATTTTGCAAAAATATAGTAACATACAAGGAAAAACCATTATTTTTATCTGCAATACTACAGTATTTTTTGCATACACACATAAACACAGAGGAAAGTGTCAGAAGTAATACTGATTTATTACAGCTGCAAATATATAGTATAGCTTGCCTTCACTTGGACACCTGTGAATTTTAAACATCCATTAAAAGAACAAGTTACCATTTCAAGGCAAGTCTCCATCTCCTTTTCAGTACAAAATAGCTAGGTGTAGGGAAGACAGAAATTTAATAAGAACAGCCTACATACAGAGGCAAAAGGAATACACCTTTATATGAGAAATCAAACCATTTCTGCTAAATACATTGGCATGTTAAAAAACAAGAACACCACAGTAAGCAGGGCTGAAACTCCATGCAGCCCTCTGACTTGATGGAGGACAAAGGCACATTTCTCCTCCAGCACCTTGCTTCCTAAAAGTGCTTGCTTTCCAAGAGAAATGGGAACCCCTTATAAGAGTGCTCTTACCACCACAACTAAACTCTCACTATACCATGCCTCTATAAAATAACCATCATTCAGAAAGAGCAAAACCCCTTGGGTATCAGAGGATATTAGGAAACCTACAGACACTGTGACAACTGCCACCACCCCAACAACTATTTCCTAGAAGTACACAAAGATGTTTAATCAGGAACTC
This sequence comes from Zonotrichia albicollis, assembly GCF_047830755.1. Lineage (NCBI taxonomy): Eukaryota > Metazoa > Chordata > Aves > Passeriformes > Passerellidae > Zonotrichia > Zonotrichia albicollis. Next base: position 27,169,267 of record NC_133824.1, on the reverse strand, counting down.
CTGTACTGTTTGGAAACTTACCCAAGCTATGAAACCCTCCCTCTCCTTTAACAGTACCTTATTTACCCTAGATATTTTTCTGAAAAAATGCCTTGAGCTACACAGGGCAGTAACTTGAAGTTCTACAGTCATCAAAGAGCTAAGGTTTAATTTTCAACAGTGCAAGCTGTGAGGAAAATTGGGAATCACAGTTTTTCCAAGAATGTTCTTTGAATTGTTTTTAAGAGCCTTAATTTGAGTAGCCCACAGGCACAAAAGAGATAACCACTGACTTCAGCCATTTCTTACACAAGCTTCTAAGAATAGCCATGCTTACTCGTGTCCTTACACTACGCGCTGATACTTCGCTTCACCTGTTGCAGACTCCACCCAAATCTGACGAGTTTAAATGACCACTGTGAAACAAGCATAATTTTACACAGCAGCTTTGAATGAAAATTAACATTGCACTCATAACTTTTAAAGATAAAGCTTCATCCTTAACAGCGTTGCCATATTACAAGGGGACAGCACCAACTCCCACTGGGAGACCTCTCTGGCTCCTCCTTTAGCAACCAACGAGGAGTCTGGCGGAGTTGTCTTACCTCAGAAAAATTAACTGCCAAGGGTATAATTCCTGCCACATAGCAGGCAACCAGCATGGCCAGGGACAGCAGGCAGATGGAGGGGAAGTCATCCATTTCGCCGCTTTCTGTCCGCTCCCTTGAAGTGAAATCCAACAGCAGGTTTTCCACCTCTCCGCAGCGCACGCCTTAACCCGTGCAGACACGGAGCTCCCAGGAGAGGCTTTCGGCCATGTCTCTCTCTCCCGGCGGCAGCGGCCGGCTCGGCCCCCAGCCAGGGGTGCGCGGCCAGGGGGCGGGAGCGGCTCGGCCACGGGCAGGCGGGCCCGGCCTTCACCTGAGGCGGGGGAACTTTCGCCCGCACCGTGCTGCTCCCAGGGGAGGCGGGAGGGAGGGCTGGGGGACGGCGAGCACGCAGGTGGCTCCTCACGGCGGGGCAGCGTCGGGCGGGGCCGAGGGACCGTGCGAACCGGCACTGCCAGCCGTGCCCACGGCCGCTGCCCCGGCGGCCAAGTGGCACTCGGCGCTTCCCCTTCCGGGACGGGCCGCGCCCGCCCCGCCCCGCGCGCTGCCCGACTCCAAGATGGCGGGCGGCGCCTCGGCCCGCGATGGGCCACGAGCGGCTCCCTCACCAAAGATGGCGGCAGCCGCGCCCCGCCCCCGCCAACCTGGCCGCCGGCTCTGCGGGCGCGTGCGCGCGCGGCGCTCTGGAGAGAGCGGCTCTATGGTAGCGGCCGTTGGCGCGGCGGCGCTTCCGGCGGGCGCGGGGGCCTGTGGGGGATCGCCGCGCGCCACTTCTGCCCGGCGGTGCTGAAGGAGCGGAGCCGCCATGGTGAGAGCGGGACGGGAGCGGATCGCCGCGTTTCGTGCGCACCGCGCCCGCCGGGGCAGCCTTCCCTTCCCTCCCCTCCCTGTCCCCCGGGGCACTGCGGGCGGGAAAGCCGCGGCCGGTGGTGCGGACCCGGGCGGGCGGCTGCACGTTTTGGCGGGGCAGGGCCGGACGGGGCGGGGGCACAAAGGCGGCGGCGGTGCTCGGAGAGCGGCGCGCTGGAGGCTCCCGCCCCACTCCCCGGCACCTTCGGGCCCTTCTCAGGGCGCTGCTCGGAGCCCCAGCGCTTCCCGCCAGCGTCGCCCGCCGAGCGCGCCGGCCTTAAATGGCTGATTTGCGCTTTCCATGCTGCTCTCCCTGCTCCTCCCCTCTGCTCGGAGGAGGGAAAGGCGGGAGCTTGCGTCGGTGGGCTCTGGGAATGGCACGCTGAAGCTCAGAGGCCTCCCTATCATCGCGGTTTGTTGCGTTCATGTAATAAATGAAGCTGTGCTGAAGCACGTTGTCGCTGTGCGGTGGGAGGACAGCTGCTTGTCCGTTTGCAGCGACGTTCCATGTCTGCCTGGTTCTTGCTCCAGAGCAGTTGCTCGGCCATGATGAGCAGCTACAGGCCCTGTCCCCGTTGGCCAGGATGAAAGGGGGGCTTAGACCACTTTTTCTGCCTGGCATTTGCGTGTGTTCAGTGCGCTGCTGCTTGGTATTTGCATCACTGCACACCTTACCCTTACAATATGCGTTTGTCTTTCACTATTATTGTATCGGGGCTTTTTTTTTTTTTTCCTCTTTTTTTCACTTTACTGTTGAATACACTACAATTGGTGGAAGTCTCTTTGGGCAGATGCTGCATAGCTTTTAAGTCCTGCTGGTTTGGCTCTTGGCCGTGCCTTAACCAGTTGTACAGGGTTCTGCCTTCAGTAGCAGGAGCAATTTCTAAAGTGCTCTCTAGAAGTTTGGAATTGGTATAATATAAACCATGTGGTGTTTCATTCTGTGTCCTGCTTCAAAGCAGCCAGTACCCACTGCGCTTTTAAGGAAAATGCAAAGAAATTCGACATATGTATCATCATAATAACGGTCCAGGTTTCTCCAGGTAACTGGTGCTAAGGCAGAAGGTTTATGGATCTTCCCTTGTTTTGGTTTTGTCACCTAGGCACGTGGGGCAGGTAATAGAGGAGCCTTCCCACAGGCTTCTGAGCTTGCCATTTTTTTGTAACTATGGTAGGACAGGACCAGCAATTTTATCAAATCAAACAATTTTTTTTCCTTTAAAGTAAAATAATGTCAAGTTCCCAAAGAAGTGTTTGAAAAGCTTTAATTCTACAATACACGTGATCCAATGGCATTAATTTAAATATTTTCCTGGGCCAGTATCTGATAACAGATATTGTATAATGTCTGAAGTGATAAATGGCTTAAAGGCAGAAGCCCAGATGATTTCTGCTGCAAAGTTCTGAAGGAACCGGCTTACATGTCTGGCTCATTGATTTTTCTATAATCTGATTATTTGGATAATTTCAGAATTTATACATTCATTTAGCACCCCTCAGTGACCATCTAATTAGAATGATAGTGCTGGGAAAATTATTTTATGGTAATCTTTGGCAGTCATTTGGGCTCCCTGCTAAGACATGCCTGTTCAAGTACAATGCACTTGGAACAGCCAGATACCAGCCCCCTTGGGGAATTCCCTTCAAATCCATCATCCTCTGGCATACATGAAAGTGGATTTAAATGATCTTTTGTATGATTTTTGTTGCTAGAGTGTGCAGCTCAGAATTCCCCTTTTTTCCATTTCTGACTAGGGAAAGTCTTGCTCCTTCTTTTTCTCTGTGTAACATTTTCCAGAACTTCTCAGAATCTGCTACTGCTGCGTTGAGACAATTTGAAGCACTGAAAACTGTATTCCAAGCATGGGAACTCTGTCAGTTATGGGATAAGAATTTGTCCTGTTGTTTGGGTTTTTTCCCTGTAAATCCTAACATTTGCCATTTCTCTTTCTGTCACTGCTTTTCACGAGCACTGAATTGGTATATTCACCGATTTCCAAAGTATGGGTCAGGATTTTTCTGTCAGCCACTGATTAATCTAAGCCAAAGGATGTCTTCCCCTGCCGTTGCCTCTGTGCTATGTGCTCACCTCAGACATTAGCACTGAAAATGTTGGATCCAATTAGCAGCACTGGAAACGGCCATTTGCAGCTTGCTTGCAAACTTTCTGTGGTATGCAACCTGTTAATTAGATCACAGATTGTCTACACTTTAAAAATCTCGCTTCTTTGCTCAAATTACTTGCTGTAGCCAAGTGAAAAGTGTTATGGAAATAGTGGAAGCCACAGAGTGTGCAGTCATCTAAGCCTTCCCTGCAGAAGAACAAGCCTATGGACTCCACATTTGGAACAGTTTTCTGTGCTGTACTTACTGTTTGAGTGAACTCATTGAAGTGGGAAAAGCCAGTACATCTGTTTTGCAAGAAATAATCTTGGGTGCTAAGTGCAGATTTATTGTAGCATTAGTGTTCCCTTGAAGGGAAATCAATAACTCAAAATAGCTAATTCTGTTAAAATCTTTCAGGTGACAGTGTGGTTAAGTTGGGTCCCCTCTTTGCTCTAATTAAAAATTTGAGAAAAAAAAATTTGGGGCATTGAAAATTTTGCTAACAGCTTGCAATTGGAATAAAATAATTAAACACACTAATGCCACAGCTCTTACACATTGACTTTATTGCTTTGCTTGTCTGCCTAAATATAAACTCTTTCTGTGGTATTTTTTTCCAACACAGTAGTGGCTCTACTGCTGATTCTACACATTTTAAAGTTCCATAAGGATTGATAGGACTTGTTGGAACCAAAACTTAGTAACTCAGCTTATACAAATAGTAAATGCTGTGTGGAAAATGTCTGTCCTTGATTGCTAGTCTAATACTTTACCATTACACATCTTTTTACTCCTTCTTTCATATAAATAACTTGAACAAAAATCTTTTAAATTGTGCAAGTAACCTGTGTTTTTGTGTTTGTTTTGTTTTCCAGTCTCACACAATTCTACTTGTCCAGCCTACCAAGAGGCCAGAAGGCAGAACATATGCTGATTATGAATCGGTGAATGAATGCATGGAAGGTGGGTGGATGCAGACATGGGAGTTTAAAACTGTTGTTTAAAATCCTATTTTTGACATATTCACAAGCTTAATAAGAAAATAAGTTGCTCTTCATATTTTTCAAAGGTCATTCACAAAAACCCTCATGTTTTTAGCTTACTGATGTTCTAGCAAACTAAAAACTAGTTATTATTTGTTTCTAAAACTTTTTCTATTTAATATCTGGTTTTGATTTAACTAGATGAAACATCCAGTTTGGGAGAGTAGCTGATATTCTTTCTTTCATGCAGCAAACTTGTTTCAATGCATTTCATTGCAGGATCAGCACTTAATTCTCACTATTCTTTTCTGAGCATTGTAAGGCAAAGATTGCTGCTGGAAATACTATATTAAATAATGGATTGTGTGCAATTGATACATCATTTGCAGTCTCGTGGCACATATGTCATAGTAAAGATCCTGCAAAACTTTGATACACATAATGGCCATTGGAAGAAAATTGAAATATTAGAGCTGTAGTTCACTTAGCATTAATCTTGCAGGAGGTTTTGTGAGGCAAACAAAAGTATAACGAAGTCTCTGTGCTCATTTTAATATTACATTCTTCTCAAATGTATCTGAATTATTGGTGGACTAGTTTAAATAAATCAAAGTGTTTTAAATGTGTATACAGGTTCATGCTGTCACTCTTACCTCAATACTCTGTTTGACTCTTGTATCAAGAATGATCATTCTTATGAGTTCTTCTGTTTCTCAGGTGTTTGTGCAATTGGAGTGTTCTAATTTCTGTCTTAAAATTATTAGAAGGCGTTCCAGATGTCTGTTGGAGCTTACTGCATGGAAAATTACATATTTGACAGAACTAAACTTTTTCCCCTAGATGATGAAAACTTTTCTTTCCATGCATCTTACCTGATTTTATAAAATTACGTTTCAATGCAAATTGCCAGGAACAAGAGAATTTCAGCTCTAGAAAATCTGATTGCTTTTACAGTAGTAATGTCTAAACTTTTATTTGTGGATCAAGAGCTGAAAAAGTTTCAGCTTATACAGTCTTTTAATATTGCATGGTTGATCTTGTTTCTCTGTAGGAGTCTGTAAAATGTATGAAGAGCATCTGAAGAGAATGAATCCCAACAGTCCATCCATTACATATGATATCAGCCAGTTGTTTGACTTCATTGATGACTTGGCAGACCTCAGCTGTCTTGTGTAAGTTCAGTTGTACAAGTCCATGTCAGTGACTTAGCAAAGTCACAGGTCTTCCCTCTAAACTCTTCTGTGAGAGTTTAACATAATGCTGTTTTGTGTGCTTTTTAGCACTAACTGCAGTGCAGCAGTAGTGCAGCTGCCCTAGCAAGTTCCCAGGCAAGTTAAGTGCATAGGTACAAGGTACCGCTAAAGGCTTAGAAACCAACGGTTCCACTTGGATTTCACTCACATTGAAGCTGACTGAAATCCAGCAGTTAAGTACAGCTGACTGTTTTATTACTACTAGAATCTGTTTAAATTTCCCTTTGTGCTGTTAGTGCAGTCCCTCAGGAGGCAGAATGGTTACAGAATTTTTCTCAGCTGAGGGCATTACTTGTGATAGAGTAGCAGGCTACAGAAGTGCATTGCAGCCAAAAGTTTGTTTTGGTCAAGATACAGCAAGATCAAAGTTTATCTAACAGACTGAAACTAGCCACTTGTTTTAGGTGGTAGCAACTGTTTTCTAGGATAGTCTTGTGCCTTTTTTAATTAGGCTTCTAAAATCTGTGTTCATGCCAAATTCTACTTCAGCTCATAGTTTTCCACCAGATGGCACACATAGCACAAGGTGTAAGAGATGCCTCTTCTTCACGGAAATTTCCTGAAGTACTTGATGTCTGCTCTTGCTGTGTAGCATTATGAAAGGATTTGGCGATGGAGGGTAGAAATCAGTAATTTTTCCTGAAAGTAGCATTTCTTACATTGCACTAGAACTACTGCTGTATGAACACACATTGAAGCTCTTGGTTTGGCCTTGATGCCATCATGCTGAGGTTTAAATAAAATAGTAAGACTTCCTTAGAAATATCATGCTTAGGGTCTTTTCCTTAGGTAAGAACTATTAATTGTTCTGGAATAAGTTAACTTGGGATTTTTACTTATCTTCTTACCACTGTCCCTTTCACCCTTCTTATCTATCAGAAATAAAAGTATATCAGGATTTAAAGACTGAGCAGGACTTCAGTGGTTCTTGAATCGTTCACTGAAAGTACTGAAATATTATATAGGAGGACATGAGCCTACACAGACCTTCACTCAGATTGCTTTCATTTTTCAGTCTCATTCTGTTTTAATTCAACATGCCCTGAGTAACTGAATTCTCTGGCCCTTGCAAGTGGACTGTTTTTATCAACTATGCTTGAATAGCAAAGAAGATGCATCCATGGGGTCTTGTTTTCAGTTTGCTTTTTATAAAGTATCCTTGTTAGGTGTAAGCTTGTCCTCAGTGCCAACTGGCAAGAATCCTTTGTCATCCATCTGTGAGTCTGCCTTTGCCCCTGAAAAAAATTGATCTTAAAAATTTTTTTAAAATTCCACACAAAAGTTGAACACTTGAAAGCTTAAATAAATCTTTGAAGTAATGTTGAAGAAGTGTTTGACTCATTAAGACAAATTAGATTGTTTCCTGGTGGAACTATTCTTCTGCAGGCTGAGCTCTAGAATGCTAAGATTCTCTACTTGCTGTCTCCCTTAGGTAATTAAATGCATGAATTAAAATATGAACACAATGTTCCAGTCACCCAGTAGTGCTTGGAGCATCTCGTTTTGTTTCAGGCTCAGTCTGATCTGCTGGACAGCTGTTTTATAGAGAACAGGATAAATCCATTTGATAAGTGGCAATTCCCACCTAGTTCTGATGCTACCTTCTGTACACCACTTTTTACCTCATACACTTGAGGACAATTAATTGTGAAGTTCTTCTGGTAGATGTACCACAGAGCAGACTGACGTTTCTTGTTTCCTCTGCAGTTACCGTGCTGATACTCAGACATACCAGCCCTACAACAAAGACTGGATAAAGGAGAAGATCTACGTTCTCCTCCGCAGGCAGGCCCAGCAAGCAAGCAAATAATGGGGGCACCATTGCTACGTGGGTTTGGGGGGTTTGGACAACAGGTGTGTACAGAGTGTAGTGGTGAACGTTTTGTATTATAGTCATCCTGTTGCCATCTTGATAAACTCGTTAGCCGGGACTGATTGTACTTTTAGGGATACAAGGATTTTGTTGGATTGGAATTTTTTTCAGTGTAAATGGAGAAGAACGTACATCTTCAGCAGAGTTTTGGGTTTTTTTCCTCCAGTTTGCTAATGGTCCTACCTTATTTGAACCCCTGGGGCTGTTCACATTGTACTTCACCACATTTGCTGTATGTGCCCTTCTGTGGGTTTTTTACATTCAGTTATGTCCTTGAGATGTCTTAATGGGAAATAAAGATCTACCCTTTAGTTAAACTTGAGTGCTCAATTTTGTGGTTCCTTCCAAAAAACACAAATCTTTTTCCCCATTATCCAAGGGATATGGCTTGAAAGGTCATGTGGACTGAACCAGCAGTTGTTTCCTGTGTTACAGAACACCTCAAATTCTGGCTCAGTCTTGGTGGTTTTCCCTGGGCATCTTTGGAAAACAGCAACCCTTTTGCACTGCACAGCTGATCTCTCTACGAGGCATTGTATGTAGGTGTGTCTGCTCTGGAATTGGTGGTGGGTAAGAGCAGGCTGAATGTATGACATCACAGGCCCCTTGAATTAGTCTGCTTACAATTTTCCCCCAAGAAAGGAATAGACAGAGCAGATTGCTCCCATGAAAATCTGCCCCAAACTTAATTTTCTCTGTACAGAAGATAAAGACTTAACTGTTGACCCACACTGTAAGTTACGTGTGCCTCCGTCTGTCTTAAATGCTGATGTTTCTGTAATTTCACTGTACTGAAAAGATTTGGATTGGAGGACACATTAGACCAAAAAACAGAGCAGGTAGAAAAGAAAGGCTGGTGTGGTACTTTGTGCCTTTAGAGTTTGCCTGCTGTAGGAACAGACTGTACAGATTACACTTAACCAAGAGTGGTTCTGGGATTGACAGAGGAATGCCATTCTCCCCAATGCACTTAATTTCCTAATACACATCAATAGTTTCTGATGGACCTCACAGCAAATGCACTGTCTGAAAAGAATCTGAGGCAAAGTGACTGTCTATAGTAAAGCTTCAATGAAAGTAGCTTTACTTAAGTGATAAGTAATAGCTGCTGAAGACTGGAAATCAAATTACTGAAGGGATATAAATTCTTAGAAAGAAACTGGGTGAGGGTGTTAAACCTCTCAGCACCAATACAAGTTGGAGATTAGACCTACTAGCTCTAGAAGTTATAGTGACAAGGAATAAATTCAATCTGCTAACATCAAAACATGCTTCCTTTATAATGAATAGTGATTTTCAAAACATTGTAGGTCAGAAATATATTAGTACACTTAGGATTATTAAATCAAAAAATACTTTGGGGCATGTAAGTTTTATATCCAGCTTGAAAACAGTAAGTAATACTTTAAAAATTCACTATTGCCCATATAATAACATTCAGATTTAATACAAGCAATGTTATTTTTAAAGCTTTTATAGTTTATCCTCCTGAATAGCACATACTTAAATAACATGCTCGCTCCTAACATGTTTGAGGTTAATTTCAATTTTTTTTTTTGTAAAATTTCCAACGTTCTCTTGGATGAAATTTTGCAGTCTTTAAGCGAACCCAAATAAGCATTTACCTCGTTCTGTGGGCTTGCTTTTAATTTAAGACCAACCAGCAATGTGATCTCTTTCCTTACTGTGAAAAGCACAAAGGAGCATGCTGAATCTCTAGTAATCGGGCATTGGAACACAGCACAGCTCTTCCTTCAAAGGTACCTTACTTAGGTCTGATTTAAGAAAATCTTCCTCTTCCTTGATTTTGACTCTACTATGATAACTGTGCAAACTCAGACCAGTAAACAAGTATAAAATACAAATTTATTATATTCAAACAGAAAATAGGAAGAAGGTACTTTAAAGGAGGTGGTAATTAACCTTTCTGCTTTTTGAAAGGGACTTTGTGAAGATATGATTTTTAATGTTTTGGAAAGTAGAAGGTTGCAATCTTTAACCTAAAGGTTACTTCACTTTTTTTTTTTTTTTAAACATACAGACTGCTGTGGTCATTTCAGTAATGGAAGTTTTCACAGAATTGAAAAATGCAAGTAAGTTGTCCTTTCATATCTCTGGAGCCAGATTTGGCCTTCTGCAGATAAAAAAGTGTGGTCTGGAAGCCACTTCAGAAGAAGGGATTTGGGCATCATCTCTTTTCCCCCCTCTTCATCCAGCTACAGGTCTTTTTTTCTTTTTTCTGAAATAAGCTACTAGACACAACTCTAGTGCATAGTTCTTGAGCTGCTGTTTTCCATAATACTTCACTGCATTTTACTTGATTAACTATTTATGAAACAATAGATTTGCTGCTGAGCTGAGCACCTGACAAATACTCTGAAAGGGAGAAAGAATGCTACAGTATCTATCCAATGTGCAACAAGCTACAAAGAAGAATCTAGAAAGTTGTCTCCCACTAACCACCTGGTGCCTTCAGAAGTTTAGTGGAGAGGGTTATGAGCACTTGGAAACTTATTACATGCACTTATTACTGTAGGCTGTTGTAGCAGACTGTGAAAAGTGACTTCACTTTGCTTCTTTGCTCCTACTGAGGGAGGAATGGATGGCAGCAGGGCATGTAGTACCTCTTGCAGTTGCATTTGTCCTCAGAGGCATCAGCACTTTGATAGTGACATACTGAAAATTGCCCAAGTTCAACTACTATAAAAGTGAGGTTCAGTAGCAGCATTTTGCAGGTAAAGCCATTAAAAATGGTATGATTGTAGAAAAGGAATCAAAAGAGAATCTGTCATCCCATGCATGCTTTGCCTGCAGCAAGTTTTCTGGGGCTTCTTAGGTATGGATAGATACAAGTAACTGTGCTGGTCATGCCTGCTACAGCGTGGCAGTAAAGGACAAAGGAAATTATATTGGCTGCTTCTGTAGGAGAGTGGTACAGTATTTTAAAACGGATTAAGAATGGAATCCAGAGACCTAGTATTTCCAAGTGTGTAAAAATACTTAATTTTTTTAAAAGCAAGTCCATTAAGGAAGCCTAGCCTCAGACCAAGGAGCTGTATGAGCTATTTGCCAGGACTGCAGAGGAATTGAGGAACTTGCCTGACTTCTGCTTGCCTTGTGGAGCTCTGAGCTATGCTGCTTCTTTGCTAATCACAGACTTGGGAAGTCCTCCCACAGTTTCTGGACTGCCTGCCATGGACTGCAAGTTGAGGAATGACCAGACTGGCACAACTCATTTCTTGGCAGGGCTGTTCACTAAGCAAATTAGTAGGGTGAAGTTATGTGAGGTGGCTGAGCTGAAGTAGCAGTTCACTGCTGTTGAAAGGCATAATGCTGCTTCACACTACTGCACAAAAGGGATACTGGGTGTTGTGGGGAAGGGGAGAACAGGACTGCTAGTCAGCACCAACAAGCAGAGCAGCTGGTCATTTAAAGATACCCAAAAGCTGATATTTGAGAGCAAGCACAAGCACAGTAGATAAACTGGTGTATATATAAAGCACCCATTTATGCCTTTGCAAGCTCCTGCCAGTCAGTAATGCACTGGGTCAGGGAGTAATCCCACTAAGATTAGACTGTGAGTTGTGTTTGACACCACAATAATACCAGGATCATTCTTACAGGAATCCCACTCTGCAGCCTCCTTCAGTATGCTGAAGGAGAATTGTGAAAAGCAGAATTGAGTTTGCCTTCCTGCTCTGAGGGTGAAATAAGCTAGATAGTTAAAATACTTGCCTACTATTGCTTCCATCATCATGTTCTTTTAAAATAGACTGAAATCCTGACATCCATCACAATGCATTACAAGCACAGCAGGAAAGTAGCATCATTGCTAGATCAGTCTGTTCTTGTGCTTATCACCATTGTCAATGTACAGTGGAGGAAAAAAGAAGTCAAGACCACCTCGTTATCTTCCTTAGTAACTAATAAACCTGTTTACAGCAAGAGGAGACTTGACTACCCACAATATTTTCAAGGTTGAAAGATTTTTTGACTTGCATTAGAAAATGGTAAGTTGTAAAATTGCTGGTTGGGTTCTCATTACCATGTGCCAAGCAGTTTGTGCTGGTTCATGATGCACTGAAAGCAAGGGTGCTTTTTAGGATGACTTACTCTCAGAAGGAAGAGGGGAAAGCTCCAGCTGCTTGACTTTGGAGTATATAAGAGTTATGTACATTTGCAATCCCCACTGAGTAAGGGTCTGATTTTACTGGAACTCAGCTACACTGAAAGGTCGTTCCATCAAAAAAAAAAAAAAAAAAAAAAAAAAACAACCCACAGAAAAATCAAGGGTAGCTAGGTTACAAGTGCAAAACAATTAAAACCTTCTGATTTTCAATTGCTCTGAAACTGTTGTTTTCTAGACCCTGGTGAGCATTGAAACAAATTGGTTTACTGTTATCATAGGTTCAGGGGGGCAGGGAGTTTCAGTTAGCAGTGTCCAGCAGGAGATGGGCTGTGGGTGAGGCTAAAGACTCTTAGCCTCAGTTAGCATCTGAGCCACTCATTTGAGGTACCCACTGGCCTTTGAAGTCTAAAAGCATTGACTTTCAAGGTAAAATGATAAATAATTTTTACTAGCTATAGATAATTGGCAAGAGTACATCTGTTAAAATAGAAAATTAATTTTGCACCTCTGTTGTACTAGTCAATTCCCTCAAGTTTTCCACACTGAGTGTATTGTCTGCTATAATGTTACTCAGTGTTGCCCAAATACAAGGTAGGATTCATGGAAACAGCAGGGAATGAATCTGCCACAGAAACTCACTGAATGGAGATGCTCAGCTTTGCATAGTACAAAGCAGCTCTCTATTATCACCCACTAATATATGCTTCTTCCTCACTATATCTGAAAAGGATTAAGGTAAAACCTGTCTTGATTTGTCATAGGAAAGCATTAGATTGTAGGAATTAGTTTTCTCATTACTGTAATCTGAACTATGCCTATAGGAACATTTTATCTGGATGAAGTTTGGGCATAGCTCCAATTCATAGGTTTTATTCAAACTCTTTGTGCTGAGTTTGCAGTGACACACAAGTAAAACCTGCATGCTGCATGTGCCAGCTCAGCACCATTCCTGGTGAGCATTAGCAAGGGTTTTGTAACCAATTTTGTACACCCCTGAGTGATCTGCTGCTGTACCCCCTGCAGTGTCTCCACAGTCCCCAACCAAGACTGTTACTGTGGGCTGTCCTGTGCATCAGTGACATCCACACATCTGGAGCTCTGTAGCTGCTGCCTGCCTGTGTTTGTGCCAGGTAAGTCAACAAGAGCTGCAGAGGTGAAACATGCAGCAGTGTCCTTGGAGGCTGTATTGTTGTCTGGCTCCGCCACTGACTAGATCCAACACTTGTGCTGCCCTGATCTCTAATGCACTGGTGCTTCCATCTAGTGTATTTCATTGCTGCTTCTGCATCACTTCATCAGCCATGCAGGAAACACTCCCAAATTTAAATTATCTTCTTAGTTACCATGAGCACTGGGCTACACACACACAACACAAACCTGCTGCCCTGAGAGGTGGGGAATGTCCATCCTTGGAGACACTGAAGACTTGACAGAGTGCTGATCTGATTAGACCCACTCTGAGCAGCATTTGACTAGACAACTCCTGGACCTCTCTTCCAATCTAAAATAGCCATTATTCTATTGGAGTCACTACTAGAAAACCCCATGTCACGAAACATGAGACATCTGAGTCCCTGCTCTGGCCAGTTTCATGCAGCTGCTCGAACTCAGTATTCCCCAGGTGACTGAGGACAGTGCTGAAAATGGTAAGCCATCATGTACTCATGAGTGGATTTGGGTGACAAGAGTAGCATTTACTAGGTTACAGAAAGTATAACTGCTCCCCAGTGATAAAAACAGGGTGCAGAAGGGTCATGTTGTCTTCATATGAATGAAGGGTCACATGGGACACTGAGAATAATGCCTTGCCATAGAGGTTAAGTCCCTAGAGGTCATCAGACTTGCCACCCAGATGCAACCCTCCATACTCCCCACGTCTTTCCAGCTTTCAAGTAAAAGAAGGAAAAAAGAATATATAAAGGCCTGAGAAATCTGTGATGTAGTATAAGGGAAAGCTCAGAGGCATTGCAAAATGCCAGGGGAAGGTAAGAAGCAGGCCCTACATGGCAATGGAGAAAAAAGCAATTGCACCTGTGCTTCCACACCAATCCCCTGATCAGAGGCCAAGGCATCTTCCTGCAGTATCAGTCATGTACTTGCAAGGAAAATGGAAAGTCTGTGCCACCAGAGCTAAACATAAACCTTGCTTCACATTTCTTTCTTAATGATGGCTATTTTCAGGTTCAAGAAAGAAATGAGGGGCAGGGGATGATTTCTTTCTCTCTCATACATTAACTTGGTCCCTGAAGGAATTCTTAGCTTGTACAGCTATTCCACTAGAATGCAGAAGCACTAACCAGCACATAGCAAGCAGAATAAGTGTTCAAATCTTCTCTTCAAAGTGCATTCCCCAAATCCAGAATTGTTTCTTCTCCATCCTCACAGTCTCTAGAAATTTAGCCAGTGCCAAACCAGGGCTACTTTCCTTGTCTGGCTTGCAATGGTCTTCTTAAACACATTTCATTAGTATCCTAAATTCTGTGCCAAGTGAGTTTAATTTCAATTTCTATTTAATTTATGTTTGTCCCCTGCTAATGCTAGCAGTTTTCTCCAGGTTTTCCTATCTTTGAACCTAGTTCAAAGAAATAACCATTGCATCAGCTGCACCTGCAGCTCCAAATGAAGATTACCAGCCTTTCATACTGTAGTAATGATATTGCTTTAGTCTTAACCAGGAATTAATAATTCAATGTCCCCTAAAATTGCATGTTTTGTTTTTATGTTTACAACACAATTGTTCAGTGCACCCTCTATTCCTTGCCTCTATCATGTCCAAGTAAAAGCACTCATTATTCATGCAAAATTAAATAACTTCAACTAGAAAGCTTAAGAAAGAAACACATGAGAATAACCAAGTATTTGATCTTAATGAGGACACTCACCTCAGACATTCCAGAGAACTCAAAGCTTGTCTGATATAAACAGAGTAAGAGCTACATTTAACTGTGTTGCTCTGTTTCTTGGCAGAAAGGCACCCAAATCAGGTCAGCCATAGCTCCAGGAGGTATTTCCCTTCTGAAAAGTCCAAGGAAAAACAGGCACCTCCCTCCAGCTTACAATTAATGGACTAAACATTTTGATAGCATGTTGCATAACCTAGGCAGCCCTCTGCTCAGTGTGCTGGCTTCCCTGCCTGTGTCACTCCTCAGACCCCTTTCTCCTTGGGGACACCTCAGCAGCTCGCTCAGAGCCCCACGCGCCTCTTACGAGGGAACAGCAGCCAGGAGGGCTTTTATCAGCCTGCACCTGCCCCCAAGGACACCTCAAATAACACATCTTAAGCTCCATAAATCTGACTTCTCTATTTAAACTATTTCTATAGAAAATTCATGACTACCTCCAGGCATGCTGTCTTTAGAAGTTAGACATCACTCCAACCTACTTGCAGGGAAAAGAAGAGATCCAGCCTCAATGTATTTGACACATAATTATGATGGAAAAAATTACCTGTGTGTCTGGCCCAGACTCTCCCTTGGCTCCTGGAAGAATGTAAGAGTAAAATGCAGTTCTCAGCCCCATGCCAGCTGAGCAGTTAAATGATGATGAGCACTTTGGTGCACTTCCTCCTTTTCCCTCCTCACACATGCATCCACCTAACTGATAATCTCCTGCTCTACCTTTGTCAAAAATCTGATACTCACCCTAACTAGCAATAAGTAGTGCTAATTAGTTAATGCAGAGCATCCTCAGAGAATGGAAACATGCCTTCTTCCTATTTACTTAGGTAAGCCTATTTATAAAGAGAAATCCATGGTGGCTGTTAGATGCAAGGATGACAGCCCTGGGTCAGGGTGTCAGTGCATCAGAAGTAACTGAGGGCCCTGAGAGTGTTTTGGGAGAGGGACTGCCATGCAATTGCCCTGTTCCTAGGTTTGTCCCTGGATACTTGGTGTAAGTCACTGACAGGAACCAGTTAATGAGCTTGATGGCACTTGTATCTGATCAGATCTACAGAGGAACTCTGCTGTTGGGGGGTTTTGCTGGATGTTTTTTATTCACTTGGCAAACATCTCCCACAGATACTTTGCAGGGAAGATGAAAGGGTTTCAGACCTAAGGTAGAAAGATAGTGGTTTTTTCCATATATTTTCCATATATTTCCTTGTTGTTTCCACAAGTTTGATGTTTTGGGCACGATGTCTGAGAATGAGACCTTGTGATGATGCAACTCTAGCTGATACTGTTACTGTTTAGGAGCTGTTCACTGGTGGGCTCATGAAACTCAGAAAAGACTTGCTCCAGAATGCAAGTGGTGCAGCAAATCAGTTGAAATATGTACTTTGTGGCACTGGATAGTTTTTAAAGTGACCCTTAACATGGCAGATAACCTTTTTTTGTAAATTTAAATGTAATTAATAACACTGATTTAGCCACATCCGCATTTCTTTGAAGTCTAATGCTTCAGCACTCTTGCAATTACTTCTCCAGATGAGTTCTAGGGGCCTTGGCAATTGCTCGCTGCTGCTATTTCGATCCTGTGCCTTAGGAGCTTAAACTCAGTTATAGAAACTCCATCTGAGTCCATTTAATGAACTGCATGAATCAGAGACCTGCAATAAAGCCCAATTAGAAACGAGTGCACAGGGAATATTGATCTCCTTAAACCCTCTTACAGCTTTCAGGACCTGCTTGGTCACTCATCACTGCAGCAGGCACTGGCCCTTTCCTGCTGGCTCCCTTTCACTCACTCGCCAGGATTATGGTCAGATTAAGATGTGATTGAACAGATCAGCTGGTGGGAACCCTGAGGTATGAGAGAGAGCCCCCCGATAACCCTTCTCACACATGCTCACAGTCCTTTTGGTTCAGGTTTTACTGCTGTTTCAGAGGGAATTTGTACAGCAGTGTCTGCTTTTTCTCTGAGCAGCACCAAAAAAAACAACAACAAAAAAAACCTGTCTGAGATTTTATCATCCTTTTTACTAATGAACATGGTGTCTGGAGGCTCTTGAGCTCACACAGGTCACAGCTGACAGCATTACCATGCAAAGCACACCCATGAAAGGGTCCTGTGACGTCCCCTCACTCAGACACCTTCAGCCTTGTTTGCAGGGTATTGCAGGGATAAGAACCCCTATGGTAATGAAGCACACATTATTCAAATGAGACATTTGAATAAGAAGTTCAAGAAGTGTGCATTAAAGGGGATTTGTGGCATCCTAGCCAAAACACCACTCAAAGTCAGATGATTTCAAACTCTTTTCCAGGCTGCACCCAGATGATGTTTGGTGTCCAGAAGCCCATATCCAAAGGCTGTGGGTGGGACTTGAATTGTTTGGATCATTAGATTTTTGGAATTATAAAATGTTCAGTTGTTGTCCAAAGCTGGATGCACACCAGATATGCACATTTCAGTCTTCACAATTCAGGATCCACTTCAACACCCACACAGAAGCACTCCAGTCTCAGCTGTGTTCAGTCCACCTGTGTGAATAAGTGCTAAGGAACTCATAAACAAATTGTTCCTCTATTTTACTTGATTTGGGAAGCCTCCTCCAAACACAGCCATTGCAAATAAATAGAAAGACAAGAGCCAAAGCTTTCTCTATTTCACCAAGCTGCATAGGCTTGTCTGGGGCTGGCAAGAAGGATTAGAGGACAGAATGTTGAATGTCTTATGATGAGGGTCTTTTGAAATCCTTGGTATGGAAAATCTGAGGATGACCTGCACCAGAGGGAAAGTAATTATAGTTTCCTAGTAGCAGCTGGGGTATTCACAGGAAGGTCTTTCATTCCAGGCACTGTTCCAAAGGCTGTTTATGAGCTTGAAATTAAATAGTTGCTGAATAAAAATGCAAAGTAATTCCTGAAGTAATCTTGGACTCCAGGCCTTGCTCCAGAGACTGAAAGCTCTTCAACCACTAGGTTAGAACCACACATCCTTTATTCAAACCAAACTTTATTATCATGTGAAGTCCAAAGGAGAAGAGCTTTAAGAGGCAGAGCTAAGAACAGCTCCACCTTGGGAAACCCCAGGTTCCCAAAGAGTCTGTTCCTGCTCTGATACACTGCATTGGTACAAGGGTGGGGGTGATTCCTGCCAGCCGTGTGAGGCACAGCAAGCAACGCCCTCCTACGGATTTCCCTAGCAGGACTCCGGGAAAGCCAGTGCAGAGCCTTGTGGCAGCCCTGGGGATTCGCAGTTCAGCAGGTGCTACAGATGTCCCTGGGCAAGGGGGCTCCAGCTGTGCTGGTCCTGCCAAGGGCTCTGGGATGCTGCAGGTACCCACCAGTGACCCAGCTGTGTCCTGTTCTACCCTGGGAGAGAGAAGCTGCAGGGACAGGTAGAAGCCAACTTTTGTACAGCCCTGCTGCTCCAGGCCAAGCTCATCTCTGATTTGGGCAACTGGCTTACACTGCTGCCAGGCTGGTGTAGGTCACTGGCACAATTATTTATTTTCAACAAGATCAACATGAAACTGGGAGGGAGAAATTGAATAGTTCTGAAGAAATACAGACCTCTCCCTCTCAGGACAGAGGATTTGTGCTCTAGAGCTTTCTCACACTCTTCAGCATGAGCTCAGTTCTTGCAGACATCTGACAAACTCCTGCCATGAAAGTTTAGAGTAAAGAGAGGTGATGTGTGACACGTTAAATGTTGCTAATGAGCATCAGGTGTTTGCAGGGAAAAATGGCTTCTCGTCTTAGATATGGTAATTATTTTAAAGATCTATTTAGCATTTAGATTGCTTGGGGGAAAAAGAGCTTGGAAAAGTTGATTGCCTTGAAAAATGCTCCAGTACCAAGTGGGTCTCTTTGAACACTGCTCTCATCTTCTCAGAAGAAAAGCAGAGGAGACACTTCATCTTGGGGTAATTAAAGGGACTTGCACATCATTGTCCTTGTAAACAGCGTTATAACCACGCAGCCTCCAGTTAAAGAACCGTTTAGGAGAGATAAAATTGAGAGATTGAACAATCTGCACCGAACTCTGAGAGGAGCTGTGAAAGTACCAGCTTGAAATAATTCCACCCCAAGCACAAGACCCTCTGGTACGTTTTTGGACTTTGCCACACCTGTTGCATATTTAATTTCCCATTTTCATCAGCAGGCTGCCACATCATCAGCTCTCACACGCTGGGTGATTTAGCCTAAACAAACCTCATACCTACTTCAGCACTTCCCTGCCCATTGCTTTTCTGCTTTCCACAGCACTGGAAACAACACTGCATCTCTTCAGTAGGGGTGAAATGCCAGCCATCACCTTCAAAACACACCAGCATTGACATGATTTCTGGTTTGCCCTCATTATATGTTGGGAGGACTGGGGAAAAAGGTGGTTTGGTGGGTAAAAAATTCACACAAACTTGGTGAGCTATAAAATATGCCATCTCTTCAAATAAACTGTTCTCTGTACTTTGTATGCAGGTGTCCCTCTTCTTTGAAACTGCTGTGGGCACTTCCAAACTACAGCTTTGCTGCAGGGCCAGCTCTGGCACCCAGGTGCTGCAGGGAAGCCAGTGGCAGAGAGCAGCAGGTCCACAGGCCAGAACTGAACAAGCACCAGGAGAGCCCATGGCAGCCCCCAGGGGCAGTGACAAGAAATGCCAAGGCAGGAGGTGCAAAGGGACCTCCAGAGCTGGGAATGCTCACAGCCACTCTGGCAGGTAACAGCCACCATGCTCACAAGGAGCTCAGGCTGCTTGAGAAGGGCACACTGAAATCCACCCACCAGCTGGGACTGGGATGAGGAAAGGCAATGCAGCCCTGCACTCTTGAACAAAAAATTCAGGGAGAACAGCCTCTGGGAAAAGAAAGTAGACAGACCTGGAAGTGCAGAGGGATTCATGAGTGGCCTTTTGGGTCAGTGAGCCCATTTTGTTCACTTGATGCTCATGAATTTGTGCCTCCCCCAGGCACTGGCCAGCTCATCACCCAGCACAGCGCTGCTGTTACTGCCAAGCTCAGCTCTGCTGCAGGCAATGGTAAGCTGTACTAGTTTCCATGGAAATCAGAGAGAGAAGCTGGTTTCCACCAAAATCACATTCAAAACACAGTTTTGTCCCAAGTGGATTATTTTGTTATCTTTGCTCTCATTTTTTCCACCATGCAGTACAGATGAAACTGAATTTATTTTAACGACTCAGATTTGTAAAGCACAAGTTTCATCAATAAGTCAAGCAGAAGTTGCTATTTCCATTCAGATGGGATGTTTCAAAATAACAAATAACTGAACACTTACCAGTGTCATTTTCAGCACAGAAATACTACCTTGTTCTGGTTTTAATTACTGGTCAGTCCCGGTGAGATTTAAGCAGCATTTCTCAAACAGATCCAGATCAGTCAAAAAACTAAAATGTTGTTCACTTTCCTCATGTCTCCAGGCTTCCCTTGCCCAGTGGCTCCTTTGCAACATGCTGCAGCAAAGGAACATTTGTCAACACAGCTCTAGATTATATCACAGCTGTTTGCAAAACACCTTACACAAACAAAGCCCTAGAAATGGGGGTGGCTGCTACCTTGCACCCCATCTGGGAGCGGGATGGAAAGACAATGCCTCCTGTCCACACATGGGCACAGAGTTCTCCACTGGAAAAGCAGAGCCAGAAGCCCAGCATGCTGCAAATATCCTGTTTATTTGTTTTCATAGGGCACTGTACGGCTGATTTTTTGCTACTATAGCAGCAAAACAAACATATTGAAAGCAAGTTTTGTTTCAAGTAGATCTAAACATCTAATTTCAATATTTGCAGTTCTCCAGGGCTTCCCTGCTTCTGACTGAAGTTCTCACAAGTCATGATGAAGGAATGAAACTTAGGCCCCCTAAAAGGAAGGGATACAGGAGCTCTTCAGCCACTGTCTGAACACTCACCAAACAGTAGAGACCAAGAGAAAATGGATGCAGGGTGTATGTTAAGATGCTTGCCTGAGGGAACAGCAGCAGTCAGGTTTCCAGATGCTTCTGAACTTAGAATGTACTTGTAAAATGCTGAAGAAGTCCAGCTGGAGGGCTAGAGATATCCCCTTCCACACACCCTGCAGCCCAATAGCAGAGGGTCTTGAGACGTAAGAGACATTCCCATAAGGTCTCTGTATCAAGTAAATGCCTGTTAACAAACTGCAGTAAAAGATGGTCCTTTAGCACCTAGATTTGTCACTGAATGTAGCCTGGAGAATACCTCTATTTCTAAGAAAATAATCTGCTTTGTGAGACTGCAAATTAAGTATTTGAGTATTTAAAAAAACCCAACAAATCCAAATAACACTTGATTTTCCTTTTCAGATAAAGCATCTATTGAATTTGACCCAGCAGTGGACATGGTGTTTCTAAGTTTTCAGCCTCCAGCAGAGAAATTACTCCCCCATAATTCTTCTCACATGATGTTCTAGTCTCTCTGTTTCTACTCCAAACTCTTCTGTACCTTAATGTATGTGTCAGACCAGTGCATGTCTGACCCCGTCCTCCTCAGAGGGTCACCCACCCCTCATCCATTTCTCCTTCCCTCCCAACACCCGCAGTTTGGCTCTTCAGAAGATTAAAACCCTATTATTTTCCTAGGCAGGACTAAAAAAGTCTTCCCAGCCATCACTACAGCTTGGGAACCTCCTGGTTCCCAGGGCACTTTGGTGGTCATCACTCAGGGGGGCATGGCAGGGCTCCAGGGACACAGCCCAAACATCTGCTCCTACAAAAGCAGCACTAAGAGAGAAAGCCCCAGATCTTCTCCTTTCTATTGAGTTCCCCCACCACTCAAACATCAGGCAGCATGGATGAGCAGTGGTTCCCCCACACCCTCCTTCCTTGGACAGATGCTCTGGCACAGCTACTTTCTGGACACTCAGACCCAGCTGATCCTAGTTTGAAAAAGCTTCTGCCAGGTGAACTGGCAGGCTGTTAAGCTCTGATTTTAAAGTCTCCAAATTGGCTGGCTAGACTTCCTTTTTTCTCTCTTTTTTTTTCCCTTTCCCTTGTTTTTTCTTCTATCTCTCTTTTTCTTTTTGCCCTTTTTGTTTTAAATTATATGAGGTTAGAAAAGCTTACCAGCCTCCTTGGGGAGTCACAATATTTGAAGCCCAGCAATGCATATGCTAGGAGACATCTGTGGGTGGTGATGCCTCTTTGCCCTCAAGCCAGAAGCAGAAGAAAGGTCTTTGGGAGGCTTATGTAAAAAATAGGCAGGCTGCTAGCTTAAGGAAAATATCAAGGAGGGGGTAACAGGAAGAATTAATTCCCCCAACCCCAGCTATTTCTTTCAGCTGAAAGTCAGCCCATTAATTGCCAGGAAGGATACCTGCCTCCCCACCCAGCTGAGAAGGACCATTCCAGTCCTTTTCAGCTGGCACACCCCTGCATCCCAGCAGCATCTCTGCCTGCTGCAGCAGCATCTCTCCTGAGGCAGCCCACACAGCCATGCAGGGAACTGCAGTCTGTGCACCTGGGAACAAACCCAGTGGGAGACAGAGCAGGCACCAGGCAAGAAAGAACACTCTTTTCCAGTAGAAGAAGCAAAGGGGAATAAGAATAGGCTGAAACACATATTTCAAAATGGATTTTATTCCAGGCATTAAACAGATTCTGGCACATGCTTTTTTTTGAAGAAAAAGGAAAACTAATTTGGATTCCACATAAATTACATCTGGCAAAGTGCAACTTACAAGTGAGTGGGAAAAATAAACCTTTTGAATCCAATTTCTGTACAACAGTAGATTCAGCTCCTCTTAAATAAACTCCCATTGGTTCACAGCACAGGAAATTACAGGGGATGCTCTGATACAGTAACAGCTTTCTTTAAGGGTATTACCAATGCAAATTCTCTGTCTTGACAGTCTAGGGGGCTGTTTAAAGTAAACAGAAAAACAAGAATGAGCAGCTGCTTGGTCTGACTGTTACATATAGTCAGTTTTCTTGAAGAAATCCTAACAGACACCTGTTACAAAACATGGCACTGGATGGACCTTGGGGAAAAAATAGAGATAACACTGTTCTTCCCTCCCTTCAGTGCAAGGGAAGTGTAGAGTATACTAATAATGAGTTTGAACAAGACTGTGTTTATTCCAAGAAGAAATTCAGTTTGCCCACACTTGACATCAGCCTTTTGTAATGTACCTCCTGTTCAGCAACTGCTAAAACACATTGGAAACCAACAGCTTCCAAAAGATGATGTGTGGGGAGGTCTGAGTTGAGCTAAAGCAATGCTTTAGCTGACAGAAGAGTGAGCAGTTGGGAGGTGACCTCAGGTGAACATGTCCAAAACCAGGTAGAATTAAAAAATGAAATTCCAAACTCCACAAGCAATTTGAGTTATTGACATCCAGCATATGTCCACCTTTGCCCTTCCTCCCCCAGGCCACAGCACCTGAAGAAGGAGTGTTCCATCTTCAGCAGCCCCAGCTTACAGCCCAGAAGGGTGACAGTTCACGCTCTGCCAGGAGAGCAGTAGGAAAGAGGCACAAATAAATCAGCACAGCCAGTCCAGGTGTGTCTGCCCCAGGAGCAGTCAGCAACCTCCAGCACGGGGGCCAAACACACAGCCAAGGGCAGCAGCCACTGTGCTGGCAAGAGCCCTTGGCATTAGGGCTGGCCCAGAGCTTGGGGACTGTAAATAAGCAGAGCTTCTGTGGTCTGCAGCAGTCAGGAGCATTGTTTGTAGAGGAGCTGGGTCCTGGTCCCAGAGTGGTTATGAAGGAGGAACTGCAAGAAAGCTGCACACACACAGTGGGAGCAGGGAGCAAGGAGGCAGTACCTGGTAGAGGAGTGAACATGCTGTTAGCTGCAGCACAGAAGCTGCCAGAGAGTGAAATGGGGGGAGGTCAGATGGCCCACTTGGGCTGTGCTTTGATGAAAACATGTAATCCTTTCACACTTCATTGTATACAGAGCTTACAAACAGTACCTGCTCAGTGGCCCTTCATCTGTCTTTGCATCAATATTTTTCAAGTCAGGTAGGTAAAATCTTGACTGTTCCTATCTCCTACAGCATAATGATGCTATCCTGAAAGGACCATCTCCTGAAGATTCTTGTTAAAAATGCAGTAGCTAATAGGGTGGCATCTCTGCCCTCAATGGGTCTGTCTGGCCCGCTCTCATTCCATTCCTCGGCTATTTTCCTTCCTTCTCTGCCCTCTCCTAACCTCAGTGGTTCTGGCCCAAAGCATCTCTATATAGGAAAGAGAAATCACTGCAGAGTCAGTGCCCTCATTTCCACAGAGAAGAGCAGCTGCACCATTCTGTAAAGATCAAAAGGAACTCCCTTGTGAGTTTTCACAGTGCAGGCAGGTCATTCTTCTGGCTAATCAGGGCTGAGATGGGGATCTGATATCAAAGTGAAGGGGGAGACAGGATAAGAGCTCCTGCCACACGATGGATTTAATTTTTTTAAACCAAGAACAAAAAAACATTGTCCAGTTTTCACACTAAGCACATGCAATATACAAAGAACATTATCTGTTCTTTTGTCAAATGTTTGGGCTAATACCAAGCTAAGAGAAAGAAACCAAGCTAAGAGAAAGAATTAAAAACAGATACAAACATGATCAAAAGTAAACAGCTATTCAGAATCCAAATGAACAACCTGTTTCTTCTACACAGATCAGAAAGGATCCAGGCAAGCAATTGCCTAATGAAGATGGTCCCACCATCTGGTTCCCCTGTCAGGTTCTTGGAAAGGAGGGTTGGTTTACAAAATCAGTCTCAAGAGGAAACTTTAACAGATGTAGTTAGGAGAAAGTAAAGTTGTGGGGACTTTATTTGAATAGGTGAGCATCCCTTGGCAGGTTTGAAAACCCACATGTGGCTAGAGCTGACTGGTAACTGGGAGCAGGATTTGGGATGCTAGCTAGAGACCACCAGTGCCTTTGGTATTTCCAGAACACAAAGGAGCCTCTCTCAGGGCAGCCCTACACTGTGGCAGCATTTGTGCAGGGGGCAGTTTCAGCTTCACCAGCTAACCTCTCCCCAGGGTGCTCATCAGGAAGAGAGGGGGGTGTCAAAAGTAGAGCAGCCCCAAGCCTTTTGGGGTTTTGTCTTTGTCCCTTTTGTCTTTCTCAAAGAGAGAAGGAAAAGCAACTAGACAAGGGAGTGGGTGGTTTGTCACGCCAGGCTCTGTTCACAGGGGCTGTGCAGAGCTGGGGAGACAAGCATGAGAAGTGTGGCCCTGCCCAGCCAGCAGCAAGAAGTCTGCTATGGCCCCTTCTGTCTCTCACAGTGGGGATCTGGGTGGGCTCCTGCCACAGCCTGAGCCATGTGCAGCACCTCTGTCTGTGTGTGCTGCCCACCACCTTTGGGTAGTGGCTGGCAGCACCAGGAAGAGCAGCCAGAGAACAGCCCCAGCTCCCCTAACATCCCCAGGGGCTGGCCCCTGTCTCTGGCTCCACCAGAACATGGTACCCTGAACCTGTAGGATTGGGCCACTCTTGGAGGCAGGGCTGGCCTTCCACACATAAAAAAGCTGGAAGGAAGACTTCAACAGGGAATAGTCCCTGAAACAATCCCTGGTTAGGCTGGTAAAACAGTGTCCCTTTTCAATCTCTCTTGTCAGCACTGCCCAACCTCAGCAGAGGAAGGAATGGGCCCACCAAAAAGAGGTGACAAACCTGCTCCCAGGATCTGCTAGCTCCTTCCCAGCCTCTCCACTGATCATGATGACTCTTCTGGACAGTCCTCACTGAGAGACATATAGGTGCATGACATTAGAGCAAAAAGCCAGGGAAGCCAAAGAGCTACCAGTGTTTGTACAAGCATAGCCTAAGCTGCTGGACTGAAGGTTGTGGACTCTGGATGCAGAGAAAGGAAAGGATGGGGAGAGCTGCAAGTATTGGGCTGGGTCCTCCTCCATCTCTAGGTGCAGCTGCGCACAGGCATCAGCTACAAAGGAGAACTTAAGACAAAAGATGGGAAGATTTTGACAACTGTCCTGATTGCTCTCACCCCAGCTTCTTCTCTGAAAAGCTCAAAACCATCAAGTGCTCAGCTGAAGTGGTGGCTTACTGATGAGCACAATGAAAACATTTAGGGTCAGACATACAAAACCATTCCTGCCTCCCTGATCCCCTCTGCTCCCAAAGTCTCATGCACAATGAAACAAGGAGATCTCTGTGCTACCATCATGTTGCTTGTAGCAGCTCCCACTGTTGGCCAGGTACACCTGCTTGGCAGGGGCTGGTCACCACTCTTCCAGTCTGGTTTTCCAGGCAGAGACCGCTGACAAAGTGTTGAATGAAACTGCCTTTCATCTTCCACTTCTGTGAGAAGACAGAAAAAACAGGATGTTACTTCCATTCCCCAACAGAACCATGACTTCAAGTTGAGGGTAATCCCAAGTCAATTCCAACAGCTGGGGAAAATGAAAATCTGGGCACAGGGCAGCATCTCTAAATCACTGAGCTCCTGTACGAACAATAGCTGCAGTTAGGTAGGGTTGGGGTTTAGCTGAGTTACAGGGCTGGATGCTCAGAAGCATCTAGAAAGCAAACAAAACTAGTGGTCACAGCAGCAAGCTCGGGCTGAATTCAAGAGGCACCTGGACAATGCTCCCAGGCACATGATGTGACTCTTGCGGTGTCCTGTGATGGGCCAGGAACTGAACTCAGTGATCCAGATGGGTCTCTTCCAACCCAGTGTATTCTATGATTGTGTGATGCTTTCAACACAAAAATCAGCAAGCAATGGCATTTTTAAAGCACATTATAGTCACAATTTCTGGGTCATTCTCTGTCCTGGACACCAAGATACCCACCAAAACTTGAAACCCTCCTATGGTTGCTTCCCAGTCCAGGGAAAGCAAAGCACTGACATGCCTCCCAACAGTGAAAGCAACCTGTCCATATAAAGCAAGAATCACACTTCCTAATGTTTGACTGGATCTCTCTCTTATCCATAGTTCCCTCATCTGTTCTTTCATCAAATTCAAAAGGTCTCATATACAACCTTTTCCTGAAGGTCCACTTTGGCTGTGCTACTGACCAGGAAACAAGAACAAGTCCTAACTTTGAATTTAAAATTCTGCTGGGAAAGGGCTGTACCTTCCATCCCTGCTGGAAAAAACCCCAAACTGGGAACACTGTGAATGATAATGAAAAGTAGAAATGAGTCTGTGGATTTGGGATCTCCCAGATGAGGCAGTATAATTCATCTCCAGTGGGGCACAGCTGAGCTCAACAGGTTGAGAAGACTGAGGGGTCCAGGCTCCAGGGACTTTCCCTTTATTCTTTTCAGTCACAAAGATGACCTAGTTAGAATTGTGGTCTGAGTGCTCAGTCAGTAAAGAGCTCAGGAATATTATGAGGATGTTTTGGCTAATTCATGAGACTGATGAAGAAAAAGAAACAGTTTGACAATACTGATGGACTTCAAGAATATTGCAGAAAAGATATGCAATGGAATTTTAGAATTTCCTGCAATATCTGGACAATGTCAAAACCTACAAACATTTTAATTCTTGGGTAGCATAGGAAAAGGACTGCCACATGCTGTGTGGTTTCAGATATTCAGTTATGTTCACATATTGCTGGCAGCTGTTATGTGTCTTGGAGGGCAGGGCAGTTGCAAAGCCCACAGTAATCTGTTGCTCCTGTATCACATATTTCATCAAGTCTAAATACCAGAGGCAGCATCAATTTGCAGTATTGCCAGCCCTGTCTGACAGGACAACACTAAAGAAGAGCTGTTTGTGCAGCAGGAAGAAGCTGATTTTAACGGAGGAGGGGGCAGAGGAATGCAGTGATGATGGACAGGAAGATACAATGCAGTCTTTGCACTACAATGCCCTCACCAGCTGCTGCAACTCATTGCCTACACAGGTCCCAGAGCCATCTGGCTCCCATCTGGCAGAAGCCTCCCTACGAAGAGCTGAGGAAGAGTTAATATCATGCAGCAGCAGCTGTAATGATGGAGTGCAAAGGAGGGGGTCTCTCCCCCTGCAAGCTGTGCTCTGTGCCTGGCTGGTGCCATTGCTGCACAACAGCCTCCCCAGCAGTGTCTCCCAGTGCCACAGACACCCCACTGAAGAGCCTCTTGACCTTCTCCAAAGCACACCTACTTCCCTGCCCTCCACTTTCCCACCACCTCTGTATTTGTGAATCCTCACTCTCCATGTTCCACTGTGCATGTGTGAGAGGAAGCTGCCAGCTGCCTCTCCCACACACCCCACAGCTCACCAAAGACCCTGCTGCAAAAGAATATGCTGAGATTTGAGATGGAGGACAAGGCCAATTAGCAAGAGGCACTGGTTTTCTTCTTTCTTAGCACCACTGGAGGCTTGCTCAAATTACTCCTTCAGAGGAGAGCCCTGCTCCTGTGGCAGCCATCCCTGCAGAGCAGGTACCCACTGTGACAGGGAGAGTCTGCAGCAACAGGCTCAGCAGGACAGCAGCAAACACTCCCCAGAGCACATCTACTGCTGCTAACAAAATCAATCAGCTTCTCAGTGAGCCACACCACTGGAAAGCCCAGCATGTCAAGCCACCCCAGATCTTTTTGTTCAAAGTAAAGTGGGGTGGGATGGGGAAGGGAAGGAGGAGAGGGCAAGAGTTGAAGGTGAGGCTCATCTGGGCTGTGGGGAGGTGCCATGTATGTAGCTGTTATAAAGCACACCCACAGTAAAAGCCAAAGTAGGGCTCCTCATCTCAAATACATGGGTTACCAGAATGACAAATTCTACCTATTCTGATCACACACTCTGCTTTTCTGTTTTCTGCCCTTCATGAGATACCAGAGCAACTCACCTGACTTCACATGAACCTTTCACAAGGCCTGACTGCAGACCACAGGACTACCAAAGACAGCCCAACATCCTGCCCTGCAGGTACACAGGATATCTCAGAGCTCCCAGGAGGGTGGGCAGTGGCAATGGATGGGAACAGGAACCAGGACACTCATCTCCCACTGTCAGCCACCTCAGAAAGGAGCCATTTAGTCTAAACCAGTTACCCGGTGACATAGTTATGGAGGGGTCCAAGGTACAAGCCCCTTCTGGGAGGGCCCAGCTTTCTCACAGACCACAAGGGAAGCTTAGACTGGTAAGTTTTAAATGACAGCAGTAATGACCACCTTTAGCAAAAAAAAAAAAAACAGAGTAGACACCTCCTGCATACAGGGAGTAGCCTCTTCTCCTACACCCAGACATTATGACTGGACTGTACGTGGAAGGAAAGCTTTTGGAAGATACAGGCATTGCACAATCTGAGAAGTTTTGGCTTGAAAATCTTCTTTGGTCTCCCTTTCTTGTACAATGGAGATAGTACAGTTTACTGGTCGGAGTAGGTTTGGAGTGAAGATGGAGGAAGAAAAAAAAGAAACCATTTTTTCTTTGAAATATTGTGTTTTGATCCTCTTCCCCAGTGTCAACTAAAAATTCCCCCCAGTTTTTTTGAGTATCTCTCCCTCCGTCTTTTTTATCTATCATTTCAAATTGGTTTTAGGTGGCTGGATAGAAGCATTCCACATGCAATAACTAAGAGAAAAGTCAGAAATAGCCAGTCTTCTTCTATCCAATATATACAAGAGCTGAAATTGTTTACACTAGTTTAATTTTTCAGGGTAATCAAAAGGTTTCTTTTAACCCCCAGTAATCCAGGTAGTGCAGGGTTTCTCTCCAAACCCTAACTGTGTAACAATGGAATTGGCCAAGTTCAGGAGGCACAGCTGAGAAAGGCAAATTTTGCTCATGAGGACTGAGATGCTTCAAACAGAAATGTATGGAGAGCTGATAAGTGGACTAGCCAAGGATGCTGTAAGTTGTAATTGACTGTATTTGCAGAGCCATGGGCAGCCTGAAGCTGGTCTTGAACACTAAATTTTAAATACACAAGCAGAGACAGAAGATGGAAAAGTTCACATCAGCATCCAGCAAGTACTGTCTTCCTTTGAGCACTTAAATTTGTAAAACTAAATCACAACTAAGAGAAACTCTTGTCTCCTAAAAACTACTTTCAAGGTATGGCACATTGCCAGTATTGTTTTACCTGCTTATTGTCATGAAGGTGCTGAGTCAGACAGGCTTTCTCTGCTTTTCTGTTTGGATACTCTATATAAAGTTGCATTCATCTTCAGGTAAAATTCACTGAGAAGTAAAGTGGGAAACATTTCCCAATGGCATACAAAGGGACACAGGATTTCAAATAGTGTTTGTCTCACAAGAACACTTAGTGTCCTCATTTTCAGGCTGAGGTCACATTCCTTCAGAACATTTTAATGAAATATAGCTGTTTAATAGGATTTCTCAGCATTTCTTGTTCTGTTGGGAAATATTGTGCCAATGTTTCTCATTTTCATTCTCTTGTTTTAGAGTCTGACTCTCACTTTGCCTTCTATTTGTCCTCGCTATAACACAAATTAAAACACCACTCCTACTGTCAGTCAGAGCCAAAAACAAAGCTGAAGGCAATAATTTATTGTGCACTCAACTAAAAATGCTATTCTCCAAATAACATTATGGATAACATCCATCTGCTTTGAAATCTAGTTCTGATTATGCAGAATAGCTTTTGGCTGGTCTTCTGCTAGCAGTGCCAGCTGTTGCTGTTGAATGATCAACAGGATCATGTTGCCAAATAGATTTCATTTCTGGTTTCTTTCAACCCAAGGGAGTCTGAGAGCACCAAAAATCATCTGAAGTGTGACTATTGTCTCATATCCTCCTGCTTAAAAATTCTAGACTTATTTTGAGGTAATAGTCTAAACACAAATCACAATACTCTAAAGTCTCTGCTAGAGTATTACCTATATGTCAAATGGACTGGTTTGAGCACTCAAAATTAACAAAAAATTATCTGTCCTTGGGACATGCTTAATGCAGAACAGCTGTGTAGCATGGGGACAGCTCCAGCATGTTTGAAGGCAGAAACCAACTTTAGGAGTTGTGTGATGCTGTCATAATGATCTAACCAATCTACTCCTGGGACACTAAAAACCAAAGCTACCACATATACCATCTTTTGTCAGAAATGTTGCTTTTTCATGACTCAGACACAGACATGGAATCTACATCCAGAAAAATCCAAACATCTTTCACCACAGATCTCTGATGACAGTGACAGGAAAGATGTTCAAAGCTGGACTTCCATTATTTAGGATGCTGTATGTGTGATGTGTGTGATGCAAGGTGCCCACGCTCACCCTCCTCCACTCAGACCACACCACATACTCAGGGCTCTTACGTGTCATTTCCAGCTTTGCAAAGGAGCTCAGCTGCCCTCCCTCCACCCTCCATTCAGCTCCTCTGACTTTCTGAGAAGCCCACTTGAACTGAGAAGTGGGTACACTCACGCACAGTTTGGCAGCACTGCTCTCCCCCAGCACTTGCACTTTGGGCTGTGAGTATCCGTGGGGAGACAAGGCAAGCTGTAGGGCAGCTGAGGGAATTTGTTCCTTCCAGCTTTGCTCTTTCTTGGAAATCAACCTCTCAAATATCAGGAGGAGAGAGAAAGGAATAGTTTACAAGATGACTGACTTCTAGCTAATTAAAATCCAATGTCAGTGTTAACAACAATTACTGCTGTGTTTATGAAAGAAAAGAACCATAACAACATTCCCTAGGAACACAACAAACTTGAGCATTGCAAGTAAAATTGGCTTTATAAGCAGAAATTTGAAATGGGAGTTTGGGACTACAAAAACGACCCAAATGTTTAAGAACATTTAAACTCAAATTACATTAAAAATTCAAATGCACCTCTCCCACTTCACTCCACCTTATCCATTCAGTTGCAAGGCAGTTAGAATGGCAGCTGTAATTCAAATCACTCTCTAATTATTTGAAATGCTTAAACAAAATCCTTGCTTAGAGTCAGTTGGTTAAATCATCTGCTAGGTCGAGTCCTTGGTGTAAGTGCAGTTTGCTCACATAAGGTAATGGAAAACAACAGCTCACACTCTTAAGTGTGTGTATGTCTTTAAAATGAGCCTGTAAATAATCAACATGTCAAGACTCAATAAATCCTATTCCAGCAGCAGAATAAGCCTGCTTGTGTTATTGTGAATTAATCTCTCTTCTGGCTTCTGATGCAGCCTGTCTCCACCCTCCTTGAGGGACCCTTGTCCTTCCATGACAGAGGAAGCAGGGAAAGGCAGCTGATTTTGGCAGCTGCTGAAGTCCTCTCTGCTGCCAGGGAAGAAAATACTGTGAAGCACATAAGGAGAAACTGAGTGACCTAATTACACAGCAATGGGATGAGTGATTGCCAACAAGAAAAAGGAGCAGGCAAGCACAGCCCACCTGGGATACCCTTGCAGATTAATCCAAACTCAGAGTTTTCCCAGTGTATTCATGGTGACAACTCTTCAAG
Source organism: Zonotrichia albicollis (assembly GCF_047830755.1). NCBI lineage: Eukaryota > Metazoa > Chordata > Aves > Passeriformes > Passerellidae > Zonotrichia > Zonotrichia albicollis. The sequence goes on along the minus strand of NC_133824.1, from coordinate 27,137,265 downwards.
GCATTTCTGCATTAACCAACCCTCCACAGGTCTTCCATAAATGGGCAGGACTGAATTTCAGTGCTTTCTTTCAGGAAAAACTAATTTCAAGGATTCATATAGTATTAGAAAGTACTGAAAAAATAAAATGCTGATGAGAACTTGTCAAAGCTGAGCTGTCTTCTACATTTGGGCTATCAAAACAACAGACATGTCAGAAAGCCGAGTCAGCACAGCCTTAGATGACAGAAAACTTGTTCTCTCTTGCTGTAGAGGGAAGCATGGAAACTTGGAATGAAACAAGTCCAATCTGCTGTCTGCCAGGGTTGTGTTGCTCCCTTTTGTGCTTTGCCCAGTTCTGATAAAAAGACACATCACATCTCTGCTGAGGGCACCCCAGCCATTGCAGAGGCCATCCCTTAGCTAGTGTTGAAGGCAAAAGGACTGATTTGTCCTGACAGATCAGGGATGCACATCCCGGAAACAGCACAAGTCAAAGAGCTGCATTTTGTTGGGAACATTGCTGCTGTGTATTTTTCCTCTAGGGAGCAGTTCAGGTGGAACATGCAGTGCTTTATGTCAGACAGTATCTCTTAAATGAGTTACATGCACTCAGTTTTAAAGGTCTGCTCAGCATGTCCAAAGACAGCACAAAGAATACAGGTATCTCACTTCAAATTAAATAACCAAATGATAGCACATACCACCCTTCCCTGAGGTATCCCAAAGCAGTTGCCACACCTACCTCTCTTTGGTGCTATGCTTCACCCATGCACCAATCTGGCTGCACATAAACTCACCCAAGAAGCAAAGCTGGGGTGCTGCTGAGCTGGAGCCAGCCCTGCTGCCGAGGGCCCAGGCAGAGCAGACACCCACACACTGCACCTCCTGCTTGGTCACACACTCTCTCATGCATCCAAGCTTACAAAACACACCAGAGAGGGAGATGCAGAAGATGGGAAGGACTTGAATGTGCTTTGGTAGTGCTGGGTTTGCCCCTGCTGAGAGAGAGGTACACAGTTACCCACCTGTCTGCCGTCTTTTTGACTGCAAGCTTCCAGTGTGATTTGAGAACCAGTAGAGAAGGAGGCAATGGAAAGACACTTGTCCTGCTGTCTAATTAAAGGGTCACTGAATATCCACTCCTTTGGAATAAGAAAAAGGAAGGTTCCATTAGGATCCCAACAGTGATCAGATGAGGGAGAGAGAGCTTCTTCTATCAAATATTTTAAAAACCTCCATCTTTTATTCTCTTCCTACAAAAGGCTCCCTGGGAAGCACCTACCACAGCAGATGTCACTTGATCAGAAGTTTATGCTCAGGCTTGGTGCATTATCACCATTTCAAAGTCTGCAGCTGGCTCCCCTCACTATCTGAGGTGTCTGATTAACCCATGATCCCATGCAATTCTCTGCTCTGCAGCTCTACAGGTGCAGGCCTACAAAGCAAGGAGCCCTGACATACATGATGTGCAACTGCTTCTGCATATTTTACACACCAGATATGTTCTCTAACAGGTATCTGGGACCTATAAATTGTTAAGCAAAGCAGAACACATGCAAGAATATCCATATATCACCAGCATGCATAAGGGACATGTTGATTAATGTTTTCCTTCCTCTGACTAGATGAATACCTGATCCAATCAAATGTTACTACTATACTTTCCCCAAGGAAGAGATACAAAATGCAGTAGGTTTCAAAGATTTCAGATGGTAATGACACAGACCAATGAGTCAGGCTGAATGGCACACTGAATGCTGGCTGCAAACTAGTTTCCAATTGTTAACAGATGTGCATCTGTGATAACAGATGCAAGTATGTATTTTCTGGCATAAAATACCCTACTGTGACCCTTAACTTTCTCAAGCTGCTTCCAGTCACCAACAGAGAGTCTGAGTGCAGATCTTCAGCTTGTATATGCCATCACAGCTCCACTGCAGTTAGGAGAACTGCACCACATTACTGCCACTGGGGTCAGCTATTTAAACTCTATTTGTGCTTTATACTGGAACACATCTGCAATATAGCACAATTCAAGTCATCTGCAGCTACAACTGAGCTGGCAGAGCAAGGAATGTTTCTAATCCCAAAAAATCTCATACCCACATGCCAGGGTAGTAGCCACACACAGCCCCAAAATGATTCTCAATGAGTCTGTCACTCCCTGAGCATCTGAGCACCTGTTGTCCCTGAGAGATGAAAAACTTCACATTCTATGCTTGACTGCTGAGTCTGTTGAGCCAACAGAGCTCTGAGAAATGGGCTTCTTTTTCTGCTTACTACTGAAATCTTTACAGGGTCATATTCCTCCTTCCTTCACCTCCATATCAACCCACCAAGACCAGAGATGCCTCTTCATTCAGGTAATTACAAGGGAAAGAGCAAACCAGCAAACTGAAGCCTGCCTTACCTGAGAGACAGGTGGATTGTTCACCGACCCTTTACAGTTTCCCATGCCAGCCAACACAGTCCCTGTGGTATCCTGTGCCTGAGACTCCAGACAGTTTCCTCCTTGTCTAATTATTCCTGGAATCAACTCTTTTTCAGGAATCCTTGAAATAAAATGACAGTTGCATAGTACTTCATACTAGAAATGACCAAATTACTTCCACATTTATAAGGGCTTAATTGGCCCCTGACTGAACACAGTTCCCTATATTTGACAGAAAATGCACAATATCATGCTGTCCACTGGAAATATCTGGAGGAGGCAAAAATCAAGGGAGAACTTGGTCAGAGGACTAGTACTTTTGTTTCAGAAGGCATACCAAGCTCTTTAGGGGTACCCTAAGCAGTTTCATGTTATGATTCTGAAATTCTGAAAGAGGCCGTTTCCAGCAAAAAGCCATATCCACACTGATTTGCTCTGCTTCTTCCTCCCCCCTTTCCAGTCTTCTCCCCAGCTAACACATATTCTTGCCTCATTGGTAGGAATGCAGGAAAGATCTGTCAAGGCCAGACTGCAGCTGCATGTTTCAGCCTCCACTCACAGCCACAGACGGAGGTGTAAAGATGTGTTGCCCTTCCTGAGCTATGCACATGTGTGCTGGTTTGCACATGCCAACAACACAGCTCTACCCAGGCTGCCTCCCAGCTGGGCAAGGACACAACACTTCTGTGTCCTGACCCAGGGCAGGGGAAGCCACAGGAACAGCTGGTTCTGGCATTCCTTAGAGCCTTCTCTGAACCACCCAAACCGCTGCACTGAGGCTGTTCAGCTCTACATGGCTCAACTCCCTCCAGACTGAGCATCCAATGGGCAGAGACCAAGTCAAAACTGGGAGGGGTGTAGTGGACTGGCTCTTGTCTCCACCCTACATTCTGAAACCGCCACTTGCACATCTCCAAGGGACAGCTGTGTGGGGCAGAACAGAAGGCAGACCTTTTGCAGAGCTGTGACAATACAAGCCAAGAAAACCCAGGAGGTTTCTCACCGAAAAGAAGAACAGAAAAAACCTTTTCCAAGCATAAGTCTCTCTTTTGCCCACTGCTGTCAAGGCTCACGTTTCCATTGTGACCCACTTCCCAAATCCCTCAGAGATTTCTACAAGCAAAGAACTGACTCACTTGAGCTCGGGGTAGACGTTCTCCAGATACCACTGGAAGGATTTACAGTTCAGTTTGTGTCGCAACTCCACTCGGTCTGCAACGCTGGAAACACAGGCAGTTTGCTGAGGATAAGGCAGTGAACAGGAGGGAGGGGAACCATGAACACTGGCCAGGAGGTTTGGGGGAAATTACATTACTTTTTGCCATTACTCATTCTCCCACATAACTGTTGCTGGGTTCAGAGCACTGGCAGTGACCTGAGGTGAAGACAAGGAGAGAGGCAAGTGGCAGGGAATAGAAATGGAAAGCAAACACCTTCAGAGAGCTGTTCTTGCACTTCCTTTGGCTCAGGGCAATGGCAGGGCCCAGGTCCTACCTCATTAAATAATACATTGCAGTAAAACTGCCGTAAGATCAGGAAAGTGTTTGCGCCTCTGGGTGCCCCTGTAGAGGCATAGCATGAAACCTGCACAACAATCAGCCGCTGAAAAGGCCCAGAAAGCGTTTGTGCTCAGGTACATTCAGATGATTCATCCATGTGTGCTAAAACATGTCTCTAGCTCATGGCAGCAGGTCTAAGCTGAGGTTGGAGAACTGAGACCTGAAGAACTTAATTACTTATTCTTAACCAGTTTGGGGAGAGGGTGGGAGTAAAAGGGGACATTAACTTAACATCTCAGAAGCTGTCTGCTGTGGCAGTCCTGCTGATTTGTCTGGCTTTAGCTGGCTGAAGAAGAGGATTTCCCTCCAGCAGTCCTACTGAGCAGTGAAACCAGGAACTCTTGTCTTTAAGCTATAATACTACAATTGTGTGTTGGGAAGGAATTTCAGTGATACCTGTGTACCTGTCCATCCTCAGCCCACAGAGGCCACTGTACATATACATGAGGTCATATACCTCAGGGGAACGTTCTGAGATTTTGTATCCACACTGGAATTGAGGGGAAGGAGGGTCCATTTTAGGGCCAATTGTCAGTGATGGTGTCAAAGGTATTTGCACACTAAAATCTAAACTTAATGCAGGTTCACAGAGCTGTTACTACAGGAGATTACCTGAAGTTTTATGCTCTGCTCCAGCTTTTATTCAGCCAATGCTGCCAGTAAAGTCACTAGGAAGTCTGTGCAAACAAGAACTGCAGATTTTGCCACTACAACACATGAGCAATAGATCCACGCACAATATGCAATAGTCTGTTTCCTTCACAAGCAGCAGGGTTACTTGCTATGTGGTCCCAGTCCAGCTGCTGCAGTCAGCTCAAGGACTGATAAATTAGGTAGGCAAAGCTATTTTTATGAAGATATGTAATGCATCATGATAATAAAGCAAAGTGTACAGGAATAAAAGTGACCTGGTTATCATAAATAAGTAGGAGATGCATCATTATCCTGTGCAAACACATTTGAGATACAACCACATTTGCCAGGTCCCTACACTGATACAACAATAGCCTTTTGTTCAGTGGCAGATAAAACCCACAGAAATGCAGCACTCCTGGGATTTTTACATTTATTTGGGAGTCATTGGGAGTTTGAGAGCACAGACAGCAAGCTCTCCTCTCATCCTAGGTTTGGTGTCCATCACTGATTTCTGGGTCACAGAGAACTGTTAAGCTGATAACAATGGATCCCATGTGGCCTGAAAACAGCTTTAGCAAAGGTGCTGTAAGAAGCACAATTCTGCAGATTGTGTTTCTAAATCTTACCATCAGCCATGCTCTCTCCTGCTCTATAAACCAGGCAAACTGCCCTCCATCCATCAGGAAAGTGGGGAGTGCACCAAGTGCAACATGCCCCATGTGCCAGCCAGCCATGCTTGCCCTGGGATTTTCCATCTGCACAGGAATTTAAGCTCAAGATACAGCTCACATTTCCAAAACAGCTGCATGCTGTGATAGAAAAATATTCCTGTCTAGCCACTTCAAATGTCTGGTCTTTTAATTTCATTACAGATCCCTTTGGCCTTCTGCTAACAAATGATTTATGCAGTGTTATCAGGGAAAAAATTAAGTGAATTAGAAGCAAACCTCATTAGCCAGACACTCAAGCTACAACCTCCTTGGCAAGGCAGGCATTCAGAGCACCTCTCTTTCTCACACTTAGCCCCAGAGAAGACCTAAAAAGTGCTTCTTGCTACCAAGGGGTTTACCAGAGCCCTCCTACCAAGGTCTGGGGCAGCTTACCTTCCAAAGGCCTTGCCGATAGCCGAGGGCCGGGCCTCGTAGTAGTACTGCTTGTACTCATCCATCCACACCTCCGCTGTGCGCTTGGTGTTCCTGCACCAAGGGGGAACAGATGCTGTGCTGAGGAGAAGCTCTGCTGCAGAACCTGCCCTCCCAGGAGCAGGCCCTGCATGGGCAGAACCCCTATACCTCAGCAGGTAGTGGGGGACAGTCCCAAACACAAAACTGAGTAGGCAGAATGGGTGGGTAGAGATTGATTGTGTTAAGTCTACGAAGCCTTGCAAGAACACTTCAGAAATTAAGCATTTATTAGCCATAGTTTACCATTACCTTTTTGCATGTACTTCCTCTGCAGAGACACCAGGCCTGATTGTCACCAACACACTTATTTACAGTATCTCTTTTCCCAGATTAGAATAACATTTTGGGATACTGTTTGGAAAGCAGCTCTGTCTAACCTCTAACCTCCTGTCCAAATCAGACTAGCTTCATATTGGGTCATGTTGTTCAGGGTCTTCACTGGTTGAGTTTTGAGATGTCCAATGATGGAAATTTCACCATATCCATGGGGCCCTGAGCAGCACTTGACCACTTTCATTGTCAAGCCCTTTATCTCAACTCTCTTCTTTTCCCAGCTGTGCTGCAGTAGAAGCTGTCCTCAGGGTGTATCTTAGGGCATGTACAGCTCAGAGACAACAGAGATGTCCAAGGGCTGCTGATACCTCCATACATGTCACAGGGCAGCATCTGTGAATGGCCAGGGTGTCTCTCTGGCATACTGCTCCCCATGCCCCTCACCAGAGACTGAGAAGGAATGAGAAACACTAATACCAACAGCAGAAAAGGGAACAGGTTTTGTTCACAGAAAACAGCAACTCATCCTTCCCTTGAGAACAGATGCTCAGCCACAAGCTGTTCTCCATTACCAGGGAAAAGTACAACAGAGAATTCAGACTTATTTAGACATGCCCAAGACAAAGGTGGCCTGGCTGCTCCTGGGAAGTACCCAACACCTACTTGATGTAAGTCAGCGCGTTGCCCTCAGGGAAGTCATAGGGATGGCGCTTCCTGAACACGTGTCCCACTCGACTGCAGGGAACAATCTCCAAGCTGCCACCACACATCCACACTCGGAAGGAGAGCTCTGGAAGAGACCCCAAGAGTCATACAGCTGCAACAGTCCCAAGAAGGGCAATTTTCCTGCCCTTCTGCTCTAGGTGTATTGCCTGCATCAGTAAAATCAGGGAAAGCAATGCCACAGTGACAGCAGAGAAACTGTCCTCCCTTTGTTAAAATGGAGGCACCTATTGCAGCTCAGGGACTTCCAAGCCTTCTCCAGTCCTGCTCGTCTGTGGTCTCATTTCAGTGAGACACCTTTGCATTTGACCAGGTCTTCAAGGCTGCTCAGGATGGCATCTGGCAACTGACTGAGACCAATCCTACACACAGCCCCTGTTTCAGACTTTGTTACTGTCATCCCTGCACACAGATAGAATTAGAAAGGAAAAACTTACTGTGTAAAGCAAATCATGTGAGGAAGAAAGGGAATTTAGAAGATCAGGGGAAAGAACAGATCAAGAGGGTACAGGGAGTCAATGTCTGGAGCTAAGTCCTCTCCCTCATACCTGTATGTTATCCACCCTGCAATAGCTCCTTCTCATTTTGGTTGGCTCTATTACTAACAAACTAGAGCAACTGACTGTGTGGTAGTTGCCTCTGCTGGGGGAACTGCTCAGGGCAGATACCAGTCTCATATAGTATGGCTAGGAAAACACAGAGAGAATCCTGCTACTTGAAGAAATCCACCCTATCCTGAAACTAGATTCAACATTTTGCTAAAAGATTAGAAGAGCATGGAGCTTTGATGTCCAGGCACTTATTTGCATCACAGAAGGTATGTGAGGTATATCACAGACCTTGCTCAAGCTTTTGGGTCTGTCCTCACTGTTTTAATCACTGCCACACCAGCGGGGTTTTCCACTTTCAATTTATGTGGTGATGAAAAGAGAAGGAAGAAGGAAAATGAAAATTAGCTGGGTGGTTTGGTTGTCTTTACCAAGGGGGCTTCATATTGTATAGACTGATTACTTCAAAAACTTGACTCAGCGGGGAGCCCCCTCCAGTAATGCCCGATTTATGCAGCTCTGATGCTTAGAAATGAAAAAGAAATTATGTATCCAGATCTAATGGATGTTTGAAACCATGTATACACACTAACATCTTCCCAAGATCTTCATCTTTCTCCATAGCTTTCCTCTCTGCATAATGAGAGTTAGTTCAAACAGTGAGTTGCAGGGTGGGGGGAGATGGTGCATCTAATGCAGCCTCTCAGTAAAATACCTCATTTGGTCAGAATGCATTTTGTAGTATTTCTTACTAGCACTTTTCTCTCCTGACTCTTATCCAGAAGTAATTATTTTCAGATTCTTTTTAACAGGGAGTTCCAGATTTGAAGAGAGGAAGGGTTTTAGGAATGAACAAGTTAAAAAAAAAAAACCCAAGACATAAGTTTCTGTGTGGTGATGTGTCCAGCTGACATCTGCTCTCCTGGAATGAGCTTCTGACTCACTCTGGCCTACAACAAAACCAGAACTCTCAGTCTGGTATGTGTAACTTGAAAGTGATGTCCATTTCCAAAGAGAGGATTTCTCACACCATCTTAGACAGAACCACTCTCTCTAATGAGACCTAAGTCAAACAGTCCCTTCCCACCCAAAACTGTAGTATTTAGTATAAATAATGTTTCAGAACATAATCAATATTTTTCCTTGATCAGAAAACCCAGTTTTCAATTAAGTAAGGTAAACTGTTTTTTGAGAGGTTAAATTAACCATTCTGAATTCTTCAAGGAAAATGAATACATTTTGTTGTCAAATCCAGGTTGGTCTCTATCCCTCCGCTTTCAGCAGCAACAGACTTGATGGAGGATGAGGGACAAGTGACAGAAGACATTGAATTTACAAAAAAACCTCCTAACAAGGCAAAACTGGCAAGCTGAGTCACACATAGCCTGGCCCAGTCACTGCCAGGCTTTACAAGAGCTATTTCAAGGAGAATGAAGCAAATTTTGTGGAGTGATTCTGTGGTTTTGATCAGCTCTATATAGAAGAATGGCTGTGAGCATGCAAATAATTTACTGCTGCTTATGGCAGAGAGCTCTACTTAGCATCATGCTACTGACATATGGACCAAACCACAACACTGGACTCCCAGGCGGGCAGAAGAATATTAAGAAATATTCCTTCTCCATCTTTGGGGTTTAGAGCTTCTACACAGCCCCAGCTCAGAGGCTGGCAGCATGGCCAAGTGGCTGGCTTTGCAGCTGGAGCAGGGCTAGTGATGGCAAGGAGCTGAGCTTGACTCTGCTCCTGAGGGACATAAGGGAGGGGATCTTCATGCCTGGGTTAAGGTTTCCTGTGACTTCTGCCACAGTGCCCAGCTGATGTTACTAGGACTGCTGAGATTCCTATGCAAGCACCATTTCATATCTCTTTTTAATATAATGAATACCATAAAACTGAATCAAGATTTGGGAAAACAGAACACTCATTACTAGACTTTTTTTTTTTTAAAGGTGGTACCTTGAGAGTGTATTATCAGCCCAAGATATTATTTAATGGTTTTAGAAAGCATCTCAGAAAGAGGCAGCTCTCCCAGCTGTGTTCAGAGAAACAAAGGTTTCCTCTTCCTATTTCATTTTTTCTAATTGGTTCTCCAGGTGCTAGGAAACACCATACAAATCCTTCTTTGAGAGGTTTTATTTACATATCTGTGACATTTATGGAATCTATACAAAGAGATTTTTTTTATTTTTTGCAGTGTCAGCTACAGAGAAATCTACTGAAGTTGGCTACAAAAAGCAAGGCTTTTTTCTTCTCAGCTCCATCTGCACCATTTCTAAATTAATGCCCCAAATACTTGAGGTATCCATGAACCTCTCTCTAACACTCACCTTGCTTCTGTCATTAACACCTGGTGACATTGCAGCATCCCTTCACACGGGGCCAAGAGAGATGCCTGGCATATCTGTGCCACTATTAAGTGCAAGGAGATTGGTTTAAGCACCATACTCCAAACAGCATGTGAGTGGACAGACTACACTGAATTCCTCAGATGTTTGTGATGCCCTAGTCTGCTTCTAAATGTTTTCGAGTCTATTTGTAACCAAACTCCACTTACAAAGAGGCTTGTTAAATTAGGAAAAATATCTCTCTGAGCTGTCAAGCTGAGAGAGCAATTCAGATTTATCTGCAAGAGAGGAACAGGTATAAGAAGAGGCTGCAGGAGTGGCAACACAGAATGTCATGTGAAGAACTGGAGGAATATTTTCCATAAACAAGCGACAATTTAAACATCAGGAGGCTCCTCTTTCTTTCTTGTACTGTGGAAGCTCCTGTATAATAGCACATATGCCTTTAGGAGAGTGTAGCCCTGACCACACACACTTTATGCTGACAGTGATTCAGATCTGACCCCCTTGGGGATTACCTGACCAGTCCCTAACCTTACACTGACATGCTGATTAGATCTCTCACAAAAAAAAAAAAAAAAAAAAGCTCTGGTAAGCAATGAAGACTGGGAAGCAGTTCTGCATTAGTGTGTCATTTCCTTGAAACATCCTAAACTTACCAAAATTTTCTCCTCCCCAGATGTCCATTTGAGTATCATATTTTCCCAGGTGGTTAAACCAGGACTTGTCAATCACAAAGATGCCTCCTGCTATGACAGGGGTTCTGGAGGAGAAAGCAGAAATCCAGAAAAAATAATCATGCATATATGTAGCACCACAAACCTAATTTTAAAGGGCAGACAATTTGTCCAGGCACCACTAATCATACCTCATTTAAAAGAGAAAAACAGTAGAGCTGGAACGTGAGCCTGCTGCAGGTTTCTGAGATGCCTCTCACTAGATCATCCTCATGCCTTTGTTACTTGGTCTTGCAAGCACTACAAGAGTAATGCTGTGTCTTTTGCATTTATACAAATATGCACAGTGTGAAGGAATGATGAGCATTGTTTGATGACTGTGTTCACCAATTAGACATGGTGTGACAGGCTGCTGCATGTACTGCTCTGCTGTTAGCAAGCTGGTTGCCTCTGGAGTGTAAAACAGAGGCTCACAAATTACACAGAGGAATTAAATGATACTTTAAAATTACAAACAGGGAGCTGTCTGCCTATAAAGACAAGCACCATAACTCTTCATATCAGGATTTGTTACATTCTACATGTCTCAGAGCCATGTACCCTGCAGTGAGGCTGGCAACAACCGCTCCAGCCAACAGAACCTCTTTTGTCTGTGCACATGCAGATTTAGTAGTGGGAGTAATTCTATGCCCACATTACTAGGTAAGACTCAGTTTTCTGATCTGCTTTACCCATGCAGGATGACTGTTTATCTGCTTCATTCTTTAAGTTTTCATCTGAAAGATGGAGGCAATTAAAAACACCCAAAGCGATTTCTGAGGCATTCAGAGTGTTGAGTTAGGGAGAACACAAGAACAAACATGCACAAGAAGAGGTGGCTTGTAGAGGTGGTGTGCATGACAGTAAATAATCACTATTCTTACAAAATTCAGAGAGCAGTACTCTCACATTTAGGGTATAGACCTCAATGTATTCAGAAAATAACATGAAGAGTTTGTCATCATCAACATCACCAACACTGTGGCATTTTGTCCTCAGCAAGGCAGTCCCTGTACTCTCCTTGCCACACTGGTGAAGGCTTAGTAAAGGTATTTGGAGAAGTGTACCCCACATGTCAGTGTGTACCTTATAGACTGAGTTGGGTCTGTTCTGGACATCTTCTGCTCTATAGGAATCTGTTCCCACTTAAAGTGAAGGCTCCAGTCAAACCCTGAAAAGGAAAAAGACAAGCCAAATTGGTTTTCTTATTGTAAAGACAGTACTAAAAGCTTTCAGTGATAGCCTGCACTGTTATATCACAGGCTGTCCCTACGTTCCTTCCCTGACCTCCCTCACAGACTTCCCAAAATGGCAATAGCCTATCCTAATGTAGACCTCTCCAGCTTCTGTCTTGGCACCATCATTCCTTAGCACTACAGATCTCTCCTCAACTTCACTCCACACCTTCAGGAGAGTGTTGTCAGGCTGAGATGCAACTCTATTCTAGCCAGTTTGTTTTACCAAAGGCAAACCCTGTCTGCCAGAGTTATGAGGCTCTAATAAAGGACTTTGTAGGATGTGATATATTCTGGGAACAAATGCCTGCAGATCACTGTACCCACCATGTCTTTCAAGACTACAGTGTACTTACAGATGGCCTATGGTGGATAATACAGCACAGCACAGTCACTAACTTTATACCATTGTTAAGGATAGGCAAAGAACAGCTAGCCTTTGGCTGGCAAGCAGTGCAGAAGTGAGCCCCAGCCATAAAAGATGTAGAAGGGCACCAGGTAGTGTGGTGAACACAGGAACAGGTGCAAGGGGCTCAGCAGTGAGGGGAGAGGTGTAAATGTTTTCCAGGAGATGACACGAGATAGCCTGGCAGATGAAAGCAGCAACTGGAAGCACCTGTCAGACTCCAGGGTCCATGCAACAATAGTGAGGACACAGTGAGATATTTCATCAATTAACTAAGTCCTGAAATTGCTAAGTGTTATGACAGTGATTCAAGGTCAAGAGGAAAATACTATTTGAGTTTTGTTCTAACTCTTCAAAAGATCTGACTTCGCAAGTTGCAGAGAACAAGGGAGAGATAACCCATCAGAAAGATCATCACTCTATTTTTGTGGAAAGCTGAAGAGAACACAACTTATTTATCATGCACCATCCCTCAGGTCAAACTTACATAAGCCATTCATTATACCCACCTCCCCTCAAATCTGCTGATGCTGCCAAGTAGGCAAAATTATCCAGGCTGATAACATCAATGATTGGACTCACCACTCGGGTATAATCCTGAGGGAGAGAGAGAAAGGAGGGGGAATAAAGGGGTCAGGCTTTCTTCAATGTCAAGAAAAGCTGCCAGAGATCAGGAAACACAAAGTTGCACATGTAAATCTTTGTCTGGTTTCTCCAATATAGTTCTGGCAGCTGTGCAAGGGATCTGCGGCCACTAAATCCAAACATGGAGATGGTGGGTACCAGCCAGCTGCACTCCATGGATATGGGAAATGGAGTCAGACTCCAACACCTAGGGATGCTGCTAAGAAACAACTCTTTATTTCCTGCCCAAGTCACAGGGCATCATTCACTGTCCCAAGGGTTTTGTGCTCACTTCTGATATCTATTGACAGCACATCTTCTGCTCAGCCATCCAAATTAGTTCATTATCATCAGCCTAAAAATTATCAAACCCCTAATAATGCATTTAGTTAATAATACATTTACCTAGGAAGTACTAGGAATCAAGGCCCCACATTTAAGATTCATAGTGCAAACTTTATAATACATATGACACAATGTATACATTATAATATCAAGATATTGTTAGTACTTTATTGCCATTAAGGCATATAGACATTTACATTTTTCTTTTGAAATCCTTTTAGTTCATAGAAGTCAAACAATTTTTCAACATCATGAGACAGAGCATTAAGGACAGTGTTGTGACAGCTGCCATGTAAGATGAAACTGAGCTAGAAATGCCAGAAACAGCACCTTGTTACTGGGCAGCTGCCAGCATCCATGCCCTTCCTTATCAAACCTTCATTTTGTGCCTTGCAATAGTTCCTCATGATGTACCACACTTGGCTAGCATGGGACATCCTTGGTAAGAGGATTCATGCTTTTCCCTCCCTGACCTGTGATGGTGGCCCAGCCAGATGTGTCTGCCCAGCTTGAGAATCCAGCATCCACCTGGCAGCCTGGTGTGCCAGCCACTACTCCAACCTAGCGAGGACTGGCTAGGGCAAGACTGAAATCTATAACAGGATCTACATCAGAAATGTAGAAAGTAGGTCAGAAATAGGTTGACTTGAAATCTGCTCACTAAAAAATTTGTATACTAGAGTTAGCAGACAGGCTTTTGCATTTTAGATCCTTCTCTAAAGAAATGAATTAGCTTCTTTCTGCTTAGGAACCCCTGTGCTGGTGCTGCAGCTTGACTTAAAGACCAATAAGTAAAGTAAACACTATGGGCTTTATTGAACAAGTATGAAAAGCAGAAGCTTTTAATTCATCAATTCTGAAGTTTCATCTTCTTCTGCTCTCTCATATTAAGCTAATCGGACATGCTTACAAAGCATCATTAAAGCCTCCATCCCTTCTCTTAAGGCCCATTACTTCATGGGATCCTCCTTTCAGAGGGGAACAATCACAGCCACGTGCAAGCAGGACTTCTCCCATCACCTCTCCCCTGCCTTTTCTTACAGCAGAGCTGTATGATCTCTCCCTCCACTCTGCAGTGCAGTCAGGGTGACAGCTGCTAATATTTCTGCCTCATTTTTATTCTTCCAGCCTTCCATCAATCCTTTGCCAAGTGAACCATCAAAGGGAACATCCCTGCAGTCACAAGAAGCTTCTCTGTGACAGGAAGCTGCCTGCATGCAGGTGATGTATGGTGGCAGCTCAGTGGGAACATTAATAGAAGGAAAAATTTGGCAGTGACAAGGCAAAGAGGAGGGTCCAGCAGCAGGGGAGATGGAAACTATGGAAAAATTGCACCAGGTATGCTGCCCAAGGGGATGTCCTACATACAGGTGAACATGTCAAGGAAGCACAATGCCTACAAGGGACAAGAAGTACAGGTTGCTGGTTCCAGCATTCAGCATTGCATCCCATCACTCTGGACCTCCTGCCTTGTCACAGTGGCTGAACAGAATCCCATCAGGGATCTCTCACCCACCTAGCTCAGGCTGTACCTTCCTCTGCAACAGCCTGCCTGAGGAGTACCTTGTTCTCACCAGTTTTGCTGACACATGTGAGGGCAGAGGATCCAACAGCACAGGCCAGGCAGCTTCACCCATCCCAGAGCAGGACATGGTGCTCACCTCTTTCACTCTCTGAAGCATTGGCTGCAGCCACTCGCTGTTGACTTCACAGTGACTGTCCAAGAAGGTGAGGATGTCAGCAGCCGCCACTTCAGCTCCTCGCACCCGAGAGCGAATCAGCCCTACGAAGGGAAAAGGACAGCAAAGGAGCAGGAAGCTTAGAGGAAAGGAAACATTTGAGCCTCCTTCAGAAAAAATACTTTGTGTGGCCATACCCTGGGGACAGTCAGATGAGCCCTCCCAGCACACAATGAATGACCTCTCCTGAAGTTCTGTCCATGACACAGAACTTCCACCTGGCTCCTTGCCCTTCCCTTTCAGTCGTACCCACAGACACCTGGCTGCTGCCTGCTCACTCACTATCCCATTGAGCACCCTGCTGCCTACATTACCAATTCCCCATGGCCAAATTCTTCTCTCTGCTTTCTGGCTTCCTTACTGCTTATTTGCTTTATTCCCATTTATCCCTTATTCTGCCCTGCAGAGAGATGAGCCTGGCTCTCAGATGACTCCTTACTTTCTTACAGACCATCCAACTATGTGGGATGCTCTTTGTGAACTAAACAGTGATTTTTGTCTCTACTTCTAGATTGTAGCTCCAAACCGGCTGTGCATTGACAGCTTTAGAAATAAGCCAGCACATGTGGGTCAAACTAAAGAGCAATTGGGAAAGTCATTTATGCATGTAGGAGATAGATGAGAAAAAACTTTCCTTAATTGTATCTCTTTATGATAGATACGTGATTGTTTTTCCTTCTCCCATGCCTCCTACACAGCTTGTTATCTTGCACTTGAAGGTGCAAGAGTTAGTTTGGGTTTAAAAGGATGAGACTTACATCTGGATCTTTGTTCATGAAGATCTTAAAATGTGGTCTTTGTTCCAGCCAAGGCCTCAGAACATCACTTCTCATTATTTAAGTATTACATGAGACCCCTGAAGCCTGAGAGTTGATAAGCTGTGTTCTCCCTCCACAGAACTTCCAAACGCTTAAAATGAAAAAATAAACTCTAACTGTAAGAAACAACAGCTGTAAGCAGCTGGGAGGCAACCAGGGCCATGTGGAAAAATAGGCAAGATCTTTGTACTTAGAAAGCTTCCCACACTCACCTTCTCGATGGGTGTTTCGTAGACACTTGACCTTTGGGATCTTGGTAAGGAGCTGGCAATCCTCAGCTTGGGGAAGGCAAAAAAGATATTTAGTATACATGCATGAATTATTTGGCTTCAACAGAGAGCCCCAGCTAACTGTCCTCCTGCTTCTCCATGGGAGGGGAAATTCGGCTTTCACTTAACATCGCAGTAATCGGTGTGATGGCCTCAATCCTGTTGTCTATAGAGCACACAGAAGAGCACTCCCTGCGGGCTGTCCTCCTCAGCAGTTGAGCCTATGTTTCCCAATCCTCTGAGCAGCCAGGCCTCCATCTCCCCTGCTCAGCACTTCCCAAGGACAATGAGGCATGTGCTGGCAGCATGGCACTGGGCACTAATAAAAAGGAGGGAACACAGGGAAGTGGGACTGCAAATCACCAAAGTGCCAAGGAAAGGAGAGTTCTGTAACATAAAGTGATCTTATCTGCTCTCTTTTCCTTCAGTGGCTCATCTGGGCATCTCCTGCCATTTGTTCTCAGGGCAGTTTCCATTTGATTTATTTAATAAAGGCCATTGGGATGCAGCTTGCTTCCTTGGAGACACCAGCACATTGACACATGGATGCTTGACCAAGGACTTTGCTGGCAGCTTGCTAGAAACTCCTGGCATCCCTCATTTCCATTACCTAGGGAAGATGAGGGAGAGGAACAGTTACCTGCTCCAGCCAGACACCAATAACCACTGACTCTTTAATTCTCTGTCATCCTCTCTATTCCTGCCCCAGCAGATATCATAGGAACAGCAATTTCTAACTTGCTCTTTTTTCTTGCTCCATCAAATTCACCCCTATTTCCATGTTTATTCCATATGCCTTTACATGTCTCATGCCCCCTCTTTCCTGCTGTCATCTTCACATAGACTGAGCACTCTGGGGAGAATGCAAAGGCCCTTAGCCAAAGTGCACCTCTTAGCACGTTCCTGTACAAGCATTGCCATTCTCAAGGATCTGTGCAATCTGAAATACTGCTCTTACATTGGCACTTTGGCAGATGCTGCTTCATCCAAGGGAAGTGGCAGGTGCTCTGAATTACAGAGCATCAAGATTTTGCTGGAACTCTGCTACAAGGGAAGCCAATGCTCTTATCTTGGCCAAGTCACAAGTTCAGGTATGAGAATCCTTACTCAGTCGTTCACTCTGCAGGAGAGGAGCACATGGCTCTGCCTGTAGATACTTGCCAGAGATAACAAACTCTCAGTACATTAGGAGAAACTGAGGCAGGTATTAAAGCAAAGTGTCAGACCTCAAACATGTGCTGAAGTGCCTCCATGAACATGTCTCAGGGATGTGGCTATATCCATAAATATCCAGCTCCCAGTGAAAAAATAAGAACTGTGACAGGATGGAGCCTTTAAAAAATCCTTCTATTTACTGAGGAGCCTAAATGGGAGTTTATGGTTGAGCCCTGTGCAGAAAAGGTACCAGAAATCCATCACTGTTTATCTGGAACACTTTCCCCCTTAAGAACTGAATTTTTAGGTGCAGAATGTGGAACACTTAGGATTGTTGGAAGTGCTCAGAAACACTAAAATTAAACAGCTGATAAAAAATAAATAGCTGAGCACAGCTTGGTACTTATTCAAAACATACTGTAAGGCCCTCAGAAACTCACATCCCTCATCTCAGCATCCACCTTTAAAATGTTTTTTTGTGGCCAAAGCTACATAAGCATTGCAAAATCAAAATAGCATTGCTTCCTTACCTCAGCAGGCCAAGGTGGGCATTCACAGCTATCTGTAAAGTGTTCTGAAGGAGTAATTATTGGCCACTATAAATGGTACATAACTAGATAATCCTGGAATCAGAACACATAATGGGGGAAGCAGGAAGTCTTCTCTGCCCACCACCTCACAACTACTACACAACAGCCAGGAGCAAGGGCAGCTGTACAGAGGGAAAGATTCCAGAGCCTCCAGTCTGCAGCTCTGGTGGAACTGATGCAGTAGACACTCCATCCCTGTACCAAGCTGCAGAACAAAGTATGGGGCTGTTCAAAGCAGTAACTCTGCCACAGCTTCCCACAGGGACACCTGGGGTCCCAGGCACATGGAGACAGACAGCCTCAGCCTGCCAGCAGGACCCCAGGCAGCAATTTTCTGTATGCTCCACTGCATCCTCTTCTTGCCTCTTGGTCTGTAAGTACCTGCTCTGCTCACATACAGCATTGCTACATGGATATCTGTGCTAAATGGCTCACCAAATGGTGCATAATGAAACCTGACAGAGATCTCTGGCAACCTAGCAAAAACTGCCACACTGATAGAAATGGAAGATCCAACGGAAAGAAAAAGAGAGGAAGAAGCTCTGGCCTCTGCCATGCAGGGACATTAAACACACACTTTCTTTTCTTTTTCTCCTGCATACAGACATGAGGGAATCTGTGAGGAAGGGGGACTCAAGAGAGCAAACAAAAAATGGAAAAACAGAAAGAAAGAAAGAAATGTCAAGGAAATAGGTGCAGACTTACGATCTGAGCTGAAGTCATCTACCAAAATGATCTCCTGGATGAGACTGGGAGGGGTGCGGTTCAGAACACTGCAGGGACCCAGGAAAGAAAAAGCCACTTTGTGAGCTGCCATAACAATGACAATGTTAGGACTGATAGAAACCTGCTGTGCTATGCAATACAGCAGCAATACCGAACTCCAGTAAAGTGGAAGCAGTGACCTTGCCCTTGTAACAGTGTTCATTGGCAGGACCAAACTACAAGTGAGAATATCCCAGAGAGCTGTGGCACTCAGCCAGACCTTACAAGGACCCACAGCCAGGAGCTGACTGAGACTTGCCTGGGGCGGCTAGCAAATGATGCTGCAGCATGCTCTGCCCCTAAGCAGAGGTGAAATGGAGAGAACCACCTGCCCCAAGGCAGCCCAATGGCCATTCCCACCTGCCAGCCTCTGGGTAAAAGCCATCACGGCTGGAGGGCATAAAGAGCTGCTACTTTCCCAGCAAGGAGCTCTACCTCAATGCAACAGGTGCAACCTGCTCAGCTTTCTCACCAATTCCCTTCTTTGGAAGGAAGCACTGTCCATATTTTGGATTTGGATTTTTTCCCCTCCTTTGCTTGTTACCTGTCTGTCTTTCAAACCAGCACCACACCCGCTGAAAGCACTCCATTTCCTCAGGCTGGTTGCACCATACAATGTAATACCCTTGGGTCTGCAGTGAGTTTGCATCTGCAGGACACACATGAGGAAAGCACAGAAAAGCTTCTGCCCTCCCCAGACACCAAAGCATTCTAGTACTTTGGAGTCTGAGCAGTTCAGTTCCGACCTCTTTATCAGTCTCATTCATTTAAAATGCTTGAACTCTTTTTCCATTAACTTCTTCAAATCTTTCTCTTGGCTTTACTACCATCAGACAGCATATTCCCCTCCAAGCCTCCTCCAATGCCTCTGTAGACAGGCAGGTCCTCATTACCTTCAAGAAGGTTGCTCAGTGATGCTTAAGCAGTCCAATGAAGATAGCAGTTATGCAAATTTTAATACTAAAAACAGAGGCAAACACTGTCCTCCTAGTTCTAGCAATCTGTCTCATTTCAGTGGCACCTGCTCTCTTGAGCAACACTGGAGAAAAATTTCTGGCTTTTTTTCTCTTTTGGATTTTGTTGTTGTTTGATATAGGAAACAGACAACATGAATAGTCCCATTCTCCTAGGAATGAAGGTGTAAAGAAATAAATTGCCATCTTGTTAAGTAACACCACCGATGGCTTTGCATACAGAGCCAAAGTTCCCTCAGTCTGGAAGAGTGTTCTGCTTTCTCATACAGCACAATTCTGACTGTTCTGCTGCTCAGTATCACATCCCACTCTATTTCAAATTCACATTGCTTTATACACCTCTCATAGTATTTGTATTTTGAGCTGACATGTCCCTAGATGACTGAGCTTGCATTTTCCAAAGCTGAATCTCATTTGCTTCTCTTGGCTTATGTCTCTCTGGATCCTTTGGTATGGTAGGGTGGGAGGTGGGGGGATGTTCCTGTGCCATTCTAAGGGCAGCCTCTCTCAGCACAACCACCACCTGCATATTTTACAGACAAGGTTGCCCTGCACTGAAATTCTTGTCTGTGCAAACACAATGCAAAACAACCCAGACAGACTGCAGTATAATGGCTGCAAAGTGGTATTCTGCACCTTCTTCCACTAGCTTGACTATTGGCAATGCTCACATTTTCTCCACAAGTTTCAGGTCTTTCAACTCAACATAACTGGGAAAAAAGCCCCATTTTGTTCTCTGTTCTCTACCTGCCCACTGATTCCCCAGTAGAGAGAACACATCCCTTGAGGAGTTCACAGCTCATTGAACAGTGCCCTGTTCTTCTCTCAGCTCTGCAGTCACTTACTGTAGATCCTTGGGAAAGGTACTTAATCTTCTTTGCACTTAGTCATACCTGTCCTTTTAACAAGGAGCACAGTAATCCTAATGTTTCCCCTCACTAAGGTGCAGAGAATGCCATGACAAACACTTTCAGGCACAAAAATGTATTAATAGAATTCCAAAATCCAAATGACAATTGCCTTTTACAGCAGAAACATGGACTGTTCCCCCCCTCATCTTTTGGATTCCCTATCTCCTTTGCCTTTTCTCACAGCTTCCTTCTTCTTTCAGTATCAGAATCCTTACTCTCTTGCATGAATGTGACATCAGCACTGCCAATGAGTTTCTCTCCTCTGTCCAGCCTCCACTAAGTTCCCAGATAATCTTGTTTATTCTGGATGTTAGCAGAAGAGTATATTTTTTCCCCTTTGCTCTAACATAATATCCTTTTTTGCCATTCTTTAAATTGTCATTGTAATGAGATGCTACACCAGTGCTCTAGCATTACAACAGAATCCTCTTAATCAGGATTTTCACAGGCCCTCTGCATAGTCACTGACAGCTGTTCAAATCCAGTGACTTAGAGCCTCACAATTCACCTTTACATGTGCACCAAAACCAAAAGGCCACTGCAATCATGACTTTCTGAGATCAGAAAGAGAGGGACCAAACAACAAAGCACTTGACTTTTTCTTCTGCAAGAATGCTCCCAGCAGCAGACTGAAGGTATGGCTTAAAGATTAATCATGCATAGACATCAATGACATAAAATGCCTTTTGAGTGACAATTGTTTCTGAAGGAGCACAGGATGCCAAGCAAGTGACTGATTTGAGAGTGACAGCTATGTCGTAGCAAAGAAAAGAGATCAAAACAGGCAACAGCTCTTGACTGACACACATCTCCTGCAGGACTGAGGATGCCAGCAACAAGCCATTTGAACTGACACCTTCACAGGTTTTGTCTGACGGCCCATTTCCCATTTTTTTTCCACTATTCCCCTTCTTTAAACTCTTGCTGGATATTTTTAACCAGTTGTCTCCCTCTACACTGAAAACATATGGCTGGAGCCCACACTAGAAGGCAGGTACGCAGCCCATGCTGCCTCTGAAGACCAGGAGGAATAAGCAACAGGGTACTTGAGGGAACCTGTTATTCCTCTTCAAGGTCACTCTTCTCTTTCCCCCTCTCCCTCATACACAAACATTTCCCCCATCCTCAAGGAGCAACAACAGCACATCATTCCTCTTGCTTCCACCCAGCAGCAGAGATCCCAGAGACAGAAGAGAGAAGGCAACTGCTGAGCTGCCAGAGGCGTTTAAGTTCATGTGCATGTAAGGTTAGCAAGAAGGATACGCAGATTAGGATCTGGCTCCTAGAGCTGCCAGGTTTAGATGACCCTGAATGTGATGCCTGTGATGCAGGAGTATCATCCCTGGGTCACTTCCCAAGACCTTTTGTACTAGCATTGCCACTTGGTTGAATTACCTTGCAATAAGGTAATTCTGGCCCAGGGGAGTGCATTTGGGCTCTCTGGGTTTAAGATCAGTTCAATCCCAGTACCCTTTTCATGCATTTCATTCTAGAATTTCCCAAAGTCTAATGGCTGGTTTTTGAGTGCCCAAATTCAGATACTCACAAAAGCCACACTTGCAAAGACCTCTGTAATGAAAATTTTCAACCCACCTCAAAATATTAGGCCTCTAAAAATGTTTTCAGATATAGAAAATTTTGCTTTTAGTGCTGCTCGTTTTCATCACTTTTCCTCCTTCACACCCATTTCTCTTATAGCATTCCCACAGTGTAATCATGATAACTGAACTTGGGAAAAGGCCCATAATAACAGTGGAATCACATTTAACTTTCACCAGATGCATCCCAAATGGTTCATTCTAATTATACTAATAATCATGCTCTACCTGGTTTAAGAAAGCTCTTGCAGATGTAGAAATAACGACAAGCTGCAAGCCTGACTAGTCAGCAGGTAAGCAGGCAGAGCAATTTTATGCTTCCTGCTGCTTAATATTACTGTGGTCCTCAGCAGACTCACAGCCAGGTCATAAACCCAACAGAACAAAACAGTCCTGTCCCTTTGATACTTGACTTATCCCGAAGTGCCAGGGATGCAAAGTAATTACATAGTACTGGTGCACTGACTGTGTGTGTGACTTGAACAACAATTACTCTCACAGCAGTAATTCGGCCTGGCACATTCAGATGAGTTTTGCTGAAAGACAGGACTCTCAGGTTACAGAAGAGGCCCTGAAGAGCTCTGTCAAATCCCTCTATAGCATCAGTGTCAACCTGTAAGTCAGACTTATGCCTATGCCTCTTCTAGCAGTGCAGCCATGACGTGAACATTTACTTCTGTGCATGGATGTCAAATCTTCAGTGCTCAAAGACAAGGCTACTAGCCAATGCTTGCTTGTGTGACAAATACTGTAGAGCCCAAGAAGGACTCAGCCTTCAGGATCTCTCATGAGACAGGGATAAATTATTGACACTTCTGATGTGATTTAAGGAAGGAGTAAATCCATCACATGCACTGGCCGTAAATCATCTGGCAGTGAAGACCCCATCTGTAGCCAGAGGTCTGGGAGGAAATCCCATTCACTACACCATTCACAGCAGAGTGCAGCCAGCTCCTCACAACAGCACTCCTCCAGGGACAGCAGCATTGCAGGGATCAATCTGAACAGATGGGTCACCCATTTTTCAAGGTCTTTGTTGGGGGCTCTGGTTGCAGGAGACCGCATCTGAGAGACTGGTAATACCACATCTTAAGTGCTGTATCCAGTTCTGGGCTTTCTGGGACAAGAAAAAAGTAGGACATACTACCATGGTTTTTCAGCATCTATCTACTGTCTGACCTATTACTGAAAAGGCAGAACTCTCCTCCAGCTGCTCTACCAGCACCATGATTCCACATAAGCCTGCCCATTTTCTGGACAGTGACTCTGCAGAACTCATTGTATGGTTCAAAGGAAAAGAAAATTATAGAAATAAAAAGGCAAAACATGTCAATGCAACATATACAAGTCTCTGGAAACACAATAGCACCAGACTTGGTGGCAGAAACCCAGCCTTCTAGACATGAGGCCAACTTGAAAAAGCCTGTTTCTTTATTCACATAGCACATTTCTTTAAGTCCACAGGACCTGTCAAGGGAAGAAGTGGCAATGATGAATAATGCATTTCTGTTAGTGATACCATCAGCTCAAACTGCTACACAGACAATTCACTCTTTCTTCAGCCTCAATGGCTGTTCCCAGGCCTGCTTGCAGGCTTCAGAGACCCTCTGAGAAATTACTCAGTAAGTCAGAGAAGTCAGAGGGCATTTTTTCCTGTGGCAACTAAAAGGAAAAGAGCCTCCCTGGGTTCTGTGGAGGTGATGGAAGAGGGCAGTGAAGGAGCAGCTGGAACATCGCTTTGTGGTACAGATGACTGCAAGCCTCCATCTATTTGGGGTTGCTGACAGGCCCTATGCCACCTATTTACTTAGCTAGATTTGCCACTGCTGTTACTCAGATATGAGGAGACCATGGTACAAGATAGCAAGTGTCCTGCAGGCTCAGCAGGAGCTGCGTGCAAAGCCCCAGGGTACACCTGGTGGGCCATCAGTTCAGCAACTGATTACCAGCAAGGGACCACGAGCAAGGGCTTGTCACTGCACCTAGCAGCACACAGTGTTCTCTTTAGTCCCCCCTCACTCTTCCAAACCAAGCTCATGCTTGGTTGAGACTTAAGACTGCTCTCACCTGTGGATGCAGGCCCAGCTACCTCTCGTACTTGCAGGGTGCCCCGAAGAAGGAAGGAATGATGAATCTGACTCCATGTTCTCAGAAGGCTAATTTATTATTTTATGATACTATATTATATAATATTAAAGAATACTATACTAAACTGTACTAAAGAATACAGAAAGAATACTTACACCATGCTAAAAAGATAGTAATCAAAACTCGTGACTCTCTCCAGAGTCCCGACACAGCTTGGCACTGATTGGCCAATGAGTGAAAGCAACTCACACCAGAACTCAATGAAACAATCACCTGTGGTAAACATCTCCAAAAACACTCCAGACAACCAAAACAAAGGAGAAGCAAATGAGATAATAGTTGTTTTCCTTTTTCTCTGAGGTTCTCAGCTTCCCTGGAGAAAATTCCTGGGCAAAGAGATTTTTCAGAGAACGTGAATGTCACACTACCCTTTCTTGCTGCTTGTGATTCCCCCGATTGGAGCCCTACAGTGGCTAACTGCAGATGTGCTCTACATTTGAAGATATGCCCACAATGCCCATCCAAGCCTCTGGCCCATCCTAGTGGGACATCTTGAGAGCAGAACGCTATCACTTGTGGAACTGCAGCCACCCTGCTTGTCTAGCTGCTGTAAAATGCCTTCCCCCAGAGCACTCCCAGACCCCACCATCCAGGCCCGGCACCCCAGCCGAGCTCACCTCTTCACCGTGCGGAGCAGCGTGGATCGCGCCTCGTTGTGGAAGGTGATGATGACACTGGTGGCTGGCAAGTCAGTGTCATAGCGTACAGAAGTGCACCTGCAGCACAGGACAGCAGGAGTGTAAGCCAAACATTACCCAGCAGTAGTACTGCAACAGTGTACCTGGAATTTCTAAAAAGAGAGTAACTTGCTAAAATCAGAACCAGCACAGTTGAGCTGCAGCATGGGAGGCCTCAGCAGCCCCTGCACCAAGGATGGCAGACTTTAAAAGAACTGTACCCATTGAAAAGCAGCGTTTGGAGGCTGTGATACCTAAACTCACAAACCTGCATGCTAAGGAGGCCATATGGGTTTTATAGTGAACTAAGTTCCAGTTCTGGATTCTAGTCCCTGGATTTACCTGTGATTCAAAAAAACTCTTGTTTATTCATGCACAGGACATGGACATGCTAAGGATGCATAGAGCTGGTAAACCTAGGCATTGTTGCATAAAGCACTTCAAATTCTTTGGACACAAACTTCACAGAAAGGAAAACACTAGCTAGTTCTATGATCTGTGCTGGGGAGTTGCTGAGGCTCAACACAAATGGACCTGCTGGCAATGAAGAACAATTCTTTCTATCTTCTCATCTGACTTTGTGATGTTAGGTACATACACACATTCTCACACTCAGAACCAAGGATTAACCTGCACCAGGCTGCTTCTCCCTGTGGAGAGCAAAGTTTCTGTGACAGAAACAACTCAGACCTGAATCCAACTCTGGCAGATGCTGAGCATGGCTGATTTGGGCTGACCTGCTACGGAGACAGTCCCTGTAAGATCTATGTGTGGATCCTAGTTACTCCAAACGAGCTGCAGCTGTGAAGTCCTTAGTTGGGCAGCAGCTGTAGCTCGTGAAGGTAACTGGAAGAAACAGGGGTGGGTCGAGAGCCCAGGAGGAGCCCCTGAGAAGACATGAACTGTGCTGCAGAGAAGAACAGCTTGGTACAGTATGGGACTTGAGAAATATGAATACAACAATCTGCTCCTCCAAAGCATCTGCCTTCTTAACTTCCAGATGGTGCCAAACTGCAGTCAGTGTGCTCTAATTTCCTGTCTGATGAAGAAACTACACCTACTTTTAACAACTCAAGGCTTTGCATAGACTGAATCTCCATCCTGACAGGGAATGCAATTCACTTCTCAGACCCACTACTTGTACTTCAACATTTACTTACTATTATTTTACGACTACTGCTGAACTGCGACTAGAGTTTCATCATCACTTTCAATCCTACTGGTTTATGACTTTCATTGCAGTGTTTTATTAAGGGGACAGCTTCATACAGCAATTTTCAAACATATAGAGAAACCTGATAAAGACTAAAGTGGACAACGTGAGAACAGACCTGAGACAGATCATAGTTATTATTGTTTCAAAATAACTCCATGACATAATGCACACAAAATGTATTAAGGAATCAGGAAGTGGAAAAGCAGAAGAGGCTGATATATGGGTTGTTTGGGGAAGCTTTCCCAGTATTTTAGCACTACCACAGCATCCCAGAGAACAAGGAAAAGGTTTTTGCTTAAAAGTTGACCCTGTCTTTGCTTTGGATCAAAGAAACAGATGCATGCTAAGTCAGAAGGCGCTTGTAGGATGTAAAGTCAAGTATGTCCATGCTCTGGCTTGGGTGTCTGAAGAAAAATTTGTTAGTGATCTACAGACTCCTCCCATTCCTTAAACAAAGAGCCAAGTCCACAATCTAACTTGTACCAGCTGAAATAAGTTCTCATCCTGAGTTGCCATCCTAGCAACTATTCCAATATTGGTATAACATAAGACAGTCAAACACAGATTGCTCATTCCCAAATTACTCCCTGCAAGGGGAGAAACATGGAAATAGGTTTATTTGTTCTGATTATATCCAACTTTGGACTCTCCATTACTCAAGGGAATCCTTGAAAAGCTGGGTCTGAAATAGCTATACATTTGCAGGGAATCACATATATTTTGCTTTTCTGACTGAAGTGCAGAGATGAGACTCTTCACAAAAAGCATGCTCTGCATGCTACCACAGATCAAAATAAACAATAATTTATCTTTGAAGTGAGCTGGTTTTAGGCCAGAACATGACAGCAGATTAACAGAAAACAGCAATTCTGCATTGCAGGGAGACTTGTCAGCAACACAGAACATGGCACTATTGCCTCTGGGTCACTAGGAAGCCAGTTCCAAATACTATGCTGGAGAACAGCAGCACAAGACTTGGATCCCACAACCATGGTCCTGACTGACTGCCTTCAAAAAACACTCTGAGGGCTGTCAGTGCTGGCAGGCTCACAGAGCTCCACGTCTCCTGGCATCCCTTTCACAATTTCAAACAAGTTAGATGCCTGGTTTCCTGCTCCCAGCTGCTGGGAAATGTTGCTTTGCAACCATATCATACCTAGAACCATACATATTTCTAGGTAGAGTCTAGGACTGAAGTAGACTATTGTACACTATCCTATTATTATTAAACCTACAGTTTTCAATAATCTTTTTGTACTAAAGCATTACCTTTTTGTCCTCCAGAAACTACAAAACAGTTACCCAAGCACCATTAGCAATGTAAGGAT
This sequence comes from Zonotrichia albicollis, assembly GCF_047830755.1. Lineage (NCBI taxonomy): Eukaryota > Metazoa > Chordata > Aves > Passeriformes > Passerellidae > Zonotrichia > Zonotrichia albicollis. The sequence goes on along the minus strand of NC_133824.1, from coordinate 27,110,070 downwards.
AATTTTTTTCAGCAGAATAGATGACACAAGGACAGAATGACAAGCACTTTGCAAGGTACAGAACACTGAATTTGCATGTTAGTTTCATCCCTACCCCAGTAGCCCTCAGCCAGTGATGTTCAGGACAGAAATAAACACAAAACCAGCTTCCGACAGCCAGAGCACAGCAGGTGAGGAACACCAGAGCAAAGCAAGGCTGCAACAAAGGTGCGCTTGGCAGGCAGGACAGAAGGATGACAAGGGAAGCCATGAGTGTAGGGGCAGTTGGGCAAAACACAACTGTCCAATGAGCAATCTGAGCTGCAGTGGAGGGGCTGTGCTAAAACAAGATGATGCTTGGACCTGAAAAAGAGGTGTTAGAAAAGTCTCAAGCTGGGACTGAATTTGTCAAGGCTCTCCAAGCATTTGAGACCTTTCCAGATAAACCATGAAATTCAGTGAAACAGTGAACCAAAGGAAAACCCCAAACATGCTTTGTCAGCATTACAGACCGACAGCAGCGAGCAGCCGGCTCCTGTAGCAAGCCACAGCACGGCTCAGAGCAGGGCTGCAGGGTACCTGTAGTGCCTGGTGTCCCGGATGGGCCGGTCGCTGCTGAGTTTGTCACTCTCCAGCTGGTTAAAAGCGTGCTGCCGGTAGGGGTCCTCTCCAGCCTTCAGCACCTTGGAGGACAAGTAAGCCTTCTCGTCAAAACCCCGCCGGCTGCTCTTCTCTCCCGGGGGAGCCCTCGTCATCTAGAGCAGAGACAAGGATCAGAGCATCAGGGACAGCAGCTGGCCCATGCTTAGACAGAGGTAATAAGTTCAGACATTGCCACACATCTGGAAGTTGCTCAGGTATGAGGGAAGGCAGGATAGGCAGGAGCTTGGAAAGGAAAGCAGGAGTCCCCACAGACAGGGTGTTAAAACTGCAGGCTTTGCTGTTTGCTGTCCTTACTGACTGAGCTTGGGATGGAAGCTGCTGTTCCTTATAGCACAGGCAGAGCCAAGTTCCCTTTAGCACCTGTTACACAGAATGTGTGAGACTGCAGGCATTCGGAAACCCTTCCAGGCAATGAATGTCTGAGAGCCGTCTCCAGCCAAGGTGGCTGAGACACCACATTTTGAGGAAAAGCAGTTTCAGCCATTCAACAATCATTGCATACAAACAGAGAGGCAGCTGATTAAACAGGTTCCCTGCTGTGCCTTGCTCAGACTTGCCTAGTCTCACAGATGTCCTTGACAGAGTTGAAAGCTGTCCATGACTGTCCTCAGTACCCAACAAGAGTTACAAGACCAGGGCTGTCCCTCTCCTCTCCTAATTTTCCCCTAACTTTCCTAGGCCACAGAGTTAGTACAATATCAGCGCCTGAAAACCATTCACAGGGTCATCAGGAGAAAGGACAGGCACAGCTCTGGCTCTCTCTTAGGTACATGACTCTATGCGGAAACAACCCACAAACCCTAAAATACTTTCTTATAAAGCAATCAAGATCGTTTATAAAATAAAAGTAGTTTAACAAATTTTCTGTGGTAGCTGTTTGATAAATCAAATCATGAAGACAAAATACTCCCAGCTTTGCAAGGTAGTGCTTGAGCTCCCTAAAACTGCTGCAAGAGACAGATACTTGCACCTACACATCTCATCCAAAGCACTGGGTAATCCCCATATCTTGAGATCCTTCTATGTAAAATAGCTTGATCGTGTTTCTCCTTCTGCTAAAGGTCTCCTTTTAGGAGTTACAGAGAGCAAGAGACCAGAAAATGGTCCTGAGTATCACAGAGCATGTTGGTTGGGCCAGAATTCAAGAGACCCAACACCACAGCAAATTCCTTAAGCAGCAGAGTGCTTAGAAGAACATTCATCTCTGCAACTTTCTCTGACAAGGGCTACCCTTCAGTGCAGACAGCCCTAGGAGAACCAGACAGTCAGATAAGATGATGGCAAATGAAATTCACCATAAAGAAGGGCAAGACAATGAACATTAGAAAAAATAAATTGAACTACTCATGTACATTGATGGATTTCAAATGAACCGTGACCACTCACGCTACAGATGTGAGCATCCCTGTGGACAGCTCAAATGAAACCCTGCACTCAGTCTGCCGAGATGGGAAACGCAGCAAATTGAGTGCACTGCAAATGGGACAGAGAAATCTGAAACCATCGTGAGCAGTTATATGGAATCAGTGGCAGCCCAGCAGCCGTGGCCAGAGCACAAGCTTTGTCCAGCCTGTATCTGGAAGGAAGCTACTGGAGGATGAAGAGAAATTAGAAGTTAAGACTGTTCCATTTGGAGAGGAGATGAATTAAGTCAGGGAAAAAAATTAAGCTGGGGCATAAAATTATGCCTAATACAGCCTGAGTTCACATTTCCCTTTCTCATCATACAAGAATGAGGCAAACATCTTTTCATGGGGGAAAGAAAAAGAGCTACTATTTTTAGCACTGAGAAATTCCTTCAGCCACTGCACAACCAAGCCAATGTTTATGGATCTGCCCTTGTGTAGGACAGATCCATCCAAACTCACTCCAGTGGGTGAGTTTGCCTCTGCTCCGCTCCTCCAGAGTCCTGCTCTGCCAGCCCTTCTCCAGGGATGCTGCTGCCATCCCCTCTGCCCCTTGCAGCCACCACCACATCAACTGAGCATGGTGCTGGGTTACAGGAACATCTTGGCTACTTTATGGCTGCTTGCACAGCCTGCTGCCTAGAATCTTCCTCGAATTTGTATTTTCAGTATGATGAGAAAACAATTACTTTCATAGCTCTAAAAACTGAAATGTTTTATTTCCTTAAATCATACAAGGAGTTTTGCTGAACTCAGCTTCCATTTCTCTTTTTCCTTTTGCTCTAGAAAACAATGCTGATTTGAAGCAAAAGCCCAGCTTATCACACAGCTTTAAATACTTTGCAATCACACACTTGCCCTTTGATACTTATCTCTTGTCCCTCCAAGTCCCATAAAAGCAGCAGCTGGTTTTGGTTTATGTTGCCAGGAACATACTAGAAAATGCTGGAAATGACAAGATATCTTCAGGAGACATTTTTCCCAGGACAGTGAAAGGGCTGGGGAGCAGGGTCTGGCAGGCAGGAACAATCCTAGGCCGCAGCCAGAAGTGGGTACCAGGGCAGCCCCAGGAATCGGGCACCTCTCTGGGGAAGGACAGGATGAGGGCCCACCTTGGCAGGGCCAGGCTATGAGGAGCTGGAGACCAGTCCTGCTGCAGCATCACTGGGGCAGGGCCTGTGAGACCCTGGGGAGACTCCTCCCAGTCCCAGGGAGTGGGCAGGAACAGGAAGGCCCTGTATTGCCCTAAAAGCCGTGACATTTAAACTTGAACTATCGGGGCTAATTCTTCTAGATACTATGGTTCTCACATTACTTATACATCAAAAAGTGATAAAAGAGCACTAGGAAATGATTGACAGTTAAGAGTTAAGTCCCACTTGCAGTTTTATCTCAGACAGTATCTCTTTGTGCTCTCTTCAAAGGGAGGATTCAGAGCATGATAGCTAGGAGGGCCTGGCTTCAGCTTCCAGAAAGGCAGCTAATCGATAGATAATCAACAAGTAACCAAACATCCATCTATGAGCACCAAGAAGATAACAAGGTAATAAATAGGGGCTGAGATTTGTCAAGACAGAGTCATGTCAGACTAATCTAATTTTCTTCTGTGATAGAGTAATCAGGCTCAAGGCTACTGAGAAGCAGGAGACAGATACATCATGAATTAGATGTTTTTGGTAGGGGCTGTTAAGATGCTGTCATTAGCAAGTGAGAAAGTAATAGTCTGGGTGAAACTACTGCAGAATGTGTGAAACTGGTTGGAAAGTTACCTGCCAGAGCATAATTATTAGCTGTTACTAGAGCAGAGAGGTAAGAGCAGGTCTTTAGGGGTTTGTTCCCAATCCAGCACTATTCAGTATTTTCATAAATACCTTGGATTCAGACACAGTAAGTTTGTCAAATCCATAGGAAATCCAGAAAAAATGCCAGACACATTGGGTAACAGGGTTAGAACTCAAAATTATCTCAACACAGAAAATATGTCTGAAAACAGTAAAAGGAATTCAATAAGGACACTGCAGACCTTTACAGTTCACCAGGTCTGTGCTGATACAAAATATGGCAGACACAGCACGGTAGCAACCCCTCAGAAAAGCCCTAGACATTACAGCTCATTACAAACCACTTGACAGAAAAGTCAGATTAAAAAAGCAGAGCAAACACAATCCTGAGTGCAGCCTAGACAGTTATGAACTAGCCTGACAAAGTGAATATAAAGCTTATCTTTAAGGACTGACTTGCTTTATCAGATTATACTCCTAGAACATAGATGTTGCACTGCAGGACATTTATTGCTGTGAAGTCAAATGATACTTGACAGGAACAGTGCTGGTTCTCTATGAAAACCCTGCCAAACCCTGTCTGAAGGGCAGACTAATATCTACCCTCCTCCTTCCTGTCTCCTCACCTTGACACCTCTCACTTCAGGAAGCAGTCAATATAAGCAGATATTGGCTTTAGTGTATTAAAGGCACATTATGTACAGCTGAGAGTCAAGACTTTTACCATAAACAGGACAGTCCATACCCCTCAGTCCTTGATGCAGTTACATACCCTCTATCCCCATGCTTGGGGCTGGAAGTGCCAGTTAGGGGAGCAGAAGAGCCCAGCAGAAGAGCCCAGCTCCTTATGACTGCTGGTCTCTGATAGATTAAAACAAAAAAAAGCTACAATAAAGCAGAAATAAAGATGAATAGGCACTGGAAATGTGAGTGTCTAGACTAGGGATTAGCAAACAGTTTGCACAAATTAAGTTTTGTCCCAAACATTGCTGAGACCTCCAAAAAGATTCACATATGAAAATTTCAGGAAGTACTGTAAACCTTCTAATCTTATTTCTCATTTTCTCATATACTTTTCCCTTTCAGTGACAGAATGGAATCAGATGCTCTTCTGCTGTGGAAAGCATGTTCTGATTTTGATATGGCCCAAGAGACGAGAAACTATTTAAATAGCAAAATTAACTTTGTAAGCAAGGGATTTAGGTAAAGGAATTAATGCTGTGCATGTCTATGAAAACTTGAGAGCCTCATTTCTCAGCTAACACAGGGATGCTCCTCTAGGCCTGATTCCTTGTGAAACAGCAAGACTGTAATAGAGACAGTGCCATTCATCTCTGTACATTGTCATAGTCTGCCATCAGACACAGGCACATCAGCTGCCATGTGGTGCTAACAGCCACTAAAACCAGAGCTGGGGAATTCAGGGTCCCAAGGTGCACGCTTTTAAGAGCGGGCTTGGCCAAATTAAAAAAGAATAACCATACTCCAGGGGTCATGAGGAATCACTACTTAATTAGAATAAGGTATGTAAAACTCTCAAAGGTAAGTGCAATTATTAATTTTACAGTTACTGTGAAATTAGTCCAGCAGCAGTTTTGTGTGACAGGATATACACTTTGCAGCTCTTGCACTTCTTACAAGCATTTAGTGCCAGTAAAACAAATGGAGCAGGGGTTGCCATGCTTCTCCTTTGTTTTAAGCTCATTTTCACAATTGCCTCAGCTCTGTCAAACCCCAGAAGTGAAAAGCATCAATTGCAAGCCATCCCCACTAAGTGTCTTTCCATGGAAGACCTAACAGACCAGAAAGGTCTAATTGACCAATATGGACACAAAACAAGCCAGTGAGTAACAACTTGAGGCCCCCTTTCAATTTACCCTGCTGCCACAGCCTCAGACACTTGCACTGCCGTGAACCCCAACCCTGCCAGCGCCTCCCTCCCAATGAGCTCTGCATGCCCAACTCCCCCCAGCAGACTTCTCTCCTCTGAACTGAGGAGTGTCCAGTTTAGTGCCAATTTCAACCCATCATATTGAGACACAAACTTGCTGGCTGTGCAAATTGTCGTTCCTCAGAACAAAGGCAAGAGCCAGCTCACCTCTGCAAACCCCCCTGGTGCTGTTGGGGCCTGCATGGTGCAACATTTCTCTGTAGGCTCATGCCACATGCTGCACACACTGTCCCAGTGACCTGAAGTCCCAAAGAAAACAAGCCAGCACAGCACTACCACCAGCAGTGAGATGCTGGGAAGCAGAGCAGGGCCTGGGGATGCTACAGAGACAGGAGCTGCTCAGCTCTGTAACCCACACGCTGCACACAGATGGGCTAGGACTGGCACAAATCACAGGGCAGGACTGAGATCTGCAGCAAATCCCAAAGACTTCTGAGGGACCCAGCTACTCTCTATGGCTGAACCTGCAAGATTATGTGAGCTAAATGCCTGTTGCCAAAAGCATTTGCTTTAGAGGGTGTGTTGCATTTCTAGTTTGCATTAGGAATCCCAGTGTACACAAGGATTTTGTGATGTCTCATGAAAAATCTGCACACTTCTGCAAAAAACTGTTCCTAGTCCTCAGAGACAAAAGCCTGTGCCTGACAGCACAGGGCCTATTTTATTCATGCTTTGTTAAACTGTGTAAAGCACTTTAAATGTGGTTTGGGAACCATGCACTTAGGGAACTTCTACTATGAAATTTAAAAAAAATTACCACAGTTAAACAGAACCATCACTGTTCTTTGAGAAGTGCAAGTGCTAACAGCAGAGCCCAGAGACCAATATGAATGTTTCATTTGTAGGTTGCACAAACTGGAGTAACACAATGGAAAGACTAAAGCAACTTGATCAGCTCCCATGGCACCTAGCTAGTCACAAAAGAATTTCTGCTGCCATTAACCCTGGGCAGTCTTGAGGCGTGCCGCCTGTTCCAAGCTGGAGAGCAGCAGCAGACACCCAGCAGGGCTATTTCCAATGCCCTCTGAGAAGAGCCCATGGTCACCAGCTCACAGGGCTTCTCAAGGCCCTGTGACAGAGCTGTAGCTGCCATGGGATGGCAAAAGTTAGAAACAGAGGTTCTCTGCTGGGGTTTGCTTTCCAGTACTGATGCTTGCCCAAAGTGCCTCTCTACCTCCTTATTCTTTTCCACAGCCTCTGGGTGTTTATTGCCTTCTATGTGTGCAGAGGCAATTCTCTGTCAGCTCTGCAGGACTTGCATCTCAGCTCTCTTCTGGTTTTGCCCTGAGAAGCCTTTTCTCTCCATGCCTGTCTCATGACTAGAAAGTAATGCCATTCCACCAAATAATTTCTATTTTGCTCTTCTTTTCTTCCCTCACAGCTTTGCCAGACACTGAGTTGTTGACAAGGAAAGTGTCCTCAAGAATCTGACCTGCAAAGGTAGAAATTCCAAACAAGATAAAAAAGGAGAAACAACTACATTTCTGTGTTTGGTTTCCATAGCAATGTTCTCCCCACAACCAGCAGTTTTTGGATGCAATATTCAGATCCTCCTCCAAGAGATACAGAAGATGGCACAATGTATTCCATTTATTGCCTACAGCATAGATTAGGTGAACATCACAGGCTTCTAAGATGTCTGCTACAAGCAGACACAGGTGGTTGGTGTGAAGAGTTTAGAAACAGGATGTTCCTGACTTACAGGTCACAACAGTGTGTTGATGGACAAGGTTTGGACACTAACCTTCAAGCAGACTTGCTGTGATTTGTCAGCTGGTCTTTTGGGCAGTTTAAGGGAAGAAAGCAACACAAGAGAGCAAAACAGCATGTGGGAAGTTTACAGGGGAGCAGCAAAAAAAAACCCTTGAGTAATTAAATTACTGTCTCTATCATGAGCAGTGATTCTCTGATACTCTCATCCAACTTCTCAGCACAGAGAAGGGTGGTATCTGTCCCACCATATCATAGAAACAGGCAAGCCCCCAGCCAGGGAATAATGTGCTCTGACTCCATGAATCAGAAGGCTGAACAAATGCTTTATTAAGCTATACTATATTACACTAATACTATACTAAATTGCATACTGCAGAGATACTATACTAAAAGAATACTAAAGAAAAACCCATGACTGTCTGAGACAGTTAGGACCCAGCTTTGGCCCAATTGGCCAAGGAATCAAAACAACCTTCACCGGTGTCCAATTAACAAATCATTTGGGGTAAACAATCTCCATAACACATTCCTCATATGCAAAACAGGAGCAGTGAATAGAGGTAAGAATTGTTTTCTCTTCTTCTCCTCTCTGTGCTCCTCACTGCCTTCCCCAGGAAAAATCCTGGGAGAAGGTTGTGCCTGCTCCTTTCTGTGAAGAGTTGCAGCCACAACACTACACTCAGAACTCCCTGCTACCCTGTGTAAGTACTTGCAGTCTTGCTTCTGAGGCAGCCACGTGGCCTCTGCCTAATGGTCCTACTTCACCATCTCTTATTGTCTCTGTGGAGAAGCATCCTTCCTGCAATTGTTCATCCAGATCCTGCATGTCCTTGTCTACAGGAGGGAAGAGATGCTTCCAGGAAGCCTGGCTGGATCACTTTGCCCAGATCTCAAGGACATGCAATGCAGCATGGGTTGACAACTGGAAGATGGCCAAAAGTAACACAGAGTGCACAAGTGCCAGCACTACAGCACACATCAGTGTCATTCACTTTGCAAGTAGCAGCCCAAAGAGCATGGGATGCTTGTTGCTGTGCTGGTTACACGAGTTCAGCACCACACTGCATGCAAAGTTACTTCCACTTGCAGTGACTGGCTTCCACACCAACTGGCCTCTCTCCATGCCCACCCAGATTAACAAATGCATAAATCCTGCCAATTTGGATTCCCCTCTGAATAGTCATGATGTATATTCATTGCAGAATGATAATCTGAGCAGCTGGAATTAATTATACAACCTCTCATGTGACAGGTGCACAATACTACTCTTTATCCTGCTCCACTGCTGACCAAGGGAGATATAGTTTATATAGATATAACATATAGCATAAAGACATGACTTCTATCAAGTGTGTCCATCTTTGACCCAGCTGTTCAATCGTGAATCGACTTTCAGCAGTTAACAAGGATTAGACCCTAAACAGTGTTCTGGCCCAGATGCCCAGAGGCAGGAAGACATTGTCCATAGCTGGAGGGAGGGGATATGATGCCCTAAGGTATCCTTCTGGCCTTTTGTTTTCAGGAGTGTTGAATAAAGCAAAGCAATGGAAGCAAAAAGGGCTTCAAAGATAGATGCCTAAAGGCATTCTCTTCCAAACAGCTTGGAGGAAATAAGTCTGCTCAGAACCATAGAGATTCAGACCCCAGATGAGGTAATGCAGTTGCCAAGGTGCATTTCTTCCCTCAGTTTTAAGTCTAATGCACACAAATGTCTATTATGAAACTGTACAATATAATATATTTATGATATTTACATACATTGATTTTGTATAAAAAAGACCCACATGTCCAGACTCACATACATCTGGCTTCTATATTTATTCAGTCATTATCTCATACTGGAATAATGCCATTTGTTCCCTATTCAGCAAACTTTGTCGTGACATGAACACTACCATTTTTGCTCATATGAACCTTTATGCTGTTGTATTCCACTCCAGCAGAAAACAATGTGGAAAACCCCATGAGAAATAGTGAGTAGATCGTTTTCAAAACTGCTGACTACCAACACAGGTGGGGAGTGTGAGGTCTGTAGGGTTGCTGTTCCTTGAAACAGCACTTGTTTTCCAAGCACATTTCCCTGTATCTGTAAATATCCATGACAACATCTGGTGTCAGGGAGAAGACAGACAGGACAGCACACTCTTTGAATACCTAAGGGACTAGGCTGCTCATGCTGGCACTCACATCAAAGCAGCAGCACTGTCAGAAAGAGAGCCCAGCAGGTAGCTGGGGACGCAGCGCCTCTGGGTATGAAGGTTTTGCACAGAGAAGATGGTCACATGGACATGAAGCTGTCTGCATCCAGACATCTGTTTAGTATTACACAGGAAACCTACTCAGCAAAAGCCATCCAGGTTACTTACTGTATGCAGGAATACTGCTCTGCTAAAGGTCATACCTACACAACCTTTAAAAATGTGTTTTGAGGTTCTTCAGAGTAAAAATGATGCTATGGGAAGCTTTTTTTTTCTTTTGGAAAAATAGCTTTGTCTTCATAGATATTTAAATATGCAATGAATGCCTTTGGTTTCCCAGTGATTTTGAACTAGGAAAACAAAGAAAAAGGAACAGTATTCTGTTATTTGTCTTCTAACTGTTAGATACTCAGTGGCCACTTGGATGTTACCTGAACCCTGATTTATAGCACCTGTATCAAGACTGACATACAGCATTCTGTATCAAGATGATGCTCCCGTGGCCACCTGGTAACAGCCAAGAAGCCAACTAGACAGTTCAAATGAGGGTGGTCCATGTCTTCATGGATCATCAGCCACAAACTGCATCTCTCCCTGCCCACTCCCCCACCTACACTGTCTGCACAGGCACAACATGTGTGTGTGCCTGCCTGCTGATTTACTAATCCATTCCCTTTGAACCCCAGTGACCTACATTCAGTCCTTTCCTCCCAGTGAATCACAACTGTCTGGAGTGACAGATGCCACCACACATTTTCAAAGAAAAGGAGAAAGCAACTTTAGGCCTCATAAGCTGCTAACACAGTAAGCAGTGAACTGGTTACCTAAGAGATGAGCAGAGGTCAGCTGGCACTGAGAAGCAGGCACCACTCACCCAAAGTATTAAAGTACTTAATTTAGTTAAACTCGCAGCTCATTTTCTTTGCCTTCAAGATCACACTGTAAGGGCTTTTTCTAAGGCTAGAAAAAGGAAGCTGAAATACCTCTTTAATCATTCATCCTCAAGAGCTTTAAATTGAGATTAGAAGATTAAGCATAAAATAGTGTGGTTTTGCAACTGGCCAACATTCACACTTCACAAAAATACTGTGCACATGCACAACTGAGCCAGGAAGACAAAGGGACACATCAGGACATTTCACACCCCCAGCAGGGACAAAGTCACCCCCACAGCAGGAGATGGGAATTTCTCCCTGTCTTCCAACAAGGAATTTTTTTTTTCCAATGTGTTTTTGTTGGCAGGTCTTGCTCAAACAGTCATGGTTTTAAATATAAACCAATTCTGCACCAACTCTCTCCCCTCTCCCCATGTTAGTCACCAGACTGACCCTGTCCCTCCTCTCACAGGTACCTGCACCAGGCAGGTGAGAAGCACTGCACATCCTGCAGATGGAGCCGGGCGGCAGTCTGGCCCCAGGAGCCACACTCCTTCCTGCCTTTGTGCCAGCTGGGCCCAGTACCATGCTGCTTCTGGAGGCTGGCCCACAGCCCCAGAGCCTGCAAGGACCTGTCTTCTCAGGAGATAACACCTGAACAGTTTCTGACCCTGATGAGTCAAGTAATTTGCCACAATGCTCCACACAGCTCCTCCTCCCATTAGCTTTGAACATCACAGAGAAAGGCTTTAGGCAGGACGTATTGTTTGGGAGTCAGACAGGCCCAATACGAAAATGCAAATTGTCCGTAAACCAACAACCAAAGTGACATTTAGCAGTGTGACTTAATATAGCTCCTCATGTCGCTGCAGAATCATGACCTGGTTTCTTAGAGAATTTCAAGACTGACCTTCAGCTCACAATGTAAACTTGTATTTTGGAGGTTTGAAGCTATGAGATCTACTCCCAAAGACTGTACAGACATTCCATCTGTAGCGACAATAGTGATGGTGCATATACATCCATGATTTATTACAAAAATGAGTCCCTTTGTATAAGATCATCTTCACTCAGACATCTCTGCTAGGCATTCAGCCCTGCAGCATGCAACATTGTTTTCTAATAGTGGAAAAACTCACTGCCTATTCATCCATGAAGATTTGAGACTATCAGGCCATTGCCATTTTGTTTAGGAACCAAATGATATTCCATTTTAATTGATTAATTTTTCAGTTACTGCATTGCTCCAATTCCAGGACTTAGCAATCAATGGGAACTGACAAAACCCTCAGAGCTGCACTCTGCTTCTGTTTGGGTCTCCATTTGCAAAGGCATTAAATTCACCTCTCCAACAGCAAATTTAATCAAGGATGCATACCAATGAAGAATCACACAATGGGCTCATATATGCCTGTCAAATATGAAAAACACCTGTGTTATGCTATGCAGGCCTCTGTCATTCTAGACTTCAATCACACTAATAATAGAGGCTCCCTCAATAGCCCCTCAGCTCTGCCATTTAGTCACTGTCAACCAGGAAAGAGCTGGGCACATAAGGAAGAGCAGAACCATGGAAGCATCACAAAAATACACTCAGGATATTATATATATAATATATATAATATTGCCACAACCACTGCTCATGGAAGTTCCACCCATCCACAAGTGCTGCAGCCCCTCACACAGCCCCTTGTCTCATTCTGCAGGTGCAAACTGCAGCAAAACAAAGTCAGTGATAATGAGGATTTTAAAAAATCCATTACTCAATCGATCCTTGCCCAATACAAGGATCATCTGATTCTGCACACACAATGCTCAAAGTTCTGTATTGTTAGAACATCTTGTAAAGATACAACTCCTGGGTTATGTTGTTAGGACAACTCAGCTTTTCTATGGATAGGATAAATTTCTCCTGTCAAAGCTGCAAGAGCAAAAAAGGTGGACATCTAGAAATTCGAAACTCAGAAGGTAAAGAATACAGAACTTGATTTTCAAACCAAGTAATGTTTGAATGTTTTGTGGTCAGCAGTAACACCACTACAGAAACCTTGGGCTATAGCAGTTTCTTTTGGCCTGCCTTAACCATAAATCCAATCAGGCAGATTTTGGGAGCTGCTGGTTTTGAGCTCATTTATGAAAAGGTTTGTCTGGCATTTTTCTTCACATATTCAACTAATGACATTTTGCCCAAATTCAATTTTTAAAAAGCTCACAGTCACACAAACAAGTCCCACTTCCCTCTCACCCAAAAACTGCACTCCTAACATACCAGACTCCTCTCCTGGACACCCAGCAGCTCAGCAGTTTCCACTCTGGAGCAAGATTTCACTTTTCAAAGTTCATGTATGGGTCACAGCAAGAAATGTGGGTATCTGTTTCTGATAGCTGGGGCTGTGATCCTAACCTTTGCTTCTCAAGGATGTTGCGTGAGTATAACCAAAACTGTCAAGAAGACAGTTTTCCCATCTCAAGATCTGACCTTTTTTTAAGTTCTCCTCTTCCAAAGTATGACAGCTGAGTATAACCAATAGGACTGAATGATCTCCACTCACAGCCCTGGGCAACACAACAGCCTCACTTACCTCCCATAGCCTAAGGAGCACCAGGCAGGTACATTTTCCATCACACAGACCAATTTCACCAAAGAGAAAGAGAATAGCTCCAAAAAGCCATTGGTCAAAGAACTTTGCCCTGGCCTTCAGCAGCCTTCCTAAATATGAATGAAAAATAAACATAGACACACCCAGTCCTGTAGGGGGATAGAATCTAAGAAGATAAAGATGGTGCAGAAGGTAATCTCACCCCTGAGGGGTTGCAGCTGCACTAATTAGCAAAGATTAGGAACAGACCTGCCCTTAACAGGCCACAGCTGTGTCTAATAAGGATGAGTGATATAAAAGAGTGGGTTAGCTGGGTGAGGAGAAAGCTGGAGTTTGTTGGTTGTACTGTGATGAAGTTGTCAGTGCTGTGAGGAGCTGCCCACGAGACATCACCGAGAAGGAATGGGACCTTTGCAATAAGATGGCAACACAGTCCTGTCACAGCTCCATGAAACCCGCAGGGTTGCTCATGAGGATGAGCACTGCTCAGTGAGTTCTGCTTTTTCCTCTCCACAAAAAGCTGCATGAAGCACAAAGGCTTTGTTTGTGTTCAGAAAAACACAGTGTAAAAGTCTGAGTGATTGTAAATTACTAGTTAAATTTAGCGGTAAAATTGTCAGTAACATCAGGAGAATTTCAGCCACAACAAAAATACAAACAGGGAGAAAAACACACACAGAGTACTCAGAGAGGACTCAATTTCCTGCTATCTTTCAGAATTTTATTAAAATTAAACTGCTTAGCACACTAAGGTTCCCTTTCCTACAACTCTTTATTTGCTCTGGAAAATGGCTCATTTTTAGAAACCATTTTAACTATGTTGTAAATGGCATTCATTACCCAGAAGACAAATAACATATAAATCTGTAGCTGGAAGTTGTGGTAGTGATGTAAAGATTAAAAGCAAAATAGCCTCTTTGAGGTATGGAGTAAATAAAACAGCTTTTTCTCCCAAACAGAAAAAAAAGTTGAGACATTCTTCACATTTCTGGCTTGCTCTTGTTGGGTCTCAGCATTTCTGGCTCCACAAGGGAACATGGACGATGAACAAGCATGAACAAAGGAAATGTGCTGAGAGGTTTGTTCAAAGTAGATTGAAAAAAAAAAAACATAAAACCAAAAGCAGAACTGTTGTTTCAAGCATCAAAGATATCTCAAAATAAACTTTAAAAAACCTCCAAACCCTGATAACCCACAAAAACTTGAAAGGACTGTTATACATATGAAGCAGGAGGCCTCTCCCTAGATTACAAAAGGTTAATGAGAAAGAAATTAGCTTGTAATTCTGCATCACAGTCTATAATAAGCATTTCTTACCTAAGCTGGTTGAAAGTAAAAAGTGTTCTGTAGCCTGACCATGGCAAGGCTGTGGACCAATGGCACACAGGCAGTGCTGAAGGTGGATGGACCAGCAACACACCCAAATCCCAATAAAGAGCAACACTCTTCAGCACAGCACCTTATACTGAACAAAACAGACTTAACTGTTCAAATCTTGTTTTTGATTAGCACAAAGGCAGCTGCCAGTGAGGTCCCTGCAACCACAATGTGAACATTAGCTCTCATGCCCAGTAGCATTCACCACTCACAATCCAGCCAACTGCCAGGATAGCATTCTTCAATCTTCCTCCCTAATTAAGATATTTAAGCAAGATGTACTGATGAAGCACTCTTCATGATCTGTTAATATATACAGCTCTTTATGCAGCTGTCACTCATAAGCTTACAGCTCTCTCTCTTGTCCCTTCCTCCCCAAACCTATATTTAAGGTTGTAGGGCTAGGCACTCAACAAAAAGGGCAATCCTGAATTGTAAGTGTCAATACAAAGCTACTTCTATCATGCATGCGCACTAAAAGCTTTAACTGGCAAGACTGCACATAATTACATGCCAATGTGTGCCCTCATGCATGAGACTGAGCTCTCTGGAGCTCTTCCTCTGCTTCCCTGAAATCATGTGCAAAGTACAACAGAAACAAATGGTGTGCCAAAAGTGTCCAGACTAAGGCCCCACTGATATCTCACACAGCGCAGCTTGAAAAAATTTGAAGCCTGAAATCGCAGTCAGGCCTGTAACTTGGTCCCAAGGGGACCCAGAGCAGCACTAAGCCAGAGAAGTCTTTGCATTCCAAGAGGCAGCTTCCTTTATACATGCTAGGACCCTGGCAGGATCACCCTTAGGGAGGATGCAGGAAACAAAACTTCTCTTTTTTAGGAGGTAGCATTTTCAGAGAATCACAGAATGGGCAAAGTTGGAAGGGATCACAGTGGGTGATCTGGTCAAACCTCCCAGCTCAAGCAGGGTGATCCTAGATCCACATGGCACAGGATTGTGTCCAACTGGTTCTTGTTTTTCCATTCTGTTTGACCAGAGAGCTGAGAGCATCTTTCTTCTCTATTGTCATAACAGTGTAATTAGACTGATGCTGAAAAAATAAAAGCTCTAGAGACTGATTGCAGATGTCCCGTCCTGTTCACAGTGGTATTTAAGCTGCTGACGGCACAAAGGAAGACTCCACAACCTCTCTGAGCAATCTGTTTCATGTGGATCTAGGATCACCCTGCTTGAGCTGGGAGGTTTGCCCATTGCCTCTTGTCCTATTGCTCAGCACCATCGAGCAGCACCTGGCTCCACCCTCTGACACTCTCCCTTCAAGACTGAAAAGGTCCCTTCTCAGTCATCTCTTCTAGAGGCTGAGCAGGTCCAGCTCTCTCAGCATTTCCTCACAAGAGAGATAGTCCAGTTCTCTCATTGTCTTTGTCATTTTGAGGTCTTGTCTCCTCTTCAAAGCCAGGCCTTCTCAGGACAGGTCTTTTCTTCTTCTAACATCAGCCTCTATAATTAGTCCCCTAGACCTCTGGAACTGCCACTCTGGAAGTTCCTTCCCTTCTCCTTATCTATTGCCCCATCCTGCAGTATTTCCCACTGGATGCTTGTGGACAGGAAAATGGCTATGTACCCAAACTACCAAGATACCCATGCCATAGGCATGCTGTGGAAGGACATGCTCCATCTCTGCCAGAAACTCAACATACTCTGCTACTGGTACCTTCCCTCTAGCAGGATTTTGCCACTGCCCAAAACAGTGGAAAAATGGAAAATAAGAATGAAAACACAGCAAAACTCAGAACTACTGCACACACAAATAAGCACCACACCAGGGAAGAAAATGAACTCTCTTTGCCTTTTCCCAGGCCTGCCATTGAATGTGCTGCAAATGATACCCATTTCCTTCAACTAGCCTAAGCCCTCCAAATGTCAGATGAAAGACTCAAGCTATTCTTACACTCAAACTGCAGGATATTCCAGTGCTCCAGAATGCATTTAGCTGCTTATCTCTCATTGCCTGGATGGGTAGCAAACAGGCAGAGTCAGACACACACCAACAGCCTGCAACTGCTCCTAGCCTGCTTCAGGCAGAGGGAGCAGTAGGTCTCATGTTTGCAAAGATCCTAAGGTATCATAAACCTGCTGCAGTTTCCCTTTACAGCACATTTCTACCTCTGATTGCATATGCAACACCAGGGCACAGGCTATAAAGCCCAAGTCTACAGTTAATATAGAGATCTGCCTGCATTTCTAGATGTTTGTTACCACAGCAATACCACAGTACTTTCTAGCTTGTTTTGTTGCTTTTAGGTTTTTTAAAGCAAAGTCCTTATCCAGCGCACACAGAGCCAGTTCCCAGTTATGCGAGAAGGAAACCTCACAGCGTGCTGTGGATGTGGCAGAGCCTGCTGCCTGGGAGCAGGGTGCTGAGAGGAGATGCTCAGCTCCTGCCTCAGCCCCAGGGTGATTGCAGGGCTCTGCCCACTTCATTCACCAAAGCCGTTTCTGACGCCTGCACCCAGCACGGTGTTGCTTCCTACCCATGCTGATCAGCACCACATCACTGCACTACTTACCTCTTGGGGAGCTCTTGTGATTAACTTTCTCAGAACACCCATCAGATTCTTAGGAACATCTACTTTCAGCTTCTTCCTCAGACAGCTCAGCCAAAAGCAGCTTACAAGACCAGCACAAATAAAATAAAGCCAACTTTTCCTTCAATGCCAGAGTTTACTTCGGGTCTGGTAGTGATTTACAGAAGCCTTAAAATGACCATCCTAAGACTGTTTTCCAGGCCTGCCATATCAACACACAGCTTGGACAACAGCTTGAAATTATTTTTCAGCATACCATTTACAGGCTACTCCAAAGCATGTGAAAAAGACAAAAAAAAGTTGACTAACAGCTATTTACTCCTCAAATATAACTAACTGTAGTCATATTCAGAATCAAGGCCACCCACAGGAGAATCCTTCCAGAAGCAGAAAGAAATACATTCTTTTGTCAGCAGATTTCTTACATCTTTTTTTAAGAGTCAAACAATTGGTACATTTGGGTAATTTTGGAAAGCTGGCACTTCAGCAACCAATGCCCCAAGCTAGCAGAGCAGAAGAGCTTAGAGGCACACTTCATTAGAAACCAGTGAAGTTAAACAATAAAAAATTGTCTCCCACCATCAAACCTGTTGTGAGGAATGTCCATCATAAAATGGAACAATTTTTGCACACCTGTCCTGCTGATGCACTTGGACTGCACACAACCCACATCTGTATGCCAGTTCACAGAAGGTAACTGCCTGGTACTGCTCCTGCAAATGAAGAATCATTGCTTAAACGCAGGCAGCACAGGTTTGTACTGCAACACGAAAGGCCTGGAACTGATAGGTATCTGTCACTCATGCAGAAGAAGAAAATTAATAATTTCATTGGAAGACAGGAGAAAGGTATCTTTCAAAAGTTCATTGATCTTTAGTCAGAGATTAAGGAAGAAATCATGTTTCTCATTGCAGAAAAGTGATTTTTCTCATTAAATGCAAAACTGTAATATGAGAAAGAATGCTTCAGAAATGGCTGCCTTTGAGAAACACAATTGACACGGACCATGCACCGTGGTGAAGGCAATGCAATAGCAATTTATGTCTCTGCATTAAGCAGTGTCAACAGTTCAAATCCTACTGTGCCAGGCCTAAGACATGCTGATAGGTGTCAAGAGAAAAGATACCTATCTCAAGGAGTTGATTAACTTGGGAACACTAAAAAAAGCCATTAAAATCTCACGGGCAGAGGCATCTCTCATAGCAATCACGAGTAAATGCTCATTTATTGTAATTTTAATCAATGGAGTTGAAAGTGTTTCATTGGTTTTGCTGCTGGGGCCTCTGCTGCAAGGCTCAGAGATCACCTCCACCTAAAGAGGGGTCTACCCACTGCAAGCCACTGGTGACTTTATTAAAGGATATATGTGTGAGGGATCACATCTTGAGCAAGCTCACACTCAGGAGGGTAACCTGGCTTGTCCCCAGCTCTTGGATGCCTCAAATCCTGCTTACCAGTGCCCAAGACAAGAGAAGCTGGAGAGGAAGGAAGGCAGTTAGGTCCCAGAGCTGCTTGCTCCACCATCCATTTCTGCAGAATACCTCTGGAGCTTTTAAATGAAAGGTATTCAAGACAAACCTCTGCTTGACAGAGATGAAAGTCTATCAGCCAACCAGAAATTGATCAGATTTGGCATCTTTTTAGGTATGTCAATTCTTTTGGTAAATACAGGGAGGCATTCTGATCTCCAGTGCTTTTGCTCAGGTGTCCAAATTTCTTGCCAGTATTTTGTTTGTAGCACAAAAGTAGGGGAAACTATAGAACTGAATTAGTACTTTGAACAGAACAGGAAAGTAAGTACAAAGATGATAAAAAGCCTCTGTACTGAAAAAAAATATCTGCAACAAGAACCTCAAGGCTTTCAGTACATATAGACACAAATAACATGCACAAATCTCCCATACAATTCAGTTCAGAAACTGTGAATGTAGCCATATCTTTGGTTTCCTAAAAAAAAAAATTGTTCCTTTTTTCCTCATCTGAAAGTGAGGAAGATGTACAGGAATGTTAAATACCTGCTGTTCTCTGCAATCTAGACCCAAGGGGAAAAGCAAAAGAAAACAAAGCTGGTCCTATCTTGCTACTTGCAATGTACTTCCCCTCCAAATTAGTTTTCTTTATCCATCCTGCCAGGCCCCCTGTAAGCTCATCCTATCCCACGTCACTTAGATGCTCTGAGTCAGAGGCTGTCACACTTTTCTATCTACAGGTTAATATTCTTCCTGAGTTGTGCAGCCTTTTAGGCCAGCGGCTCAAACTGCAGGATATTCCCAGCAAGGCAAGGCTGCTCCAGCTGTCCTTGGAGCTGAACTGAGAGCTGCTAGTACAACTGGCACCTTTCTACCCTGTCCTCCACTCAGTGCTCAGCTGGAGCTGGGGGTGCAGCAACTGCCCCAGCAAACGGCCATCTCTAAGCTGGTAACATCTTCACAGATGAAAGATCCTACACTTACTCCCTCACTCATCAGTTATGCCCTTAACAGGGTCCTCCTCTTATAACAGAGAGCAATATTGCCAGAACCAATTTCCAAATGACATTTCGTAGGGAAGCAGCAAGTGGGAAAACCATATATAGGAGAAGCACCCATCCCCACCCTCTGTTCTCCTACACCCATTCATCCCTTCAAGCTCTTCCCAGAGCATTGTGTTAACCTGTGTAAAGCAGTGAGGGAAAACTCCCAACTTCTTTTAATTAATAATGACTATGTTACCCTTCACTGCATACTTTCATGTTACCAGGCAAGTAACAGACATCATCCCTCTCATATCCCAATGTTAATACCAGGCTAACAACAGGAATTTTCTTTGCAGTCAACCCACCTGAAGCAAAACATTACTAGAATGGTGTCTTCAACTCCACCCAAGTGCTTTAACCTTGAGTACAAACATCATGGAACACAGCAAAAATAGGTTTCCTCAGGGACCACAGCTGGCATCTGGTAGAGATAACCTGACTTTTGCTTCTCCTGTTTCCCCCCCCACACTCCTTTCAAATACTACTAACATCCCTCAGTGTCTTCTGCCATCATCTTGTTGCAGGGGTTCCATAGTGTTGTCTCCTCATCACAAAAGTTTCATACCTTCTTGGTGTTTCTCAGGGCAGCTCCTCAGAGCACTGACTCTTTCTTCTTCACAAAGCAGCCACTGACTCCAGTTCCCTTCTCACCCAGCCACCCCACTCTTTTATAGCACTCTTCTCATTGGTTACAGCTGTGGCCTGTTAAAGTCAGGTCTGTTCCTAATCCTTGATAATTGGCCCAGCTGCAACTCCTTAGGAGTAAGATTACTTTCTACACTATCTTTACTTTCATATATTCTATCCCCCTACATCTTCTTAGCCCAGCTACTGGAAGATGACCTCTGTCTCTAGACATAGCAGGGCCCACATCTCCTGCAGGTATGGGACTGCACTGGCTCAGCCTCTGCCTCTCTCACAGCCCAAAGGGGAGGCAGTACCCAGGGACAAGGAAACAGGCATTATTTGCAGACAGATGGAGGGATGTCTTGGTAAGACTAGTTTCTCCTGCATTTCACAACCATCCTAGCAGTGTCCCTACCAGCACCTGGCAAAATCTAGCAGAATGGCATAGTTGCTTATCCTAACCTGCAGAGCAAAATATAAGGTTAGTGCCTTCTCAGAGCAAGAGGAGCTTGTCTGCAGGCTCTCAAATCAAATATTCTCACTTCCAGCAAGCCATCACACTTGTCTACCATTTCTACCATTTGTGTGCTCCCAGAAAGATCTTTTAGAGGACGCAATCAGTGATGTTCACAAGACTGCAGTCATGTCTTGCAGTGCCCTTGAGAAATGATGAACACTCCCTTTCCATCTCAGCTTAAAGGGAAAACTGCAAAGCACAAAATGGCTTCATCAAACATCGACTTCGAGAGCTACACAAGTCCTTCACCCAAAAGGCCTTGCTAGTGTAAAACCCACAGTATTTTACTTAATTAACTGCTTCCAGCAGCCACTGAAGAGCAGGTCTTCATTAAAAACATTGACCTAGCTGTTATGCTTAAAGGACAGACACAGCTGAAAATACCAGCTTTGACATACTGAGAGAGCCAAAGTGAGATTTGGCCCAGTACAGTACAAGTGAGCCCACCTGCCACAACACTGGCCTTCTCAAAACACACTTACTCCATTCCCCTGTAAGCCGCCTATGTGGGCTTCCCCATCTGCCTCTGCCTGCCACACTGGCCCTCGAGGCTCCAGGGCTGAGGGCAAAGTCTTTGCCAAGTAAGAAGAGGGCTCAAAACTCATGTCTGAGACAGCTTCCATACGTACACTTCCTTTTTAGTCAGGGAAGGAAATGTTTCTCCTTCGCCATCTGTTAATACCATGATATCCATCTGGAGAGGAAGCAAGGAGAAAAACCAGCTAAAAGAAAATTCCCCCAAGGAGATAAATGGGGGTTATTGGCTAAAAACCCACCAAAATCAATTCTGCAGTAGTCCAACAGTTCCTAGCTTAGGACGAAGGCTCCGCTGCACCCCCAGCAAACATTTCAATGAGGCTGATGTGCTTGGCAGCCTGCAAGATGTTCTTGCTTTATTCTCTGCAAAAGACACAGACCTTTCAAAACCTGAAGGTAAGCAATTAATCCCTGGTGATGGAAGCTAGGTTTCACGTAGAAGAACCTAATAAGCTATTTTGAACCTCTAATTCTCTGAGCTTTGCACAGACAATGGACTTTCTCTTCTTTGAATTCTTCCAAAATGGCCACCTGAGGGAGGGCAGAGAGAAAAAGCAGGATGCAAGATGTACCCCAGGCCAAGCTGTTAATTTTTAAATTATCATAGCAAATTATTTTCTTGCACTCTATCCCTTCCTTTCTAGTGGCAGAAAAGCACATAGATGTTTTATGAGAGGGCAGCTGTTAAAGATTTCAACATGCTGTGATTTTTCCCTTTCATCCCTGCAGATCTAGATATTTTTGAATATGCAAGTTTTAAGCATTTGCTGATCAACAGATAGCAAGCTTTGTGGAAACTGCCTCAACTCAAAAGTCACTAGTTCATTAGCTAATTAAAAGCATAATAATGGGAGCACAGCAATAGCATAAGGAACCTCATCTTTCAGCAGACATCAAGGATTGAAAGGATGTAGAAATAGTAAACAACAACAGACATTTCTGAGGAATTTCTGAGGATGTGATTAATCTTTATCCCCTGACATGATAACAAGATGCCCATGTTTATGATGAATTCTTCTAATTAAGAACCCTGTGCAAATGGCATGTGTTTCATATGAGGGATTTTGTCTGAACAAAAAACCAAGTTCAAGGATAAAATTCAATTGCATAGCTAGGTAAGCATAAATCACAGGGACAATTTTCCCTGTCAGGCAGGAGCCAGTGAACCATTCCTGGACAGCTCCTTACTGTCTGCCTCATTTGAGCCATTTCACCTCACAGCATTGCAAGATGTCCCACCTGCAAAGAGAGACCTGAGCACTCTCAATGCTGCCTCCTAAAGACACCCAGTGAGGAGAGGCATCATCCACAGGGGGCAAAGCATGCTGGCACTGTGCATCAGCAGGGTATATTCACTTGAATTTTCCTTGTTACCCCTGCCTTCCCTGCAGAAGAGCCACGGCTATTTAAACATGCACTGAAGCTCCAAGGAAGGGGATGTCAGTTGAATGCCCAGCAGGAAAGACATTCAAAGAGAAAGTCAATGGAGCCTGAGCAATCAGTGTAAATCAAGACTTTAACCTTTCTGAGCCTCCTTCAGACTCTTGATCTGTAAAAGAAGATGCTTAAACAATTACCACATTTCTGAAGAGTCAAGTGCACATGACCTGTCAATGCAAAAAATGTTTATTACTGAAAGTACCAATTGAAGTGTTTCAGTCTTATTGTCTGTGGACTGTTTTCCCTGTAAAAACCATTGGGCAGAACAGATGCCACTACAAATCTGTTTAATGTAAATATATGGATTTGCTTTCAACGTGTACATCTCTAGTGGATGGAGCCTAGCTTGATGCAAAATCCAAGCCCTAACTAATCTGACAGAAGCAATTAAGTCATAACTACAGCAGCCAGTACCCCAGCTTCTGGTGCATAAAACCACAGTTTCTGTTTATTGACCAGCAGAGAGAAATGTGGCTGCCTAGCAGCTGAATCAGATGGGAGCAGTCCCCTTCTAATGCAGCAAAGAAAACTTCCAAGGAAAATCATCCTCTATCCAGTGCTCTCTGGGGTAACACAATTAGGCCATGACATACAGACAGGTCATTTAATACAATAGGAAAAAATCCACTGATAGCATTTCCCTTGCCTGAATGGAAGGCATGCTGTTAAATTACCTCTGAAGTAACAGACAGGCCTCTCTAACAGCAATCCTCTCTTCCCAAACCACAGATCTTTAAAGGGCAGCCAGCTCCAGCCCAGTCACATTGAATTCTACTCTGTAACCCCAGCATCCTCAGATAATCTTTCCTGCTGGTTCCAATCTAGCTCAATATAGACAAATATAGATAAAACCATAGCATTGTGCTTACTACATCCTATATTGGCAACCTATTTAATGGGGCAGGGGAAAGGAAGAGCTATCAGATGGTTTTTGTACCTCCCAAAGCAAGCCAGGAGCTCCAGGAGCCACCGTGCCATTTCTGCAGGAAGCAGTCAGCATCTGCAGGGAGGCTGCAATCATTTTAAAGCAATACTAAGAATCTACATTTCAGAAAACATTCAAATATTTAAAATGTATTGAAATTGTTTTAAATATATTTTAACACTTCCACACTTTCTCTATACTAGGAGAACACAATAAAGACAAAAAAAAAAAAAAGTCATGCACTCCACAATTCTTTATACATCTTTCTCATCCCAAGGAAGCACCAAGCAAACTCCTCCAATTCAGAAAGCTAGTTCAGTAAATCAAGGAGAATATTGCCATCACACCATCACACTCTCAGAAATGTACCAAATCAATTTCATTAAAGCTAATGGAGTTGTTTTAAAACATGCTTTTGGGAAATGCAGAGTGACAAGTTCTTTCAGGTCAACACTTACTAAAGCACAGTATAAATACCTTCCTCCTTGCCAGACTTGGTGTCTGTCCTGAGAACAGACAGCTGAGCTGCCCTCTAACATCGGAGACATTCCCATGCAGTTGTTTTTCACACACTCTTTGGTAACACTGGAGGTACTGAACTGGCAGGAGAATTGTACATAGTTCTACAGGAAGCACAGCCTGTAGAGGGTCTGGATGGCACTACCAAACAGGTGGTGATTTTCTACTCACCCTTTTCAGGAGCAAAGGTATTTCTTCTAGGTCATCAGGCTTTTGGTCTATTTTGGCCATCTTTTCCCTTAATAAGTCCAAAGAGCCCATTTCTGCTTACATTGCAGAGCCACACTGAAAAACCAATTCTGCAGAACCAATTCTGTCCCACTACCCAATAGCACCATGGCAAATAATCAAGAAGCAACAGCAAGCCTGTGTCAAACAGGACAGACATACCAAAGGATGTTGCATTGCTTGTGCTTGTTAGGAGCTTTCTTGAGGTAGCATATTGCTTCTGACCTAGAAACATTACTCCTCACCCCTCTCATCAGGAGAAGTGCTCTCCAGCACAGCATGGGTTATCCAGCCCAGGTACAGGCTGTACCCTGGGGCCCCACACTTAGACTGCCAAGTTTTCCCTGCCTGCTTTACAGAATTATTGGCAATATGACCCAATATCACTCGCCAAAACAACGGTGTAAAGGCCTGGCCAGCCATTTGTAACTTTTTATCTTCCAGCTGATGTTGTCCACACTGCTGGAGCCTGAACTAGCCAAGTACGCCTTCTCAGCACAAAGCTGGGTCAGCAGTGGCAGCAGCAGATGTCTGACATTCAGACTCCTATCTGAAGGAAAATGAGAACAATCAGCTAAATTCACCCATGTAAAATTCTGCTCCTACAAAAGTAGACAATGTTGCTGTACTTGCATTTGACTATTAATAACCTGTGGGGAAAAGGCCACATGCCCAGTCAGATGGTAGTGCCCATGACAACTCATGCCACATGCCACCAACCAGGCATACAAGAATTTCAGCATCCAGCACTCAGTTTTATCTGTCTGCACAAAGAATAGGGCAACAAGACAATAAATGAGTGCATGCTGCAAACTCCAGGAACATATTCCCTGATGAACACTTTTTTTCTGCAGAGAGAATGATTAAAAGCATTACAGTGTATTTTCCACTCACAAACGCAATTTACACAGAACACTGGTTAAGCACGTGGTTACAGATGTCATTTGGCATTGAAAACAATGTAACACGGAGAACCTCACTTTACCCTGATAAAGTTGGGAACGTAAGTCTTCAAAAGCCGAATTCAGAATGAAGAAGCACCATCAGCCCTGCTGTTCACCACTCCAGCCAGTTAAGGACTGCTTCAACATCATTCAGCAGTTGGACTGAGGCGGGAGAAGCTGAAGTCAGCTTCCAGAGCTCAGCAAACACCCTGAGATTTACTCCAGTACAGCCTGGGGAGGAAGTTAATCATTATGGGAAGTCATGGTGCTACGTGGAAACAGGTTTAATGATTAACATTTACACATCATCAGGAAGTTTTTTCTAATCTGTCTCGTGTCTTAGCAGCTTATTCCCAAATGCTACTTCTTCCCTCAAAATGAACATGCAGAAATAAATGCACACCAAAACCCAAGTTGGCATTTGAGGAAACTGAAGTAATCTAAGAGGGGATTTCCCAAAATGTTCGCTCCAGACACAAGCCAAATTTGTTTCTCCCAAGGTGTCCCAGCCCATTCAGGTTACATACATTATGTGGCAAAGTGGTTTTAGGTGCCAACCCACCACTGGTCACAGAAATTACAGCAGGTGGGGAGGTGGCCCAAATATATTATCAATGCACAATGTAATGAGGGGTGGCCAGTCACAATAGGAGCTAGAACAGGACAAAGCTTTAATTGTCTGTGGGGTAGTAACTGGAAGCCAGTAGCAAATTCATTGAATATGTGTTGGTACACAATTAATATCCAAGCTGTCTTGGCTTCACTGGTATTTTCATCAGAGTTAATAACCAGAGGTGAGCAGTTCTGAATAATGCTTTGTTTCCTTTCAGCAGAGCTCAAGGCTTAATGTCAGCTCTCCATCAAGGGAATGGGGGAAAGAATGCCATCTATCCCCAACTCTTTATCTCAGTCATGTCCAGAGGTTATAACCTCCAGGACAGAAGCTGTCTTTTCTGTTCATGTTTGCACAGAAGAGCCTGCAGCCTGGACAGCCAAAGAGATCTGCAGATAAACAGGAAGCACCCATACTACTGGCCTTGTGTGAGGTCTGGGATAGGAGCAAGACAAATGGGAGATCTCACACAACTCTTACATGCAAATTGCTTGAAAAAAAATGGCAAGGCAACTGGTGACTCCAAGCAGGCTTGTGGCAGCCCCTAATGGTTTAATTATTCAACTAGTCTCCCTATCTCACTCTCTCTTCACAGAAGGGCTCCAAACAAGTCCCCCACATACAGAAAGAACCTGCTACAGAGACACACATGCAGCTGTGAGCTGTGCACTCCCCTGGTACACAGAATTACACCTAGGGCAGGGAAAAGGAGTTTTCATAGAGAACAGCTTCTCTCCATATATGTCCTTTGCACCTGAAAACCTCAGGACCCTGCCAACCCTCACCCAGCTCCTGCCAAGCAGTTCCAGGTAATGGCTGGAGTCACCCCCATGGCAAACCCAGCGCAGAGCTGGTTGCACAGCTGCTGAGCCCACCCCAGGATAGGCAGCATCTGACTCAGATGGGTCCCAACTGACAGGCACTGATCAAAATGCATCTAAATTTACCCCTTTCAAATATAGGACAGTGATACAGGAATTTACCTTGGGAAGAAAAATATTGAACGGAAAATTTAAAGCAAATTCTGACCTCAATAGAAGTATTTTCCATTCAAATTCAACTCACCTACTCAAGACCACAAAGATACACACTGCCTCTAATGATTCAAAATAACCTTCTGGCAACATGCTTCTTGGCTGTCTTTGCCACAGAGAATGGTGAAGACCCCACTTTAAGTTCTGCACAGGGCCAGCAAATTAAGTGCAGCAGTGGGAGGTGTATTTCTAGCAGAACTATAAAAGTACCACCAGAAAGCTGGACAAGAAAATTGATGATGTATTGTGGATACTCAAAATTTGCCTAGTCTTTATGACTCTGTCACAAGGCTTAGTTTAGCAGTTTCCTGGACAATTAATAAATACCACATGCAGCATTATTTCCCAAGTTCTTAGGTTGACTGCTACACAAACTAGGGAATCCAAATGGTCACCCTGCATTTCTACTCCGTTTCACCCTTCAAGAATACTTGAAAGTGTAACAGCACCACCCAGCCATACCCCTCCCTCCTGTCCCCTCCAAAAAACAAGTCAAGATTCTTCACTAAAAGTTTAGATCTTGTATTCTGCTGAAGCCAAGACGAAGGACCTGTGCAGAACTGTGTACTGGGGTTTCTGAACATGCAGCCCACTGGCAGGAACAAGTTCCTCTTGTACACTGGTGGACTGGGGAACCTTTCACATCTTCTATGGTACAGGAGGCACAGAAGAATAAGAGTCCCTTCATACACCCAGTTCCCATCACCACTCTCCCCTCCTGCAGCTGCTGGTCCTGCCCAGCTGCGTGCCCAAGTCCCTGCCTCTGTCCCCAGGCCATCTGCAGACACAGAGCAATGCCAGTGTGTGGGGCAGCTGCCACAGCCCAGGAGGTGACCAGCACCCTGCTCAGACCCTGCATTAATGCAGGCACAACAGAGTGGGGGGAGTTTTCTCACCTTTTCTTCAGCACTTGCAGTGGTGTTAATACCTGTTTATCCATTCTTGGCCATTCTTTATGATGTCTCTTAGGAGCTATTGGGCAAAAGCAGAAGAAAAATACAGAGCATTCCAATCCCCTTTAAGCTCAATGCGACAATTTTAATCCTCTAACTAAAAGGAAAGAGGGGGAAAAATGAGATGGACTGTGACAGGTTGGAAGGACTAAATCCCCGTTAACTAGGGCATCAAGATTTAAAGGGCTCAGCTTTGCACACATCAAATGTCTCTCACAAGGTCCTCACAGAACACTGTCCCCTCCAATTCCTCAGTGCCAATGGAGGCCCACTGCCCCAAGGATGCTGGCAGTGGGCAAGAGAACGCTACTGCCATGACAGTGCCATGCCATGACTGGTGCAGCCAAACCCATGGGGGTGGCAGAAGCACCCAAGTAGCCCTTCTGAGTCACAGATACAAAGGGTAGCAAAGCTACCAGCCACCCAGGGCAGTGATGCACAATTAACAGCTGAACAGCAGCAGAGAGAAGAACGTGGCCATAATCTGTATTTCACATTTGCCCTGCCACACACAATTATTTGTATCACCCCACCATGTTTCCTTTCAACTCTAACATGTCTTTCCTGAAAATGAGGCTCTAGGCCCAAGAAAATTAATGAGTAAATAATTTACAAATCATAACTTTTAATAATTTGCAATGCATAATTTTAATAATGCTATAAGGATGCAGGCAGACCAGCAGACTTTTCCTGTTACCTGATGTGACTCCATCTGTATCCTGTGCTGTAAGGACAGCGTTTGCTTTCACTGTTAGCCACCTCCTCGTGGCTCACCTAACATGCAGCATGAGATGGAAGTCTGTTCAAGGACGCGACCTGAGCCAGCAGTCCAACTGCTCACTTAAAATCCTTTCACACTCAGCCAAAGGTAGCTTTTGATAGGTGCTCGGGCAGCTTCTCCAAGGCCAGACCTCACTTGACCTCATCTCATCATTGCCTGGCCTGACAGATACACAGCTAGTCCTGATAGAATGCTGAATTCCCAGCCCTTCCCAAAATTTCTTTTGGGCTGCCCAGCCAGCATGGTCCAGTTTTCCCAGCACAGACTTGAAATACCCTGAAATGTCCCATGGGGCCACTCAGATAGCAGGCATGGCACAGCAATGTGGCATTCCAAGGCACGGCACAACCAAACACAGGGAGGATACAAACAGATGCCAACTTCATTCAGATTTGTTCCAAGAGAATTTTTGAAAGGGTTACCTCATTGCAGAGCATCCATCCTTCTGCTGCCAACCCAAGCTCAGTATAAACACCACCCTGCACCTGAGCAATGAGAGAAACACCCATGTGCTCACCCCTGCCTGGCCCTGACAGAGGAGCCAGCTCTGCAAGTGAAGCACCAACAGGGATGTGGCACCTGAGCATCCCTAGGCCAGAAATGGGGCAATGTCCTTACCTGTTTCTCAATGCTCCTGCCAACCCCTCAGGGGTCACTGTGAGAGGCTGTTTCCTATCTTTAGGCATAAAACAGGCAGTTTAGCTAAATGGAGACATTTCACAAGGTTGTGAGACAAACACAGCTTACTCCATCAGCAGCCTGGTGGCTGATAATTCCTACCACACTTGTTGTCATCTTAATTGCAAAAGTTCCATTCCTTCTTGGTGATTCCTCATGTGCAGCTCCTCACAGCACTAACTCCTTCTTCATCACAGCACAACCAACAAACTCCAACTTCCTCCTCACCCAGCTAAGCCACTCTTTTGTAGCACTTGTCTTCCCATTGGACACAGCTGTGGCCTATTAAGGGCAGGCCTGTCCCTAATCTTTGGTGATTAGTACAGCTGCAACTCCTCAGGTGTGAGACTACCTTCTGCACTGTCTTTATCTTCTTATAGTCTTTACTTTCTTACATTCTTTATTTTCTTACATTCTGCACTATCTTTATTTCTTACATCCCTCCACACCACACAACCAGATCTGAATCAATCTCACTGAGAGGTACAAAGAAAAAAAAAAAAACCACCAAAAATGACATGCATATTACAGCACCTGGGAAACACACAGCAGGACTTGGCAGTGAGCACTTGCACCATTCACAGTTTTTAACTCTAATACTTTACCATTATTTTTTACAATTTCAAAAGACTACAGGGAACTACATAGGAAGCAAACAATTATTTCAATTTCATTGTGTGGATGTGATGGCTCCTATTTGCACTGCCACTGTATCCAGATTCCTGTACTCTGAGACTAACTGACCAGTTATCCAAGGAGCTGCACTGCTTTTTGCAGCTCTTATACACTCTTCCATAATCATTACACTTTTTACTGCCTACTTGGTACCAAAAGGCACAAAGTTACAGCATGGCATTACTAGGCATGACACTCTCTGGCACCAAATACTTTGTTCAGGGCACTCAGCAGGCAAACAAGCTTTATTTTTCCAATTTTGTCCTGCAGAAAGATTTTTTTCAGAGAACCTCTGAAGACACTTTCATTGGTTAGAAGCACTTTTCCAGCCAAGCCCTAGCTGTTTCAGGGCAGTTATCCAAAACAATAAAGGCAAGAAAAATAGTCCTTTTTTTTTCCTCACAGGCCCATAAAATGTCTGATACAGATTTCAGCACAGGTGCTTTCTCTCTTTGCTGCTGTTAAACAAAACCTCCTCAAAAAGATCATATTACAGCTTACAAGATGAAAAATTTGTGAAGTGGGAGAATTGAAAAGAAGAGGTTAAAGCAGATAATTTTCTACAGCTTTAGCTGAGTGTCATCAGTGACCATGCTGGGACAGTCAGACGTTAGAGCACTGCCCCAGCCCAACCATGGCAGCCTTGGATCCTGAACTGCAAAGTCAACTCTTCAGCTCCACCATGGCAGGACGACCAACCAAGCATCATCTCACCAGCCAAAACAGCTTCCCAGCCCAGGGGCAGCCTCACATGACAGCTTCATTCCCATCCTGGGGCACAGGGACAGGGACCTGCAGTGGCACTGCAGAGGTGGCTGAGGCAGGTCTCTGCAGGGACAATGCCTCTCAAGAAAGCAAAAGAAAGTAGCGCCAAAGGGAGCGTGCAGCTGCCCATCAAAACCCTGGTCTCTACCAACACTGAGAAATTACCCTTATGCTCAAAGCACATCACAACATGGGTGATTTCTCTGCAGAGATAGGACCCAAGAGAACACTATATTCTTTTTTGCTTGTCTCCACAGCCCCAAACACAACTGGGACATGGAAATTTGAAGCGGACAGTCCACCTGCAGTCCTTTATCACTGTTATTAGTTGCAAGAATATGTGCTTGTAAAGACACAGCAAAAGACAGCAGTGGGTAATGCACAGCCTTTTCTAACAAATCCTGTTGTTCAGTGCATGAAGCAGCCCGTGCCATGCCTTCAACAACTTCCCCTTGCAGCAGATGGGCCCTGACCTGCTACATTTCTGCTAATCCCGTTCCTTGTTCAGAGGGCATACAAAGGAAGAACTCAAGGATGTTTTGCTAAGGTTACCTCTCTCATCTCCTGCCCTTCACAAAACTTGCAAGCTAAGCTGCCCAAAAGTCCTGTGAACTAGATAAAATTTTCATTTTAGACTTTGGGGAAACGGAGGCATATGGAGCCTGAAAGGATGATGAGTTCAGCTCAGTCAATAAGGCAGCTCAGCTCCCACTCCACGGGTCTCACTGTGGTTCAATCTTAATGCAAGAGTATGGGATGTGCTGTGGATCATGGCCTCTGCACTTGGCACTGGACAGAGTGCCAGCAGTGCCAGCTGACAGGAAAACCCCAAGGAGCCCGCAAGCCTACTGCAGGAGCTGGCAGACAGGGCTGGAGCAGCACAGGACAGCAGCACACACGAGCAAAACAGGAAGGAGAAAGCAAGGTCCTGGGACTTGCACATGGAATAGGAACAACCAGCTGGCATTCTATGGGGAGCCAAGGAAGAGCAAGAGATCCCAGTTTGCTGGGCTCTGCCCTGGGGCTTCCCCTGCAGATGTGAGACAATGCACAGGTGAGCCAGGGTCCCCTGCTGCCCCAAGTGCTTCATCCCCAGCACATTTGCCTCTGTTTTTTCATTGCCTTTGTGCTCTGCAGAATTAAATCAGTTTTCAGTTCTCCAAAATGGGCGGTCCCAGTTCAGTGCCACAGAAACAAAACATTTCCCCTTGCCTTTTAAGTGACTCTCACCCTGCCAGCCTTGGGATGAAGTGTCTGGACCAAGTTTCACTGTGGCAAACAGCAACCTGTGAGATATCTATCAAAGCTTTCTGTTTCCAGCAACACCACTAAATTTTTAGGTTTTAAATCTTGAGACAGTTTTGTATATGCAAAGATCTAACTGAGGAAGCAGCTGCATACTAAAGAATGCTTCAGCTCACTAAAACTTGCAACTGCTTCACCCACTGATTTAAAGAAAAGGCTCTAGTAAAATAAATCATGTTCAGGAGCACTGCACTGGCCCTCCCCTCACTTCTACACACTCTCCCAGGCTGCCCAGACCACCACGCTCCCCAAGCCCAGCTACCTCACTGCAGCTACAGCATCATTTTGATTAACAATTAAGGCCAGTGCTGCCAACTGGATTTTATTAACATTACTATTGTGAACAATTTCTTTCATTTTTATTTTATTTTAATGCATCACAAGGGCCACTGGGACAAATTAAATATAAAATCATTTTCTGCCATTTAGGCAAACAGCAGCCATTCCCCCAGTTTTCAAACATAAACACTTTAAATAAAACATTACACCGTCAAGCTGTCACTGAATCTTCCTCTTGCAGTAATACCCTTAGAGAAAAAGTTACCAAGTCATCCTTTCCCAGGGAGCTGGCACAGGCCCCATGTACCATATGAGAGATGCCACAGAGATAAAAAAAAATAAAAAATCATGCTGGCCTCAGCATGAATGGCTGTCACAAAACCCCGAACATTAAGGGCTGTGTCCCCCCTGATACAAACCAGGCAGAGCAGAGGCCATACAGGTGCTGGGAAAAGCCAGGCAGGTGCTGGATTTTGGCAGTGGAATGGGCCAGGCTGAACAGCACAGGCAAACCCGGCAACTGGCAGGTTCTTTTCTATATCATTTCCAACCACCCAGATACCTGCAGAGCCACAGGGAGCAGAGCTGCTTTGCAGGATGGTAGGACAGAGAGATGAAGTTTCCTCCACTTTTCCTTTGACTCGAAAGAAAGATGTTTTAAGAAAACAAGAGCATTTAGTGAGCTGTTGAACGTGGCAGCTTCACTGGTTTGCTCACCAAGGTGTGAGCCGTACCTTCCTGGCCTCAGGGCGTGCTGCTGCTGCTGCTGCAGCCACGGGAGTCTGGCTTACAGGCAGGGGTCTGGCTTACAGGCAGCATCACAGCCCTGGGGAGACCACAGAGCCTCCCGTGCTCTGTCCACGCGTGTGCAAACTCAAACACAGACACTCAGCATAAGAGCAGAAAGAAACCTACAGGGCCATATGCGTGATCCTTGCCCCAAAAGGCAGGAGACTCAAGAGGGACCAACCTGCTAGGAGTAAAATGGTAAGGAAGCTGCTGGAATGAGCTGTGGCACCTCATTAAAAATTAGGCCTTTTCTCTTCATAGCACAGCATGTAATGAAATTAAGCTTGACAATATGCCAATGCAAGGAAATAGTGCTGATCCTCCTCTTGCTGTGTTTGTTAGGTTTTTTTTATTTATTTAGGATCCACCTCAGTTGCCAGAGTTACATGCCTGAGGCTACAAGACCTGCCTCCAGGGAGGCACACATGCTGGAGCCTCATGGGATGCAGGTCCCTGAAAAATGGTATCATTTAGCAAACCATTAAAATTGCATCCTTTCCCAGTTGTGAGGAAAACAGCATCCTCTGAGAGCTGCACACAGAGGAAATGTGATGAAGGGACGAGAATAAAATCATGAATGCGCAGTGAACATCAGCCAGCACCTGCTCTGAGGGGTTCAGATACCCAGAAGACAAAGGCAACACAAAACAAAAGCAGCAGTGTGCTGTTAACTAGGTGTTCCAGGGTTTGAAGAGCGTACATCAGCGTGGTCTTACTTGGTGGCAAATAAAACCATGGCTAAATGTGCCAGTTGGGCAATTCAGAGAAGCAGGTAAAGCCCAGCCACTGCCTATCTTCTGGCTAAACAAGATGTGGGAATTAAACAATTGACATCTTTCCTCGCCAACTTGTTCTCTGCCTACACACACCACCTGTTCTGAGCCAAGTGTCCCAGTGGAGTCTCCTGCTTGCTGTCTCACCACAGGTGACACACAGTTCAGTGATGTTTGCAGAGCATTTAGAAACCCTTAGCTACAAGGAAAAAGGATGCCTTGTCTCATCTCCCCCGTGCTCATTTTACATGGCAGAGCACAGAGGTAGGGAGCAGCCAGGAGGGCTGAGTTCAGGTCACCTGAGCCAGCATTACACTACAGGGCTCTCCACTGCCAAACCGGCTGCAGTGGGCTCACAGAGCAACTACACAGGTCACAAAAGCTGGCAGGACGAAGACAAGAGACCATATACCAAAATCCAAAGAGCAATTTACAAAGATAAGAGGCATCATAGAGCAACAGGGCATCAGCCTAACACAATTCCGAGCATTTAAATAATGATACTTTTATCTCCACCTTCCAGGCATGTTGCTGCTTCCCTGGCACCCCAGAGAAGTCAGCAAGCTGGAGAACCCTGTGGGCAACCACACATCCTGCTTTTGACTAGGGAACAGGAGAAAATACTCCTACCCTCAGCTCACAGTCAGCCAACAGAAAAATTTCTCTTTCAAAGCTGCCTACCATCCCTCTCACTAACAAGCCTTGCCCACGCTGCAGCACTGGCCCTGCTCTCTTCACTGGGACACAAGTGTGCTGGGCGAGCCTCCCATGCTGCAGTCTTTAGACAGGGAAGAACAGAGCCCTGGGCTCTGCCCATCAGTGCCATACTAAAGCAGACACGCAGCACGGGGTGAACAATTAACCACCTGGACATAGTGCAGGAATGATGCCAAAGCTCTTCTAAAGACACACAGCACAGCTTCTGGCCTTTGGAAATTTCCTGGAAACAGGAAACAACCTTTTGCCTAGAAGAGACAGAAGAGAGTCCAGGGAGGAAGCTCATCTTCCAAAAACACACAAGCTAACTGTCAGATGTCTTAGGGCTCCTTCTAATCAATATGAAACTCTCCTGTGCTCCAGAGAAAAAATGCATTTCTAGGAGTGTGGTACTCACTTGTGCTTCTACCCTCCGTGGTAGGTGGAAGGAGAAGCATGCAGGGGCTTGTCTTGTCACCAAGTGAGCCCTGCCATTTGCCAATATCTGAATTTTCATCTCAAGCATCTCTACAGCCTGTTTGTGAAGAGCCTATTACAGAGAGGCCACATGTCAAGATTTCTATCTATAAAATACATATCTGTAGGATCACTATTAATGCACGAGCTGTTTCTGACAGCTCCATGCCCCAGCTTAAATATTCAAAGATTTCCCTGCTGACTCCAGGAATCAGACATCCAGATTTTAAGTTCAAAGTTGTGCTAACAAATATGAGGTCAACAAACAAAAAACAGTTTCAAGCTGCGACTTGCAATTGACTACAGTGTTTACCTGAGATGATTTTTATTCTTCACATTAAGAGAGAATAAAGAAGAAAAACAAAAGCCCAAAAAGCACTTCAGTTTTTAAACCTATGCAATACACTTGCAGTTGCCCAGGATTTGAAATGTCATAGCATAGATGCAAGAGCAGGACTCTTGGACTCACTCACCCCCAAAAAAAAAGACTTTTTTCTTTTTCCCAGACAGAAAAGCAGCCAATTTTAGAAAACTGAAAAAATATTTTTCCAGAGACCCATAAGTCACATGAGTCACCCTTATTTGCAGATGAGCCCAAACCTGAACTCCAACATCATCACTCATGCAGAGCAGAGGAAACCAGAAGCTGGATCAAAATGGGCAGCTTGTCTCAGTGGCTCTGCAGAAAGCCAAGGGATAGAGAAGCATGCAGAGCACAAGCACGCCTCCCCTCATACATGACCGCCATCGTACATTAATTCAGATAATCTGACTTCAAGGGGAATGAACTCGGGGTTGAGGGCTTTGCGCTGCCAAAGGACAGCTCCTTCTCTAGGTTTGCTATTTCACCAATGGGGCAACAGAACTGGCACATTTCCTGTGCTGTGCTGGGGACAAGCTGAGGACAGTGTGTACAGCTACTGCACTGGCCTGAGCAGCCCTCAGGCTCACTCACACAGATCAGACCACGAGACCCCGTTCTCAGACCCTGCTAGAAGCCACACCCTGAGGGACAGCACTGTCCCCAGACCTCCACCAACCTTCTGGCCCTGTGCCCACACGCAGCCACTTCCCTGCTTCTGCCCCAGCAGCACAGGCAGGGGCCAAGGCTGGGACAGCTCGTTGTGCACATCACTGCTAAGCCTGTTCGGCTCCCCCCAGCCAGAGCACCGCATATTTACACGAGCACACACACTGCGTTTTACCACCCTGCCTCTCACAGCAACCCGCCAAACCCTTGGGAAACCTGCGTGCATGAGGGAAAACCCAAACACCACAAATCCTTCCTGCTTCCTTCTCTATCCAAATACATCATGGCAGGTCAGGATGTGAAATTTCCACCATGTCCCACTACCAGGTGCATAAGGAGAGGGTGCTTCTTCATCTCAGCTGCTACTGAAAGCCCTAGTGCGAGGGCTGGCACATCCTGGGACCCCAGTTACAGAGGGACTTGAGATGCAAAGGATGATTATTTTTCCTTGCTACGGGATTTCAGGCATGGAGCAGTGCTGGAATGATTTACACGGTTTTGAGAGCAGGACCAATTTGGAGTGGCTGTTGCACGGCGGTGTATCTTGCAAGGAGAGGCTTTGTGGTTAGCCATGAGCAAATACTGCCCCCCCAAACAGCAGCAATATAATCACGTGTGGCACTGCCACAGCATCCTCCTCGTGAGGATTTTAAGGTGCTTGGCAGAAGATATGGATTCATGTAACCTCACAAGTCCTCTGAGAGGGAGTAAAGTAAATGCTATAAAAAACCAGAAGGGATAAGCGGGAGAACAGAGAAATAAAACTGCTACACCAGCATGTGCAAGCTCACACAAGAAATCAGAGACTCAGGGGCAGCTTCCTCTGCCACTAAGGTGGAATCAAAAAAGCAGGAGTGCTCTAAATCCTCTGTTCAACTCAGCCCTGGCCAGCCTAAGAGCATTTCCCAGCGTACCCAAAGGGCTTCAACAACAGCAGCACTCGCACAGAGCTCCTCACCGTGCTCATTTCCTGCTACATAAAGGGTCCAAAGCAGGGCAGCCTGAACTGCCGGCAGCCCCCAGCCCTAGTGAGCAGCAAATAACAGAAGTGCTGTGTCCAAGCTTTGACTTTTGAGTTTCAGCAGCTGCAAGCAATGGCCAAGGGGCTCAGCTAAAGAGTTTCCACCCTGCTGCCTGAGGGCTGGGACTGCTCTGACAGCATTTTCCAAACATTCACGGGGCTTCCCAAACACCTATAAAACACTTCCCATGCCCGCTTTACAGGTGAAAAAAAGCAAGACACAGGCCAAAACCTCCCAGTGCCAGCCAAGGAGGGAGGCGGGCAGCCCTGGCGCCTGGCCCCTGCTCGACTCTGACCGGGCTGCTGCTTTTGTTCGCTTCCATGTGTGCATGACCAGCTGACAAATGGATTCGCAGCCAAAGAGTGACACACAGTGCAGCTCCCGAACAGCTTTAGCTGGATCACTCCTGGGAATGGTATTGCTGGGCCACTTCTTGCTCCAGGGGCTGATTTATTTTTTATGAAGCGATTGCCTAGAGTTGGGAGAGCTTTATTGATGCTATTATACAGGCTGAA
Organism: Zonotrichia albicollis; assembly: GCF_047830755.1. NCBI lineage: Eukaryota > Metazoa > Chordata > Aves > Passeriformes > Passerellidae > Zonotrichia > Zonotrichia albicollis. The sequence continues at coordinate 27,072,344 of NC_133824.1, read as the reverse complement.
GGGAGGACAAATCACTCCCACGGACAGAGCAGAAAGGTCCTCATCATCCTCAAGTCAGGACCTCGATTTTATCCCCCTACTGAGCCCACAGATACCCAAGGACGGCAGAGTGTGATGCTTTCAACAAAACTGAAGTAGCACATCAGGGCACTGCTACCACTCCTCAGGTTAGGAATGGAGCCCTGGGGGCTCCCGCCATCTCCCTGCCCAAACCCCAGCGTGAGCCCGCCTCAGACCGCTGCCTCCGGTTTGAAAGAGACTGAAGTCTCATCGGGCAGCCAAGCGGAGGGGCAGAGGCTGGTACCAGCTTGTCCAGTCACTCGCATCCCCCCGGCCCGGTGCTCGGAGCCCGGCTGGCCGGAGGAAAGGCTTGTGAGAGGTCATGGCTCTCAGCTGGTCCTGACGGGAAAGCACACACATGCGTGTGTGCGTGCGTATCTGTATGTGAGCACCTTCTGAACGCGAACTAAAAACCTTCCAGCTGCTTCACCCGCCTTTTTCCCCGGCCAAGGGCAGCCGCTCTCAGCCGGAGGAGCAGAGCACGGGCTGAGAGCGGCGGAGACAACTCGCAAACACTTTACCCACGGCATTACTCTATTCCCCCGAGAGTGCCCACCCTGCTCCCCGAGTAGCGGCTGCCATGGTGACAAGCACGAATGCTAAAATAAACAGAAAGCAACCCGAAGGCAAAGCGCAGCCCTCCGCCGGCGTACCCCGCCGCGGCGGCGGCTCCCTCCCCGAGCATCCTCCCCGCCGCGGCAGGACGGGATGCCGGGGCCGCCGCTCACTCACGATGAGGGGGATGGTCCTCTCCTCCCGGCGCAGCTCCAGCCTGCCGGCCGCCCTCTGCCCGCTCCGGGCGCCGCCGCTACCGCCTCCGGCGGACCTGCCGGCAGCCGCCGAGCGGGGCTTGTTGTCCTGCCATAAGTAGTAGAAAGTGCCCAAGATCCAGGCGACGGTCAGGATGGCGATGGCATTAGCCCTGATCTTCCTCATGCCGAGCGCCCCGGAGAAGCCCCTCGACGGGCAGGGGCGGCTGCGGGAGGAAGAAGAGGGAGAGCAGGAGGCGGCGGCGGCGGCACGGCTCCCCCGCCCCTCACGGCCCTGGCCCCGGCCCCGCACCGCACCGCCCAGCCGCCGCCGCCGGGTCCTAACGCCGGGCCCGCTCCGCCGCAGGGGGCGGAGGGCTCCGCGCCTCCTCCTGCTCCTCCTCCCGGCCGGGCCGGCGCGGGAAGCGAGAAGCGAGGGCCGGCTGCCGGCTGGGATGCGTTCGGCGCCGCAGCTGCAGCGGGGACGGAGTGGCAGGGCCCCCGTGGCGGGGAGCGGGGGACACGGGCTCAGCCCAGGAGATGGCACCAGCCTGCCCTCCTGCACCGCTGCCCCTGAGGCACTCGTGACCCGACTGCCATAGTCGTGCCCGTAAGGCAGGCGGCCAGCGAACACACCGTGACAGCCCACGGCACACGGGATCTTGGCATCCGTGCAGATGAGCCCATCTCCCACTAAAGCTGTAGTGGTTGACGGGAGAAAGGCCCTTGGGCTGACAATGGAGCCGCCCAAGCACCCGCTCCCATCGCTGCCACACGCAACAGTCACACACTGGCACTAGGGCTGGGCGCCTGGGCCACCACCTCAGCCTCGAGGCCTTGCAAGCCCCGCAGCAGGACAAGCATGGCGGTGGAGAGGCAACGATGATACAATTCCACTTTACCGGGCACGGCTAAAGCTGTAGCGGTAAAAGGCTCACTGAATCCAGCCCTGCGGGCAGCTTAAACAGAGCACGCAGCTTGTGAAACCAAGTGACATTTAGGCACAGTGCAGCTGCTGAGCAACCACGGCTTTAAGGTTTGCGAGAGGTACCGAGAAAACTTACAGGGAAAACAAATGTTTAGAAAACAAAGGTGGGTCCAAGGCACCTGATAACGGGGCTAGATAGAAAATGTGGGTGCTTCCAAGGCACCCGATGAGGGGATTCGAGTTTTTGCGTTACGCTATGGAAAATATCATCAGGGCTTCTAAATAACGTTTTGCCCTACTTTCCTCCTGACTACATGCATCTCAGTGTAATTGCAACCTGCCCTGCTAAATTGCCCTTTGAGATTTACCTGCACACTGCTTGTTTCTTGAAGTACAGCACAGTACAAAATTCATTCGTCAGACTCGTTCTGTGGGCACTCAGGGCAGAATGCTGTTTCCAGAACCAGCACCTCCCAGGGCTCCACATCAACCTCCTTGCAAAGCACAATTCATGCCAGATGTAGAAAATGTTAGAAAGCATCTCACGTCCTCCTAGGTACGCTTCCCAGTGACCTGTCAACCACACACAGCTTCCCAGGCTGACTAGTCATAGTCAGTGCTAAGGGGAAGTTTGAGATATTTAAAAACCAAAGTCTTCCAAGGGATCATCAAAAACATAATTAGTCTAAGCTGCCCAGTCCACATCCTGTGGAAGCTGGACTCCCACTATTTTCAATCTCTTTCATAGTCTTACTGGAAAAAGAGCATCTGCTCTCCTGTGTGGGTTTGGATCCAGCAGCTGCCTGGGCTGCAGAGACACATGAAGAGAGGCAGAGGAGCTGTACCAAGGAATCAGAAAAGAGGAATTCAGGAAGTAAGATGTATTCATATCCATGTGACAGCAGAGCTAGGCAGAGTGCCTTCTTTTTCACCACTGTGCAGATCACACCAGACTATGCTTGATTCCTTCTTAGTCTTTCTCACCTTTTGGTGGGATTCACTACAGAAAAGCAAATAATAAACAGCAATGGAGACTTTTGTCTGAAATAGGAGAAAATCCTCTGCCCCAAGACTTGAACTAAGCAGACTGCCTTCTCCTGCTTTTCCAAGCACGCTGCTTCCCTTTTCCACTGCAGCCATTCATTTTCTTCCTTTGTTGCCCCCCTCACCCCGCTAGCACACCCTATAAGCTGCCATGCAATCACCATTGCCTCTTAAGGGGTGCCATGTAGGGAAGTCTCCGAAACTAGCAGAGTGCTCTGTAGGCAAGCTTCAGCAGGACCCCAGACAGCAGCCAGGTCAAGAGGTCTTTCTCTATGGGGGCAGTTGTTTTCACTCCCCTCTCCCTGCAGGAATCAGCAGTAGAAAGCAGGGTCTGTTCCTGCAGAAGCTCATTCAGAGTGCTGGGCAGGGAAGCTCTGCTCTAGCCCACAATCACAGTGAAGGGCACAGAAAAGCTGTGTTACCCACCCTCAGAGCTGGTGGCAGAGCAGCTCCCCATGCCAGCAGATCCAGTTCAGCACAGACAACCCAGATTTGCAGGGGTCCTTTATTTATGTTGCCTAAGCTTTGGGACCAATTTGAGCGGAAGAGTGTTAGGGGCACTAGAGCTAGATGACCTGAAGGAGACAGGACCTTCACCACAGCTCCAGCAGAAAAAGCATGTACTTACATATCACCAGGCTTCCACATGCTTTAAAAGTAATGCAGCAATATTTCATCTCCAGGGCCCATATACCTCACTGTAGAATTACCAGCTTGCAGGTCCAAGCTATTGGTACTGAAGGTTCCATTTTCTGCAGCCAAAACTTGCAATGATTTAATTTCTGACCACTGAGCTTTGCTCCAGAATATCGTATTTCTTTTAAAAGACAGCACACTTCTAACCTTATATTCTACAGGGATCTCTGACAATATAAATTGTTCTGTTCAGATATAGCTATACAGTAAGCTGCATGCAGATATTAGCACCAGCCCATCAGAGAAAAGAATACCAGTAGCAGTCTGGCATGGAGATTGCTACACCACACAACTGGCAAAGTAGACATACAATGAATATTAACAGTGATAATAAATACTTCAGTGATGATCATTGCAAAAGCATCAACTAATTCAATAAATGCCCTAAGAGGAGTGACCTGAGAAACATAATATAATAAACTAAACAAATCAAGATTATTCAAACTCCATAGCAGAATTATGGGATCTTATCACCACATTTGTTCTTTTTCAATTCCATCATAGAAATGTTAAATATTTTCTTCTTTTGTGACAAACTTTGCACAGTGGAATAAGGTGGCTGTTTTTCACAAACTAAGTATTTGGTGAAAAATAAAGATAGAGAACAAGAGGAGGAATATAACCAACTAAAAGGAAAATTTTGTGTGGGGTTTTGAGAACTTTTTTTTTTTTTTACAATCACCAAGGCCCTAGCCAGCATCACCTTCAATGGAAAGAGATCTCCTAAGGCTATGAATATTAAAAGGCGCTCTTGAGAAGCCAGTTTTGTCTTTGGCTGACAGATTAGGTCACATCATCTAGGAGAACACACATGGTGTTTGAAATTGCCCTGATAAAACTGAGATGATTGTTATTGCAGCGGAAAAGACAAGCATCATCCAGATTTGTCTTCAGAAAAATGAATTGTGGCTGCTTTATAGTTGTGGCGAGACACAGTGCATGTTTTTGCAGTCATCTGACTTAAAACGTGGCTGAGCTTTCAACTATGAAACATCTGGAGAACACCAAAAGGATTTTTCTTAGCACTACTCTGATCTGAGAAATCAGGTCTGCTAGATTTGTGGCCTCCAGGCAAGGAAGTGCCATCTGAAATATGAACATAAGATCTGTCTGGACTCTTGAAACTGTTTAAGTAAATTCATCCAGAGTTTAGCTAAGAGCATTTGAGGAAAATTAGCATTAGAGTTCAGGGGCTGAAGCAGGTCATGCTCCAAAGAGAAACAAGAGTAGCCTGTTATGATGATGAGGTGGGATGAGAAGACTTGCTCAGAGAGAGGCAGCTCTGCCTCCCCACAGCCAGCCAGGAGCTGAGCTCCACCCTGCATCCAGGAAGAGCTGAGCTCCACCCTGCATCCAGTTCAGAGACTTTTCAGGGATTTTTCAGAAAAGATCGCTCTTCAGAGAGCTCCTCCTGCACAGGCAGAGCAGGGTGTAAAGGAGAGGAGACATCTTAGGATGGTTTTCTCTGAACTTGCTGCTACCCAGTGACTCCTTCCTCTGGTCCACCCCTAGGCTGGACACTCACCCTCCTTGGTGAAGCTCCTGATCTTTCCCAAGCAGGGGCAGTGGTTTGCTTCCAGATCAGGAAGAGGTTGATAGGAGTGGGTGAAAACAATTGAAGGGAGAGAACTCATAGCTCATCCCTGATTTCAATTCAGGAAAAAGAGGAACAAGGGAAATTATTTGTTTCAATGGACAGAAAAAGCTGAAGTTCTTGTCCCATAATGGATGATAGGCACCTCTGACAGTCTGACCATGACATCTCACCATGCTCTTCATCCAGATCCAGATCTTACCCTTATAAAACCTCTGAGACACATTCACCCATATTCTAATGCCAAGATGACAGTGTGTGCCATCATCCTTCACCACACAGCTGTTGAAAAGAAAAAGAAAAATGTTACCTTCATGACTCATCTACATTGGCCAAATTTCTACACTGCCTGGAGTACTCTCCTTGTCTGAAAAAGCTTTCTTATACTGGTCAGAGGGCATGAGTGTGTGTGTGGGCTTCTGAAAATCCATATTGCTATCATATATCATCCTCCACATCCCTGGCCTCAGACACCACTGGGAAACCACAAGGTGCACCAAAAGTCCAAAAGCTTGTCTTGATCATGCCCTGCCTAGAGCTAGACACTGTTTAAGTAGTCTGCAGCCTTCTACTGCTGCAGGTATCATAAAAAGGCCAGTCAGATAAATTACTCCCCTAGGAGTGCCTCAGTTTATCCTGATGCCCATGGTAGATGCCAGTTAGTTCTGCATTTAACAGAAGATAAGGTGTCTGGGGTGCCATATATGCTGACCAGGACACAAATGTGTTCTGGGCCCTTGTTTCTGGCCAGCATGTAAACAAGAAAGGTGGAGGGCAGCAACTCAGACCCAAGTTAAGGCAAATAGTACAGAGTTAACAGGGAACCAGGATTTCAGTTGCTTTAAATTGTACAATTAAACATTGTCTTAGGTGCTTTTAAGGTCACTGTAATCTTAACATAATTCCATGAGCATGTTTTTTAAAGGAAAATGAGAGTATAGAGAAGACTTCACAATAAGCTGTAATTAACAGTTGGTTTCACTTGTGCTCTTCAAGTATGAAGAGAAAAAATCTGCTAAAAGGCTAACAGTGGCAACATGAATCTGCTTTGACAGTGTTTAAGAGCCAGGAAGGCCTTCAGAGTGTTTGGCTGGGATTCAGGATGGGAGATGGTGCCATTAATCCCCTCTAAGCCAGGTAACTCCGTTGTCTGTCACCACCAGACAAGGTGGGCCTTAGTGAGGAGTGGAGTTAAGGTAGAATCAGGCAGGAGTGATCAACAGCCCAGAAAAATGCTCAAAGTTCATATAACCTTTTAAAAGTGTAGAAACAGAATACATATTTAAGTAGTAATAATTACATATGAATACAACTTTTGAACGTGAAGATCCACATAGAATCAACCTGATTAATTTTATGAGCCTGATACAAATTTTTGCTCTCCCTGCTACCTACTTTTCTTATTTCCTTTTCTTACCCCACATCATTTGCTTCACTCCCTTGCTGCATCTTTTCTAGGACAGAGATTTATTTCCCACCTTCATGGTAAAGCACGTAGCACATTTTCTGGTGCTCAGAATTAATAACAATAAAAATCTTTTTATTACGATCTGAGGACAATTTGCTCTCCTTTACTGGCATCCGATCACAGCCCTGACTGTGACTTGAACTGCAATTTAATTCTCATAGAAATTCAAAGATTTTACAGCTCAGTGTAGCTCCCAGGTTAGTGCTTGTAACAGTCCTCTTGGCTGCAAAGGAGAAGCAGTTTGAAATGCTCATCTGGCAAAATGATGAAACTCCTGTCTTCCACTACAGAGGAATTTCATGTGAAAACACAACAATCTGAGAAATAACCTGTGAAAAACATCCAACCCAGCTTCTCACACATCCCATAAAAGGAGCTTGCACCCTGCATAGCAGACTGGGTTTGAATAGAGTGCAATGAGAAATGTTTAGCTTTCCTAAAAAACACAGCAAAATGTTTATTTTTGAAGCTCTATCACTGAAAATAGATTGGATAATTAATGGAAAAATTTCCAAAACATTCCAGCCCTGGCACTAAGCATGAGAAACTCCAGGCTGAAGGATGGCCAGAAATAGGAGCCATGGATCAGTCAACTCCAGAGGCACTGCAGTGCTGTTTCAGTGAGCCCAATGCCATATCTGCCTACTGGGATATGGTCCATCTCCAGGTGGAACCTGGAATCTGTAAAAAAGCCAGGAAAGGGGTTGGAGTTCAGAGGACATCAGATATCCCTGAAATGTCAGGAGCACAGTCCAGGCAGATCAATGTAATATTAAATATTTTTAAGTTTCTACCATTTCCATTTGTGTTCTGTTGGAACATCTTTACTTCCAGGAAGGTGGGGGAAGCAGACATCAAGGATGGCAAAAGTATTTATTGAAATGACAGCTGTGGTGGAATTGCAACCATTAAGAACTGCTGACCTGCATCAGGCCAGCAAGCAGCTATGTCAGTCTGGAAGGCTTCATGGGGCAGCACACAGACAACTCTCTCAGTCTGACACCAACTCTGGTTGAAGAATAAGGTACACAGTCTGAGCCTTGCAGCATTTCTCTCTATAAACAGCAATCCAGGTATTGCTAAACTTACACAAGCACGCTGCTAAATTCTTTTGAAGCTCTTGCAGAAATGGAGCTGCTGTCCTTTTCCTGACTTCAGAAAATACTTCTTTAAATATTCACACTTTAGGACAAATATTTTTATTCCCCACAAAAGGTAAATGCTTTAGATGTGCTGAACAAAATGGCCTCTACCACTTTGGCATGGAAGGGGGGATGGGAATTATGAAGTAAAAAATTTTACTCTTTAAAAAATTACCCCTAATTTTTCCTTGTAATTATCTTTAGTACCTGAATGCATGGTTTGGCAATGAAGAGCTGTCACTGTGCAGCACAGCAGCCAAAAAAAGGAGTGAGAAATGGCAGAAAATGCTTAAGCCAATGTGAATGGAAGTGGTACTCTGATCTGAACACTTGCATGTCTGCAGAGATGCTCAGCACATCACTGCAGCATTTTCAGATGCAGAGATCCATCCTGACATGCATATACAGGCATGCACATGTGTTCCACACCCTTAGATTTGTTTCAAGTCTAACTCAAGTTTGCAGCAGATACCACTTTCTCTGGCTGAAGACGAGGAAAATATCTCCCCCAGGAGCTAAAAACCGTTGCAAGCCTAACCATTGCTGTTTGAAGGTCACAGCAAGGTCCAAGAAATGTGCCATATATAGCAAACAAATAACTCATTCCTTTACAAATGTGTCCACTGCAGCATACCTTTGTGCACAGAAGAAGATGAAAAAGGCTCTGTGCAACAATTATAACCATATTGCTTAATGGCATACTGATGTACACTGAATGGTTATTTTACTGCATAAATAAAAATCTATGCACACAAAAATAACCATATCAATAGGTCAAAGTTTTCAAGCCCCATGTACAACACACACAGTCTCAGCCTGCCAACAGTTATGCTACCATGCACACATGTCATGCTGGTTTTTCCTGCTTCACTGCCTGGCTTTGTTTCTGCTCCAAGCAGCCAGCTCAGCCAGGCAAGGCTTTGTCTAAACTCCAGCACAGAGCAAACTCAGACTCCACCATCACAGCACTCCATGGGCTCTTATACACCCTGTTCCTGCCTCAGCTGGACAGCATCAGCCCCTGTACCTGTGTCTCTAGAGATGGGAGGCAGCTGTTCTCTACTTGGCAGCCCCAGGGGCAGCTGAGTGCACCAGGTTCTCTTTATCATGTACAGGGAGGAGCTCAACAGGACAGATGTGATTCATGGGGATGTTTGGCCCCCAAAAAACTCTGAAGGATGAGTTTGCTTTGATACCTTTCCAGCCCTCAGGAACCTCTGCAACCTCCTTAAGCAGGAAGAAACACATGCTCCATGTCTTTCCATCTCCCTCTGCCTGCCTTATCCTTCCTCATATTCTTTGTAAAAAAAAAAGCTTAGAATAATCCAAGTGAAAGAGTGATAAACAGTGAAGGAAGAGACATGTTTTCTGCTTGCTAGCAGAAAACCAGCCTTAGATAGAAAACTAACATATCACAGGTTGAAGGCTCTCTGTGATGCAAGGAAGTGGGAAATCGAAGGTCTGAACCAGTAAAGCTGAGAATGTCAAATGGGAATCACAATGAAAAATATCAGTTGGATCTGGAAATTAAAGTCCAGCCTCACAGAGTCTCAGAGGGAGGTGCAAAAAGAAACTGCTCACCAGAGGAGGGATTTGGAGAAAACTAGGAATTCCTCAGTGAGGTGTCCTGTAGTTTGCAAGGAAAATCTAGGAGGCTGTTCCTCTCCCAGGTACTCTCAGTACTGCATTGGCTGTGTCAGAACAAGTTTGCTGTAAAGAGGAAGGGGTCCAGTTACAAAAGCGAATGAAGGTTAGTTGTATGGTAAGGAAGAAGAGGGAGAGCAGAAAGTGGACTGCTCTTACTGCAGATAAAACAGAATAAAGTGCCTTGCAAAAACTTGGTGAATCTGGGGTCATATGGGAGAAGAAAAATAATGACAGACCATCTGTTATCTGGGGTGCAACTAGCACCATATTAATCTAAATCTGAAGTTGTTTTAAATCATCTGCAACAGAAATGATTTGTGATGACATCAGACTATTAGGTCATTGTCCATTCATCATGAGCTGGGGCTCACCCAAATTTCCATCCATAGTTAGACCACCAGCCACTACAGTATAAATAACAAAACCCATATTTCATTTTTGGCTCATGCAGTTCTTTCACTAATAAAACATTGAAATCAGTGACCTGGCACTGTCCTGTTCAGACCTGTTCCATGGACTGAACTGAGCAGACTGTGCATATTCATTTTTTTGCCCCCAGACTGAGCAGAAGTCAATAAATCAGCTATAGCCAGTGCATTGAGATTTAGAAGAGTTTGATGGTACTTTTACTTTTACACCTCTGCCCTACCACCACCCCACCTGCTGAAGCATGAGCTCAGCTACTGAGGCGGCACCCCTTTCCAAGAACTTGAGGTTTTAGAAATGACAAGAACAGACTTCCCCATGGGAGCTGCCTGAAGGAGCAGTGATACATTTCCTGCATTCATTGTGTGTGTTTTGGGGCTCCTTGATATGAATTAACAGGGAACAAGAGCAACAGCTGAAATTGTGAGGTCTGCAATGACTGAAGTCAAGAGGTCCATTCCCTGCTGCTGCCCCTTACTCCCCTGCTCTTGCTGAGCCCCGGTGATGTGACCACCTTCCACTTCAGTTCGGTGACACTCCAGTGCCCAATTCCCTAGCAGGCTCCTTTGTACAGTACCAGGCTGCTGTGTCTCAGCAGGAATCCAGGCTGCCAGCAGTGCATAAATGCTCATAGCCCAGAGCCTGAGGTGGAGACACACAGATGTAATGCCTTTTATTCTCTTTTGTCAGAAAAATGTAATTTATTTACTACTTCTATTCACTGTTAAAAGAGAGAGGAGCTTGTCGACACAAAAGTAATGCTGCTTTAGTACACTGATAGCATTAAACCAGTGCAGTTTCTTCAGGATGGACCCAGCTGCTGGATTCAAGGTATTTATAGCACAATATTGCCAGGGGAATTAGCTATAAACACATAACAAGCCTTTGCACCCCCCTTGACAGCATCAGGTCACATTTCAGTTAGATAAACAAAAAGACCATCCAGAAGTCCACCTCCAATCAAAATAATAATGCTATGCAAGCAGGGTCTGAATTTCTGCCTATCATGACAGAGACAGATGCATCCAGAGGGTCCTCTCTAGATGGTCTGTACTAGCTCAGAAAATAGGTCCCTCGATGCATCTCAGTGGGCATTAACAGGCCATAGCCAGTGAAGACCACTGACGTTTAAGTACTTCACTGCTGAAGACACAGCCATGATGTTCCTCAAGCCTGAACAATTGGTACCTGTTCATCTGTCTCCTTGCCACTAATGTCCATCTCCCAAGCTGGCTCATCATCCCACTACCTTGCAAGTGTCTGTTCACACAGTGCTGCTGTTGATAGGCAGGCCGTTTCAGCAGGGGCAATAAGGACCACAAAAGCAGATCTAATGCCTTCTTTGTCTCCTTCATGTCAAATCTGCAGAGCAGTGAGGTTAGCATGCATGGAATGAGTTTCTACTCCTCTGCCACACATTGAAATTGGGAAGTCTGGCTATGAGTTTCTGACAACGTTCCCCGACATCTTTTTATGTCACTATCACCACAATTCACTGACAAATACAGGAAGGAGGGTGCAGAAGCCCCTTTCTTCCTTACCAAATCAACACACCTAGAGCACTGAATCTTTGGGGTTAAAACACGCAAAATAGCTTGTAACCACCCAATCTACCTGAACACCATCATTTCATTGACAGACTGTACATTTACCATTAGTCTCTGCATTCCCCTCATCCTTGAAAGAAACAAAGTGTCAGCTAGAGCATAGAATACTTCAAAGTTCACTCTGCCTGAAGTCTTTGAAGTTCTGCCTTGTAAAACTCACTGTTAACTAACCCACAGTTCCTCTGTGCATGAGCCCTTCTGAAGCAAACTGAAGCAGTATTGTATCATCAGGGACTTTCTCCTCCCTCATCAAACCCTAAATGCAGTTTGGGAATTCATGTTGGCAGAAAAAGTGCAGTCACTTGAGCTGACATTTTTCAGACAGGCGACTCATTGAGAGTCCACTCACTGCTGGGTGTTTAGAGAGGGGAAGGTGAAATTAAATCCTGCTGGCCATACAGCTCAGCCCCAGCAAAGCAGCACTGCCCCATGTCTTGGTGATAGGAGGTTTGTTAAAAAAATTCTGCCTATGTGTCCTCAAAATACCACAGGAACTATCAATCAGTTTTCACCCTGAAAACATAAAGTGTGAAAAACAAACTATCAGGGGAGAACCAAGCTCTCACTACTGACTAGTAGGATCAGTGAAACTGTCTGGAACTAACTAGACTTTGGCTTCAGTCCAGCACAGTAATTCCTACATGTCTATCCTTGCCCTCAGGGATCATATGGGGTACTTTTCTTGTAGCGTGCCTAGAACACAGCACCTCATGGCTTTTGGAATTTCCTTCAAGTTGATTGTATTTTTCAGGCTTTCCCCTTCATCTTTGTTCAGGATGCAAGTGAGAAAATCCTGCTGGTTTTACTGGCATGTATTTCCCATCTTGATTCCAGTTCAATTTGTTTCTTTGTACAGCAGTTCCATTTAACTTCATGGGGTGGAGGTGGTGGTGAACTCTCCCCAGCAAACTCTCGGGAATTTTATAGAAAAATAAGGCTGGTGAGGTTACTCCATTGTCTCTGCTAAGTGAAGTTCTGAGATTTTTTAAAAAATGAGCACATACTTGGAAGAGAAAGATTATTTAGGTCTGGAGTTCTGTTTTTTTCTGTAATTTTTCTCTGTAATTTTTCTCAAGGAAGCAGGGATTTTTTGAAAGCTACTAAGTTGCATTAAAAAAATCCTAATTTGACTTGTGTCCTTTTTTTGAAGTGTTTGACTGGAAGTGCCAAGTGTGGTGTTAACACATAGCGTGAGGAGCGAAGGGGAGGGAACACGTGCCAAGGTCACCTCCTCAGCAGTAGCCATGGCAAGCTTCACAGCAGTGATATAAAAACTCCCTCTGATACAAGATACCACTCATAGCTACTTTTTAAGAGCTATAAAAATACAGAGCAGGCACATATTAATTAAAGTAGCTCAGAGAGAAGCTCTGCGTGTCTGTCTTGGCAGCGGGTGACTGAAGGGCACATAGCACGTAGGGGAGCAGGATGTCCATGCACAGAGTTAGCAAAAATATTTTAGTTTTTATCACCTCCAGGTTTGTCAGTGGGCAGCACAGATGGTTTGCAGCTGGGGAGCCAGTCAGCGTGCTGCTAAGAAAGCAATGTGACCTGTGTTGTGAAGCAGTGCATACTGTAAGGAAGCTTTTCTTCATGACCAGCACAAATCTCCTTTGTTGACATTTAAGTCCATTACCTCCTGTCCTAGCTAGACTAGAAAGCACACCACAAAAATCCCCCTCCTCTTCAGCACATTTCTTATTTACCTCTTTGTCCGTCCATTGTTTCCCCTAAACAAGACAAACGCAGTTCTTCTAGACTTTGCTCATAAGCCACACTTCCACACTGATGTTTCCTGCAGAGCACAGGACTCACCTTCAGAGTGGCAAGTTTTCAGCAGAAGAGGCAGTGATGAGGACAAGAACCCATTCAGGCTTCCCTCTGCTCTTTCCCTTCGAGATTAAGGCAAGGCAGGTCAAAAGACAACCAAGGTTACTAGCTGAGTGCCAACCCACCAGCTATGGCCATTTCTCTTCCTTGTCCCTGCTAGAGCCCACCATGAGAATAAGCTTTTGCTGTGAACTCACTGACTGGACACAGCTGGCAGTGAAACACACCCAGCAAGAGGTTGGTGGCTAGCAGGAAGTCTTTCTGGTTCTAATTAGTGATTATTCCAATTCAGTGAAATACAGATAACCCACCTTTTTTAGTTCTTACATTTATCTACCTGTATCTACCTCACCTGCTGCCTTCTTTGTCCAAAACTGGAGCAGGCCTTACACACTCCAACATTTCACTATACACTGGAAACCTTGAAAGCAGCAGAGCATAACTGGGGAATGAAGCCAATGTGGCCAGAGCTCAGTGACATTAAGAGTCCCAATGCCCATTTGCAAGGCAGGGAAAAAAGGGGTATTTGGGTATTCTTGAGGATCTAACACTCACCATCACTTACGGTGCACAAAAGATGCACTTGAAGGCAGTTTTCTCCCCCGTAAACACTTTGTCAAGAAACAGGCAGTCTAGTCTGATGTTTCCCAGAGCTCTGTAAGGATTTCTTAAGTTACAATTTTACTGCTTGGACCAACTCTACTTCTAGTGTAGAGAAAATATCTGTAAAATGGAGCTGGTCTTCAAAACACCACAGTGCTTTGAGACATGCAGCTGAACAACACCGTCTTGCTACTCATATATCACAGGAGTACCAGAGGGGTACAGAAGATAGCATAAAGCTTTGAAAACATATGGAAAGCATTATCTAAATAGCAAAAATATGACCTAAAACTATATACACATGCTTACAGCTCAGATTTGAACTCTCAATAGCCCTTGCTAGATAAGTAGGGATAATGATTTTTTTATTCATAGTTCACTGAAAGGGAGTCCCACTCATATTTTCACACACCCCAGCAGTCAGACAGTCTCTCTGCTTTTATTTACGGCTACAAGTCCTGGACAGAGTCGTGGCACAGAGGAAAAAGGAAAAGCAACTGGCAGATCTCAGCCAATGCAAAGTACTGTCTGACATTTTTCAACGAACAATCAATTGCAAAGGACTTGCTGTTAATCACTGTGAAACAGATATATTTCAGATCCCCACAGAGCTTGATACAATTTTAAGCAGCTTCTTAGAGCAGCAGGGTTTTTTTGTGAAGGGAGTTTGGACAGGCAGTTTTTCTCTTAAGCCTGCATTTCTGACAGCTGCCTAGTACCCTTTTCACAGGCTTGTCACATTGTACCGAGATATATAAATGCCTTCTCCTTTTTTCCTTCTTTTTTGCAAAATCTTTCACTTTTTTAAGAAAAGAAAGACAGAAGCCATATTTCCTATCATCCATAGATGAAGTGAAATTTTTCCTGTACAAGGAAATGGTTTCTTGTTATCTGAAGATGACATCTCCATTTTACAGTAAAAGCCTCCATCCTCTTTTTTTTCTGTTCTACTTACTCCCCCTGTCTCAAAGCTGAACTTATCCAATAGCTTGCAAAGGAAAGTAATAAGAGAAAGATGGTTTTGCTTTGTTTCCTGGCGACCAACACCACTGAGACCCCAGGGAGCATCACAGTGGCTAATTCAAGACAGAAACAAGTTCCATTACAGTTAAGTGGCAAGGGAGGATGCAGCACTAACCTTGGCACAGAAAATCCTTGCCAGAGCTGTCTGCTCTTCTTGGTAGAATTCACAGTGATAGAGGAATATGTTTTGATTAAGAGAAATTATGCTCCATGCATGTTTATTTGGCTTTTGGGGTTTTTTTCCCCTCTACGAAGCTTAACCATGTTGGCTCACTTGCCTTATCCTCTTTACCTGTAAAAGCATTTAACAAAACCCCCTTGATGCAGGGCTAATACAAGAGGGCTCACTCTGGCTCCTTGAATAAGTCCCAGGGAAAGCTGGATATATCTTCTTTGCATTTAGCTCAAACTGCCTCTGCCTTTCTCCAGAACAACGTAGCCCTCAGGGTGAGGAAAAGTCCTTATACCAACAGTATGGTACTGAGTAGAAGAGAGAGAAAGTTCTTTGTAATGGCCCCTACTCCCAAAGAACATCAAAGGGGATGGCTGCCTGTGGGAATGAAGAAGGTCTTACAGGTCTGGACAACTGTGGGGGTCCAAAAGAAGGAGATGAAGGAGCGATGATGAGAATTGATTTTCTGGTTCAGACCAGAGGTGCCTCTAAATCCATACAGAACACTGCAGACAGGTGAGTCCTTGTTACAGAGTCCTAGTTCCTCCAAGACATTCAGGCATGGGGCCAAGGCAGTGAGGTTGCTTCTCAAGGCAACCACATTCCCTTCATGGAAAAACTCCCACCAAAACCATGTTACAGACAGTGCAGAGTTCAGATACTCCCTGAGGAACCAGAGCAATAGAAATGCAACAGGAAGAGAGCTTCCCATGCCTGCCATTACTGAATACCAAACAGAGAATGCAAGCCCACAGGGATATGTTGTCTTCTGTCCTGTCAGTCACAGATGTGACAGCTGGGACCTTTACCGACTGTCAAAAGAGGAAAACCAAGGCACTCCAAATGCCAAGACTGTCAGCAGCATAATTAACATGTCATGTATGGTCTGCTCAAAAGTGCAACACCTACTGCACCTCCAACAGACAATGTTGCCCAGCTGGTAAATCCTGCACCTTGCAATAATGTCTAAGTTACTGAAGAAATTAAGAAAAAACACAAACTGTAGTGTTTAGAAAGACAGAAATCAGTTTGTAGCCCACAGAGGAAGGGTTTCAAGGGCATTGCTTCTCTCACTCCTGAGGCATGTCTTTGGAAATTCATACTCAGTCATATTCTTACAGAACATCTGTTTCACATGGGCAGAACATGTGAAACAAAAAGGATGGAAGCAAGTTATGCAGGGAATTTATAAGCCAAGACATGTTTCTGGATCTCAGCAGATGTGGTGTGCTCCCTGCTAAACTGCAAGAACCAGGCAGGTGGCACCAAGCACCAGGTAAGAGGGAAAATTTCTCTCCCCCATCTCTGGCAGCATACTTTCGACAAACTTAAAAATGTAAGGTGAAAAGCAACAGAAAGAAAAACCCCATGTTGTGAAAGCCAGCCCTAACAGAGAGCATTGCCAATTCTCCCCCTGCACAGATAAAATGGATGTGTGTGCTTAGGTGCAGGACTGTCCCAGTTAAGGTAAAATACTTGGTGCAACCTAGATGAATGCTCAGCCTGAGAAATATCTAAGGTTTCATTTGAACAAATGTAGACCTGTAGCCATGACTGACCAAAATGACCAGGCCAAGGACAGCACCTGAACCCACTATTCAAACCTACCTGAGCAAGCTCACTATCCCAGTGCTTAGAAGTACAGAATTGGTGCCAGCATGGGCTCTGCACTGCTGATCTCTGACACACCAATCAGGGGAGGCACTGGAAAGGAAACTCGGAGGGTGAGGTCCAGGTGTTACTGTAAGGAACAGTGGACCTGTAAGGCCTGGGTAAGACACAAGGAAAGAAGAGAAAAAGCAAGCATGCAAGAAAGGAACAAGAGAACTTCAAAAGTGGTAAGTCTGGTAAAAGAGTAAATTTTTATAGAATGTAACAATTAGCAATGGAGACATACAAAGAAGTTTTATCTATAGACTAGTAGAAAATTTAAAATCATAATAAAATAAAGCAAATCTATTTCTGCATAATAAATATATTGCTTCCCCTCTTCTTTCAGATTGAATTAAAATTATGCAAGTTAAGGATATCTTACAAACAGTAAAGGATCTTAGTTTAGAAAATATTTGTGAAGGAAGTTCTCCTTGCTAGTTTCTGTTTTTGAACAAATGATTTGGAAAAAAACCCTCTTCAATGATACCACTGGCTCCTCAAAAATAGAGCATCTGCAGTCCAGTTCTTGTCTCCACATTACTTTCTTGTCTCACAAACAGAAAAGACCTGACCCTGTGGTCAGCCAATCCATTCCATTAAAGAGTTTGATCAGGAGTTCCTATATCAGAACAAAGGGAGAAAAAACAAAGCAGAACAAAGAGGTGAAATGGACCTGCACTCCTGATGACAGAAAAGGAGTTTCTGAGTCACACAGAGCTCTCAACACCCCGATCAGATGGAGACAGGATATAGCACTAGCTTAACACATGCTCAAAATGCTTTGGAGAGAAAAAGTTATATCCAAACTGCTGCTGTAGGCAGGAAGGTCATGCTGGGATTATAATCAGCTGTGTGAATGAGCACAGAGACATACCACATTTGGCTAGATGATTTTTTTTGTTAAGACTTGCCAGTGGTACAGGGGAAAAAATTGCCCTTATAATGAAAATTATCTCATTTGCAGCTCTGTGACAAATAGTATTTATCATGAATCTTTGATTTCTCATGCTGCTATTGCAGCTCCTCTGGGATGGCATTAATGTACCATTTCTCTCCATGGCTCCTACTTATCTCAAACGGTCTCTGCTACAAACAGGGTTTTTACCCCTGGCCTGTGAAATTTCTTGAATTATCTGATAAGGGCCAGTTTCAGCCACAATCACAGCAGGTCCAGGATTCTGCCCAAATGTTATGAAAAAATTGGGTCAACTGCACTATACACAGCAGTGTGAAGATAAGGGTTTTACTGAAACTTCTTTGCAGAGGCATATAAAAGTTGAGCATAGCTTCATCATTCAGTAGAAGCACACTCATCTCATGCAATCAAAATCATCAAAAGGGATTGTACAGAAAGAAGTGTGTATTTTTAAAAAGTTATTTTTAACTAAGGTCTAGCACCAGACAAAAACCATGAATATTTAAGGAAGTTAGACAGCAGCACACCTTAAAAAACAATAATTAGCACACACTAGCTTATATTTTCAAAGCATTTTACAAAAACGTGAATTAATTAAGCCTCACAACACCCTTGTGAGATAGTTAAGTATTATTAGTCCCATTTTAGAGACAGACAAACAGGCATGAAGAGAGTATAACCTGCTCACCACCACACATGTCAAATCCAGGTAGAGAACATCAGATTTTCCATTTTTTGCCATGTGTGGTCAGATCTCTTAAAAGCTCCTGGTCTTTAATTTAAATGGTTTCCTCTCATCCCTTTTAAGACACCTGTACTTATTTCAGGCTGATATGAAAAGGTACTCACCAAGTGCTATTCAAAGAATCACTGAATCATTTGGGTTGGAAGGGACTCTAAAGAACATCCAGTTCCAACATCCCTGCCATGGACTGGGACACCTTCCACTAGACCAGGTTGCTCATAGCTCCATCCAACCTGGCTTTGAACACTTTCAGGGATAGGCATTCACAGTTTCTCTGGCAAGCTGTTCCAGTGCCTCACCACCCTCACAGTAAGGAATTTCTTCCCAATATCTAATTTAAACATAGCGTCTTCCAGTTTAAAGACCTCAACCCTTGTTCTATCACTACATACTCTTGTAAAAAGTCATAGGAGAGGTGCTCCAGCCATCTGATAATCTTTGTAGTCCTCCTCTGGACTTGCTCTATTATGCTGGGGGCCACAGAGCTGGACACAATATTCCAGGTGGTCTCACAAGAGCAGAATAGAGGGGAAGAATCACCTCCCTTGTCCTGCTGGTCATGCCTCTTTTGATGTAGCCCATGATGCAGTTGGCTTTCTGGAAAAGTAATCAATGCATTCCAGGAACCTCCTGAATTGCTTTTGCTCTGCTGTGCTACCTCTTCAACAGATATGAGGTGGCTGAAGTCCCCCATGAAGACTAAGCCTTGTGAGCACAAAGTTGAGGGCTTCATCTACTGTCTTCCTGGCTTGGTTGTGTGTAGCAGATTCCCTCTGTCACCTGTCCCTGCCCTCCCTTTAATCCTGACCCATAAGCTCTTGATGGGCTCCTCATCCACCCCTAGGCTGAGCTCCATGCACTCGGGATGGAGCTCCGTGCTCTCCAACCAATCACTGACATAGAAGGTGACACCTCCTCCTTGCCTCCAGTGCCTGCTCTTCCTAAAGGCTCTCCATCCTCCCATTCCAACATTCCAGCCACAGGAGTTATGCCACCCTGTCTCTGTAACAGCCCTGCATGCCTGAGCACACTGCTCACAACAAACAAGCAGAATTAGGAAAAACATTTTTTATAAACTCTGTGTTACTGGAAGCTGTTTAACAAAAGACTTGTCATGGGTATTTCCATACTGCCAGAGTGTCACTTCTCATCAGGCACTTGCCATCTGGAAACTTGTTGAGGCCTATCTGCAATGCTGGGACAGCTCAGAATCTGCAAAAAGTAAGGTTTCTTTGCTTCTTCCCTACAAGGAATCTCTCTCTGGCAAGGAGTCTTCTCTAGAAAGAACTCTTATGAATACAACTGCACTGAAAGCAAAGAAAGATTTTTACCAAGAAGACCCTCACCAAATCACTAGGCTGGAAGAGACCTTCAAGATCATCAAATCCAACCAGGCCCTAACACCTCAACTAGACCATGGCACTGAGTGCCACATCCAGTCTTTTTTTAAACATATCCAGGGATGGTAACTCCACTACCACCCCAGGCAAACTATTTCAATACTTTATGACCCTTTATGTAAAAAACGTTTTCCTAATACCCAACCTACATTTCCCTTGGCGCAGCTTAGGACTGTGACCTCTGGTTCTGTCAGTTCCTGCCTGGAGACCAACCTCCACCAGACTACAACTACCTTTCAGGGAGCTCTAGAGAGTGATAAGGTCACCTCTGAGCCTCCTTTTCTCCAGGCTAAGCACCCCCAGCTCTCTCAGTTGTTTCTCACAGGGCTTGTGTTCCAAGCCCCTCACCAGCCTCCTTGTCCTCCCCTGGATGTGCTCAAGCATCTCAATGTCCTTACCAAACTAAGGGGCCCAGAACTGGACACAAAACTCAAGGTGCCTCACCAGTGCCAAGTACAGGGGAAGGATGACCTCCCTGGTCCTGCTGGCCTCAAGGTAAAGCTAAGGGCACAAATGTATGTCAGAAAAATCCAGAAACATTAATCTATTGTGCTTTTGTTGCCTTTCTCTGAACTTACTTTATATGAGAAATGGTCTGGAGGCATCAGACATCCTGGGAGCAAGAAAATGATTCTTCATAGTCACTTTGAGAAGACAAGTTCCTTTATCATATCACTCTTGCCCTGAACTAGTAAGTGACCGAGTAGGATTAAACTTCCAAACTACCTGAAAGTTCAAAGATTTAACTCTACAAACCACCAAATTTAATTTTAACTGGCAAATCTGGCAGATCTACTGCTGCCTTTTTGCAAACCCAGGCCCCAGGTGTTAGTGGAGATGTAGAAATAAAAATAGTCTTTCCATCTTCAGTTACATATGTCCGTTAGACACTATCCAGAGTCCAGGAAGTTAGTTTCATGACAGCTTGATCTGAAGATCCTCCCCATACTTTTGGATCAACTTCACATGGTTATGGTCCACTGACCATTGCTCTGGGAGGTGTCTGGGCTTCATGCTGTCCAAGAAATGCTGCCGCCAGCGTCTTTCCAGCTGCATGAGAGAGCGCAGGCCTCCTTTAGCACAACACTGCACCACCTTCAGTCCATGTGGCACGTAGCTCTCATTGCAGATCCTGCCAGGACACAAGCACAATTTATTTTCGCACAAGCCCGCTGTCAGACTCCAGATCTGTCTCCAGTGAACAGCAAGACACTGAAGATACTTTCAGCTGTAGAGTTTAATTACAGAAAAAGGGTAAGCTAACCAAGAGGGAGAGTTTTAAGCTTTGCTTCAATGCCAGACTGCTTTCTGGAACACAGTTACACTGTAAAGCTGGTTTCTCTGAATGGAGGAAGTGTTCTTCTTTACAGCAACACTAAACAAAGCTCTTAAGGTCCATTACAAGCTCCTCAGGAGACCAAAAATTTCTCAAGGCAAGAATTATATGACCCTTCAGAGTGCTGAGCCTGTCACTGAATTTCCTCCCTGGATGAGTTCTGAGTTACAACATCTGCACTTTACAAACAACAGCGAGCACAACAAGGAGAAGATACTCATTTCAAACAGAGACTAGACACTTGTTAAGAAAAGATTTTTGGGGAGACTTTGAGAAAGTGAAGAAGACTTCTGATATGACTGTCCTTCAGACTCTTTTCCTGATCTGTCCTTCAAAAGAAGTACAAAAATGGAGGAGAAGATGGAGAGCAAGAACAGAAGACTGGTGAGGAAGAATAGAAAGAGGGAAAAACAAGAGCTGCAGTTCAGAGACCAATGGTGGGTTGAGGGGAGATGGGTATAAACAAAAACAAAACCAGTAAGAAACGCAATACAAACAACTAAAACCCTTACACTCGGCCTACATGGGCTTGCTATACCTGGTTTCCAGATCAGCTGCTGCCTGGAGCATCTCTGGAGTGACTGTGTCTGTGTTATAGAAGTCCTTGATGCCTTGCAGCAGCTCTGCCCTGCGGGGCTCAGGCAGGCTGTCTGCATTCAGCAGGGCGCGCGCCCCCGAGCGCACTTGCCTGCGCAGAGGGTCCTCCAGGAGACGCACGCCTTCCTCAGAGCCGATGGGAGCCCCAAACTCCTGGGCCAGCTGTTGCTTCAGGTGGTTGTCATAGTAATTGGAGATGGCATGGCAGGATGTGCAGAGGAGGAGCACATCGTGTGAGTTGTGGTCCTTCATCTGGATGGGGAAGTGTCTTCGGTATTCATGAGGAACAACATTCTTCCTAGAGAAGACAAAACAGGCAGCTCATTGCATTTGTCTGGAGCTGCTGCTACCCAGTTCCTCCTCCTCCTGCCCCAGAAAGGCTCAGCTAAAACTAGAAGTCCAGGTAAGCAAAGATTACCAGGACATATAGTACAGAAAGTGATTACTTTTATTATTTTCTGCATTTCTCTTTTTTCCTTTCCAAAAATTCATCACTTTCAATTAAAGATTCCTACTGTAAAAAAAAAAAGCAAACCTAAAAATCAAGTAATGCACTATGAGAAGTATACTTCTCAACTAATCAGTAGCAGACAAAAAGACAAAGAGAAAAATCTTGTTCTTTTTGACCTCATGAGCTTTAGGCTCACCTAAACCTTTCAAAAGTAAAAGATTAAGTAGTGGAAGGAATAGTACAGCTCTTTTCGGGTGGGTATGCCACCCACCCAGTGTGTGTCAGCACACAGCTGCCCCTGCCACTCAAACTGCAGCACATACATGTTCCACAGGCTTTGATGTCTCCTTGGATCAGTATCTCCTGCCTCTGTAAGAGGAAAGGCTGGTCTCTTCAGTGTCTCACACAGCCAAACAACTGCAGAGCACTCAAACCGTGTCCCATCCAGGAGATGAAGAAGCACAATGAAGGCCACTAACCAAGCCTCTGGATGCCAAAGTTGATGCAGACCTCAGCCCTGTTTTAGAAGATGCAATTTTCTCCTACCCACTAAACAACTCACCGGATATAGGATTCTCGCTTGCCACACACAACACAGAGGTTTTCTTTGACTGTCAGATAATAATCAACCTGGGACTCGGGACGTCCTGAAGGCTCAAAACGCAGCTTCACAACAAAAGGGTCTGTGCTAACTAGCTCTAAAAGGATAAAGGCAAAGAGAAAATATTCAATACAAATTGTATTGGAGAGCTAAAATAACAATGCTACAATGTAAGAGTCATCCTAGTGAATTCCCAACAGTACTTCCAATAAGAAAGGATACCAAAAAAATTATGCTCCATTAGGAAGATGAGAGGAGAGAGAGAGGGGAGAGAAAGGAGAGAGAGAGGAGCATTTCAAATACCAACAGGAAAATGGTATGCCTACCTCCAATCCCCTTGTCCAAATACCACTGAGCCTTCTTGCGATCACAAGTGCACAGGGGCTGTCCATCTGGTGCATGCAGGAAGCAGTTGTCATACAGTGGAGATTTTCTATGAAACAAGGCCAGTATTACAACAGCTATAATAGCATGCAAAAAACCCCAGAGCTTTCTATAACCCTGTGTGCCACACTGCAGTTCAGGCAGCTTCCTCTGAATCACAGGAGTACCCCTAAACACAAACTTGAGGCTGCTGAGACTCGACAGTCTGCTGCTTAGGGAAGCAGTACATCTGAAAATTTATCCAGGGCTCACCAACTGACTCTAAGGTATCTTTGCTCTCCTGCTGCCAAGAGAATTGTAATTCTTGAACCCCAATTTTCAAGAGATGCCACCAGTGAAGACAGCATTTAAAAAAAAAATTGAAATAGAAAACAAAAGAGAATTGAAGTTACAAAAGATGATGAGCTAAGAGTAAGCTCAAAGAGAGCACTAACTTACAGGCAGGGCACTTTCAAGGATCGGCTGCCTAAGCTTACATTTTAGTGTTTTTTAATAAAAACTTTTCTAAAATTTAGTGTGAATAGCAATTACTTTATTCACTCAAGAGAAATGGTCCAAAACCACTCCTGCACTAGGAACCTGAGCACATGAGTTCAGCACTGGGAACTTGAACACATGAGTTCAGGAGAATAACAAAGCTGGGCTGATGCCTTCAAACACAATCTTTGGCAGTGACAAGAAGTCCTGTGTGAGCAGTCCCTGGCCGTTTGTGGCAGTGTGTGGAAGGGCTCTGTTTTGCAGAAAACATTCCTTACTCTGCCAACCTCCTTCAAACAAAATTGAAGCATGGAGCAGGCTGGGCTCAGAGAGGACCTGGGAGGAGCTGGCCAGAGATGTCACAATACACTGCAGAAAAGTTTCCTTTGCTCTCTACAGTGAGATTGTACAAATTAGTTCTCAGCAGAGCTCTACCAGTTAAAAAGGTTGATTCATAGGCTATCTCCTTCCACTGAGCATCCACAGCTCAACTCAGCCACCATGATAATTTCAGTACTTCCCAACTCTAAATGAATAAACATTAAAACTAAACAGACTTAAACAGAAAGGAAGAGTGAAAAAGGACTTTTGAAACCACATCCAGTGTTATCACAGACTAGAACCACATTGCAGTAAATACTGTAAAAAGCAGTGAGTCTACAGATCTCTCATGAAGTCAAGCACAGTTAAAAACAAAAAGTAAATAAACATATATGGAGAGATCTTAATTTATCTTGGAATGTAATTTTGTTTAAATTTTAATCCTCCCATGAGATGCAGTCCTCCTGTTTTGTATTACACAGCCTCCAAAAAAAATTTAAAATAAATATGAGGGACTTGCTCTGTAAAAGAGAATACTGTTAATCACCGCTAATGAAATCAATACTATTGACTACACTAAAATTTCTCCATTGCCAATCCTATAAACTTGAAAAAAAGAAAATAAATACAAAAATTTATTTCTTTCCCAATGATATTTTAATGTAATTTATGTCCAATGACAAATTTTATTAGATTGTATCCTAACAAAAGCAAACATACAGATACCCCAGATCTTCCACTGCACTGAGCTTAAAGCAACTTTTCCAACTTGTTTTTAATTTAAAAACAACTGAACTCTTGCTAGCAAAAGCTCCTAAGAATTTAGGATTCACTCCAAAAAATCATCTTCAAGAATGGTAATCCTGAATCCAGCAATAGCCGTCTCTGCAAGGTTAAAGCAGCACTATTGTTTCCTCTTGCCCCCTGGCCAACAGAGAAGGGCACTGCTTTGCTGCTACCACAGGCTGTTCCTCCCTGTACCCTCTGGCTCCTCACACAGCATGTCTTACCCCTGCTAACCTCAGCTTTCAGCCCTGCTGTCTCTGTGGCCACAGTGACATGGGACAGCAAAGGGAAAACAACAGTCCACGAGGCAGATCCTGATGAAAGGACAAGCTCTGTGCAGTTGCCACCTTTTCCTTGGAGAAGACAGGGCACAGC
The DNA here is from genome assembly GCF_047830755.1 of Zonotrichia albicollis. Lineage (NCBI taxonomy): Eukaryota > Metazoa > Chordata > Aves > Passeriformes > Passerellidae > Zonotrichia > Zonotrichia albicollis. The sequence continues at coordinate 27,047,313 of NC_133824.1, read as the reverse complement.
TGTTTGAGCAGCAGAATCACAGAACATGCCAAGTTGGAAGGGACCCCCCAGGATCATTGAGTCCAACTCCTAGCCCTGCTCAGGACACCCAAGAATAACACCTGGAAAGCCAACTGCCTCCTGCCAGGATACTGCTCTCTGGCTAATGCTTCCAGGAGGGAGGGAGGGAAGGGAGGGAAGGGAGGGAAGGGAGGGAGGGAGGAAGGAAGGGAGGAAGGGAGGGAGGGAGGGAGGGAGGGAGGGAGGGAGGGAGGGAGGGAGGGAGGGAGGGAGGGAGGGAGGGAGGGAGGGAGGGAGGGAGGAAGGAAGGAAGGAAGGAAGGAAGGAAGGAAGGAAGGAAGGAAGGAAGGAAGGAAGGAAGGAAGGAAGGAAGGAAGGAAGGAAGGAAGGAAGGAAGGAAGGAAGGAAGGAAGGAAGGAAGGAAGGAAGGAAGGAAGGAAGGAAGGAAGGAAGGAAGGAAGGAAGGAAGGAAGGAAGGAAGGAAGGAAGGAAGGAAGGAAGGAAGGAAGGAAGGAAGGAAGGAAGGAAGGAAGGAAGGAAGGAAGGAAGGAAGGAAGGAAGGAAGGAAGGAAGGAAGGAAGGAAGGAAGGAAGGAAGGAAGGAAGGAAGGAAGGAAGGAAGGAAGGAAGGAAGGAAGGAAGGAAGGAAGGAAGGAAGGAAGGAAGGAAGGAAGGAAGGAAGGAAGGAAGGAAGGAAGGAAGGAAGGAAGGAAGGAAGGAAGGAAGGAAGGAAGGAAGGAAGGAAGGAAGGAAGGAAGGAAGGAAGGAAGGAAGGAAGGAAGGAAGGAAGGAAGGAAGGAAGGAAGGAAGGAAGGAAGGAAGGAAGGAAGGAAGGAAGGAAGGAAGGAAGGAAGGAAGGAAGGAAGGAAGGAAGGAAGGAAGGAAGGAAGGAAGGAAGGAAGGAAGGAAGGAAGGAAGGAAGGAAAGAAGGAAGGAAAGAAGGAAAGAAGGAAGGAAAGAAGGAAAGAAGGAAGGAAAGAAGGAAGGAAAGAAGGAAGGAAAGAAGGAAGGAAGGAAAGAAGGAAGGAAAGAAGGAAGGAAGGAAAGAAGGAAGGAAAGAAGGAAAGAAGGAAAGAAGGAAAGAAGGAAGGAAAGAAGGAAGGAAAGAAGGAAGGAAAGAAGGAAGGAAAGAAGGAAGGAAGGAAAGAAGGAAGGAAGGAAAGAAGGAAGGAAGGAAAGAAGGAAGGAAGGAAAGAAGGAAGGAAGGAAAGAAGGAAGGAAGGAAAGAAGGAAGGAAGGAAAGAAGGAAGGAAGGAAAGAAGGAAGGAAAGAAGGAAGGAAGGAAAGAAGGAAGGAAGGAAAGAAGGAAGGAAAGAAGGAAGGAAGGAAAGAAGGAAGGAAGGAAAGAAGGAAGGAAGGAAAGAAGGAAGGAAGGAAAGAAGGAAGGAAGGAAAGAAGGAAGGAAGGAAAGAAGGGTAAAGGAAGGAAAGAAGGGTAAAGGAAGGAAAGAAGGGTAAAGGAAGGAAAGAAGGGTAAAGGAAGGAAAGAAGGGTAAAGGAAGGAAAGAAGGGTAAAGGAAGGAAAGAAGGGTAAAGGAAGGAAAGAAGGGTAAAGGAAGGAAAGAAGGGTAAAGGAAGGAAAGAAGGAAAGAAGGAAAGAAGGGTAAAGGAAGGAAAGAAGGAAAGAAGGGTAAAGGAAGGAAAGAAGGAAAGAAGGGTAAAGGAAGGAAAGAAGGGTAAAGGAAGGAAAGAAGGGTAAAACTTAAAGACAACACCTCAGCTTGCTCATGATCTAAGTAGAGATCTAAGTGCTGCCTCCACTTTCGATATCACCTAGAGGAAAATGAGGAAAACAGAAACAGGATCTGACCCCCATGACTGTTAGGTCCTGTGTTGCCTTTCCTAGCTCACAGGAGCTATTTGTTTAATGACTAGAGCATGAGGCAACACTCAGGGTTTTCCACATGCAATGCAAAGAGTAAGATGTGCTCATACACTCACCTTGCAGAATATCCCACACCCAGAGGCTTTCGCTTCTGCCTCCGTGGATCTCTCATTTGCTGATTGCCAGAGGGCTGGCCGTTCATCCAAGACTTCCGATTCTTCGCTTTCTGAGGGGAACGTCCCTCTCCACTCTTCTCCTCTCCTGTGCTTCCACTCTTTTTTCCTCTAAATGGGATATCCACCAAGCCCTGGCATTTAACCCGGGCTTTCTCCCAAGCATTGACAGAGTTTTCACCTTCAGATGTAGCAGGGAGGCTGGTAAATCCCAGCAAACGGAAGAACAGAGCCACTGAGACCTGGGCATCTCTAGCAGCATAGAGAACCTGCAGAAAAGCACAGAAATTAAGATACTGACAAACAGCAAATACTCCCAACATTATCAGTCTTTAGCAGAAGGTACAGTAAAACCAGAAGCTGGATTCATTTCCTTTTTAATTTTGCCAGTTGAGTGGCACTTTCATAACAACACCACATCCCACTACCTTGGGGTAGTGACTCCAGGAACTGCAAGGGACTGAAAATGTATTTAGGTCAGACATCCTCACATCCCACCAATCTCTCCTTCATAAAAAGTTCCCTTTTGGCACACTGGCTAAGAGTATTCGGCACGGTTTTTTGTCCTGTCACTCCCTCTGCTGGTCATTGCTTCTGCAGGCATGTGCAGCTTGACTAAAGAAACTGGGCAGTCGGGGAAAACTCAGTGCTCTAAAGAAGGTGAACAAGATTTCCAGGGTCTCTCTAATATTGCACTGACTGATACAGACTGAAGAAAATAATAAAAAGGTGAGGTTTTGGAAACACTTTTTCAAGGTATCTTGTCTCATAGATCTTTCAGGTCTAAAGGAAAACGGTAAAGAATCCAGGGAGAATAGCAGAAAATTATCTTAAAGGAAAAGGAGGGGAATGCCGGCAGTGAGTCTGAAATTAACTTTAGGCCCCGTCACACATAAAGGTTTGAGGAATAATTTGAAAAGGCTCAGATCTCCCTGTTGTAAAGCCTCTTTTGCAACTAAAAAGGTTACTTTTCTTCCCAAAACAGTAAGTTGAAGTGGGGAACACACCTGATCTTGTGTCAGTTCTTCTGCTTCCCAGTTGCTGCAACGCACATGAGGAGATTTATCAAGTGGGAAGTTCAGGACTTTTTCAGCTAAAGACTTAAGGCTAAGGCAGTTGTGAAGTAGATCCTTCCTTCAATTCAACAAAGAAAGTGAAACAAATATATTAAAAATGAAACTATACACTCATGCAAATTCAGATGGCCTCTGAAGAGAACCTGCGAGAACACAATGCACATGATGCATGACTCAAACAGCACACAGCTGCCTCTCAGCTTTACAGGCCCTCTCCCCCCCTCTACTAAAATGTCCTTTCTAGATTTAGGAATTATCTTGTGTCTGCAATATGCAAAGCAGGCAAGGCTGGGAGTTAGTAACATGTAAGGCTGAAGTGTTTGGCTCTGAACTACTCCCTTCTGAACTGAAGAGGCCCATCATTCAGTGATGGACCACTTGTCCTAGGGATTCATGACAAGCCCAAGAACCAGGAAGAATCCTGGCCACTGGAGACAAGAAGTCCATCCTCAGTGTTAAAAAGGAATCAATAGGTCAGAAAACATGTGGCTCACATCACTAACACCACACCCAGGCACACATATAATTGTACATTAAGAATATGTGCAAGTAAAACATCTTGTTTCAGGAAGAGTAAAAGATAAGAAAATGGCATCACAAGTGTAACCTTTCCATAAAAGAATTGTTATTAAAAGAGAAAATTTGAACTGGTTTATTTAGTAACATTTCAAGAAATCTTGAAATTCAACAGTTCCATTTACATGCCCTGTGCACATTTAACTCACACTTCTTGGCAGTGTATTCAAACATCTGCTAACACAGTGTTCATTCTTACTGCATTAAATCACTGTGCCTGGACTTCTTAAGAGCTGAAGCATGGTACACAGAGAAGTCCACAAAGGTATCAGTCTGGACACAATTAGCAAATGAAATCCTCATTAAGATTTCATTTCCCTTAAGATCACAGAATAGAAGCATGACAGGCTCTTGGGCTACAGCTATCAATGCCGATTTTCTAAAGCCACCCTAAGAATTGCAGACATACCAGCCTGATATCATTCAGCTTATGCAAGTCACCTAAGATACATTTCCAACTTTCCAACAAATGAGGACCTACCTCTGTGTTCAGGCACTTACCGCTGTCTCATGGCTAAATACCGGAGATCCATGCTCCCTTTGACGGGAAGACCATAATCATGAAGCAATTTGCAAGCATCTTCCCAGCATCCTACCCCAACTTTCAACACAGCACTATCTGCCATGATGTCCACCAGGGTCTTTGGAAGAGTCTGGCCACCGGCAACAAGCCTGGGCAACCGAACAAGAATGCAGAGGCCACTGGAAGAAGCCATCTGCAACAGGGATACAGGATTTGCTTTTCCCTCCACAGATACCTGTAATGAAATAAAAAATGAGAGTCCGGGTTATTGTATTATTAGTAATACCAGACCTGAAGCAAATTGCAAAAAAGGCCACCGAAAGCAGGAAATACTTATCAGTTTACACAGTAAAGTATTGTTACATGTCTCTAAAAATTCATGGCAAATTGTGTGGTCTTTTTCACAGTGTTACTGTGCCCAAGCTACTTCTTGCCACATTCCCACATGACAATCTTTCCCCCTTTCACCCTTCCCCTTCATAGCTGAGCTGGTAGAAGAAACCAGAAACATTACTGAATCCACATCAACACAAAGCCACCCACTATATGAATGTGTATGGCAAATATATTGCTTAGCTGTGGCTTATACTAACTCACTGTGGGGTGAGTAAATTTCCAGTAAAAACAATGCCAAAGCCAGGCTTTATAAATTACTTAAAGCCTGTTTGAGATATCACACATACCAATGTACAAGCAGAAGAGGAACTTTGTTTTCTGGTTGTCCCAGTGAATTTTATCTATGTATCAGCATTATCCTCCTTTTCGGACTTAACATTTTTAAGATATTGTTTCTTGAATACGTAGCTAGATTTAAAATAGCGTAAGCCAAGCTACTTTCTAGTAAATCACTTTTAAAGAGATATTACACAAAACACATAATGCTATATTTAGCCATACAACTGTTACTATATTTAGTAAAGTCGACTTATGATGGAACTCAGGAAAAAAATACATCTGGTGAATCAAAAACTTAGCATATTTAAACGTAAGAAGAATCAAAATTAGCATCTGCTTCACTGCCATCATGACAGACAATCACAGTTTCAATAGTCAACACACCGTGGTATCTGTTTAAGCAAAGAAATTGCTCCACCTTCAATGATTTCCCCATGCAATTTGCAATCTAAAGGAAGGAGAGGCGCTTCTTGATCACTCACCCATTCACAATCAATTCCAAGAACCGGCCACTTCTCCAGCTCCTTCTTCAGCAATGGTTCAGCATGGTCCCACTCCTCCTGCTCTGAAACTATCACTATGTCTGCACCAAGGGTCTTCTCTATCCAGCAAAAGGTGGGAGATCTGAAGAAGGAAAGCACCTTCTTATCCTCTGCTTTAATGAGTTTCTCATCTCCTGACTTTCCTGCTGCTTCCTCTTGCTGACTGCTACAGCGTGTTTTTCCTTTCCGATGCTGGGTCGCTTTCCACAAAACCAGGCCCCCCAGTGCAACACCCAGCAGGGTCGCCAAAGTAATCGTCACGGCTGTCTGCTTGGCCATTTTTTATTGCCCTTTCTCCCTCTTCACCTCATCCTCTCAAAACAGCATTGTGGGATTTCATCATGCCTGCAGTGAAAAATAAGAGAAGAAGAAATTAAAGACAACATTAAAAAAATGTGTTTAGAGATATTAAACACATGCAATGCTATCACAATAAGGTTCTAGCCATAACTTGTAATCCTGACAGAAAAAAGTTCCGGGTCCCACTTTGATAGACTGGGGGCCTGGGGACAGACTGCTGCAGTGATGGATTGGGCAGGAAGAGGAGACTGAACGCTGCTGTCGATCACACCACTAAAAACTTTAAAGGGAATCGATTCAATTAAACTGGCGCAACTTCCACAAACTCTGCTATTCCAAAAATAACCTAGTCACAGTTATTATCAACATCTTTTAGTTCAGTTTGTAACTAGATCAACCTAAACAAGGCCAAAATGAAATTGCTGCAGAATAAGCATGTCCGTTCACGCATTAGTAAATAACAGGCATTTATTTGTCCATCACATTCACATCCATACTAGGGTCAAATGGTCTTTGGGCACTGAAAAGCCCTAAAACAGCAGCATCTTGTTTAGCTGTCCCTCTATCATATAGAAGCTTAGTACCCCTTCGACAAACTGAAATCAGTCCTGCTCCTCCATCCCAGCCCATCACATTGTTTCTAAAGGGCTGTCCTTGCGCTCGCTTCCCCACAAGGAGAAGTTCGGGTGTCGATGCTACTCCAGCATCGATGCGGCACAGCCGCTCCCAGCACCCCAGCACGGCCCAGGGACCTGCCCGAGCACCCCCGAAGCAACAGGCGGTCCGCGGCCACCCCGTAAACTGAGTGCCAGCACCGGGGACAACGAGCCCGCCCGCAGCCCTCTCCCTCGGTCCAACAGCCACTGCCCCTCAGGGAACCGGGGGTGCCTGTAATCCTTGTGCGGGTCCCTCGCCGGGGCAGGAGAAGCCCCGGTAAAACGCCCCGGCCCCCGCTCAGCCCCGGCGGCAGCGGCGCGCCGAGGCCCGGGGGCGGGCCCGGGATCCCAGCCGAGCGCTCCTCCGGGCCGCTGCCAGGCCCGCCGGGATGGGGCAGGCGGGGGCGTCCGCGGCTCCCCTCGGCATCAGGGGGAACGCGCTACCCGCTTTAGGTTCGGTCGCAGTTATCTACCCCGGGAAGAGGCCCGAACGCCAGGAGTGAGCATGCGGGAGGCCGCGGGCGCACCGGACCGCGCACCGGCGCACCTGCAGCCGCAGCCTCGGCCTCTCCGGGATGCGCGCAGCAGCCTCTCCCCCGCGCCCGGGCCCGCCGCCCGCCCGCGGCCTCGCCGAGCGCCCACCGTTCCGCCCGCTCCCTGCGTCCCGCCGAACGGCTGCGTCCGGCCGCAGGAACGCCCCGCGGGGCAGTCGCCACACACACCGGGAGCCTTAGAGCGGCGGACGCTTCCTCTGTGCCGGCGGTGCGAGTGGGCGGCGGGCGCCGCCATGTTGTACGGCAGCTAGCAGCGGGGCGGCTGGGCAGGCGCCAGCGTGCCTTCAGACGGGCAAAATGCTGGCAGGAACACTGAAAAGCCGGCTCTTTTCAAAGCGGGTTTTTGGAGTGAAATGTGCAGTGTGTTGTCTGCGACTAGGGAGGGCTTGAGCAGCGAGCCGCAGCGGGCTGGGGTGAAGTCACCCACACGCAGAGCACCGCGAAACCCCTGGGGCAGGAGGGACCAGATAGAGTGGGAAGTAAAGAACAAAGGCAGCCGGGAAAATAAATAGCGAATCGCAGCCACCTCCAAAGTGGCAAACTGGAAGAAAACAAAGACGGAACAAATCAAATGGAGACCGTTAAGAAATTAACAGAGGAACATGTCACTTAATCATGACAAATGATTGTTCCCCCGTGTGTATGGAGAAATAGGAATGTTAGAAGAGTGACACCATAAAACCTGAACAGTGAGTGTACAGGCAGATGCTGTCTCCAGAGTTACGATCGTCAAGGTTTGAGGTCATCCCTGTTAAAAAGCAAACGAGTTTCCAGCCCAAATTCCATTCCAAATGAGAGGATCTGAGCACCCAATTTCTTCAAATTCCTTTGCAATTCTCAGTAGCTCCCAGATTTTGTGCTGTTAGCTTTCCGCCAAGCTGTATCTATTTAAAGTAGAGACTGAACCCACAAAAAATACTGTGCTAATTCAATTTAACGGCACCAAACTCTGTTTTGTTTTAACTTTGCCACTTGTCATCACAGTAGGAGGATCTCCCTAGCAGAGATTTGGTATTTAGCAGACCTGTTGTCAAAAGAGTGCAACAGAGAAGCTAATGGTTAGCACTGGCAAAAATATTCTATAGAAGCAGTATTTTTCTCAGTCTGTAACTCATCTTTATTTTCCCCCTTCTTTTTTTTCTTAATTCAGGAATGAGGTACTCAGACATCCTGACAGCTCACAAGGAAAACAGGTGATTTTCAGAACACTTTTCTGAGCAAATAAGGCCCTCTCCTTATCAGAAATAAGATGTCAAGGCTATTAAAGGTTAAGCAGCTACTTGTTCTAATGACCTGATCTATGCCAGCATGGTGTGGCTGTATCAGGTCTCATTGGTGCTGGGGTAGTATCAGAGTTTTGTTTTCCATTGACTTCCATCCGTATTTTGAATGTACAAATACAAAATGTACAAATTCAAAATTCCAATGTACAAATACAAAAACATAAGTGTTTCTGCAAAGCCTCTCAGTCTTGCTCTACAGTGATGAGACATGGATCCATTTTTGTATTAATTCGCGGAGTTACGAAGCATTGCAATCTCACTGCAGTAACTCACACCTTGTCTGTGCCTCATTCTGCTCTAGAGGGAAGGTCTGCATCTCCCTTTCAGTCACAGCCTGGCCCCAGCTTCTCCATCCATTCCTGTGCTCTGATGCACGAGGCACAGCTGACCAGCTGAATTGCAGGTCACCATGCAGGAGCCAGCACGACTCTGAAGCTGCTCACATGACTTGTGCTCAGGAGAAAGGTGCATCATGTGCATGCTCAGGAGAGAAAGCTGGAGGGCTCTGGCAGTACCTGAGTTCCCACAGTCAGATGGACTGCCTGTTTCTCTCCCTCTCTCTTCCCTTCACACATATCCCTTAAGGTATAGTGCTTTATTTTGCATGGTCACTGGAATCTAGCATAAACCTGGATTGCCACTTGCATGGACAGTCTCACCTTTCCTGTTGTGCCTGTGACTGACTGCTCACTCCCTGTTCCCTTGCTCCAACACCCACATATCTCTAATGACAGGGTCAGAAAATCATGGAACTGATCCATCTGTAAACTAGTTCAAGGACAAAAGGTAACACCTGGGGCCACAACAGACATTTCAGGGCCCAAGTGATTGGAAAGAGAACCAAGATGATGCAGCTGGGCTCCGGGATCCAGCTGCCCTACTGTGGGGTAGGCAAGGCATCCTTAAGACAGCTCTGTCAGAGCTCAAGATAAGCACAAAATACTGAACAAATCTGCAAATAAATTGTTTATTTTCATTTGTAAAGTAATAGAAGCATAAAGTTACAATGGAGAAAAATTAAAATACCCCAATATTTATTTTATATAAAAGAAATAATATTTCTATAAAATAATTTTTATTTTATTACACAGTGAAAACCTCACAGAGAGAGAAGATGCTAGCTTTTCTCCAAGTAAAAGGAATGTATCCCTGGTTGCATTTAAAGCCTTTATTTTTCATGGCATCACTGATATTACAGTGTCCTGTAAGCCACAAGTCTTTTTAACACCTTGTCTTAATAGTCATTTATTCAAGTATAAAGATTAAATTAAAAATAAGTGAAAGCAACTGTTGCATGAAGGCACTCTGGCAAAAAACCAAACCAAAATCAAACCAAACCCAAAAAAAACAAACCAACCACCCAAAAAACACCCAAACCCAAACCAAACCAAAAAAAAAACAACCAACCAAAAAAAAAAAAAAAAAGCCAAACCAAAACCAAACAAACCAAAAGTTCCCAAAACCTGATAGGGACATTGCTGAAGATGACAAGATAACCAAGTAAGTAAACACCAAATGCTGGCTTAGCCTTATAAGAAATCTGTTACAGCAGGTAAAGGGAAGCCTTTATATGGTAAACAGCAACATTTACTTTTCTGTGTCTGTAGCCTGATGTGAGGTCTCTGTCAAAAGAATAATTTTTAGCCTGATTTCCTAAGGAAAGAAGGGTTATGAAATTACTCTATGTTGGTGTTTCTGCCTCTGGGTCCCATTACTTCCCCCACTTTCCTTGCCAAAAAAGCATGTTTAAACCATTGCTAAATTCCTTCTAAATTTGTACAAAGGTAACAAGTGAAATGCAAAGCCAAATGGATGAAAAAGGTCCTAATAAAGCTGTCACTGATAAAATGGTAAGCATGCGCAGACGCTGCTTAGTATACATATGAGAATCCACAGAGCAGTACCACATCAGGACAAATCCATAGGAAACCAGGCTTCACTTGTTCTGCTGATCACAGAAAAAATAATTATTTTTATAATGACATTAGCTCATCCTTTAGGAGGGAGACGACTAGGGTAAACACTGAGTCAGTGTTCAAAGGAAAATCAATGATCGTGGAATATCAAAGGAGAGAGGCTCCAGTGAAGACTTAAATTGCTGGTAGCAGACAATGAGCAGAGAGCTCCATGTAGTCCCCACTAGCTCATTAATAACACTCTCTTTGGGGCCCCATCCCAAGCAACAGAAAAAAGCCAAACTCCCATTTCAACTTCGAATGTGATTTATCTTCCTTCTGTCGATGCTGGTAACACCATGACTATATATGCAAACAAGCCATTTTGAGCAGGGTTTGTTTTAACAGGGTTGATACCAGGAAGGCAGTAGGGTTTCTTTCCTCAAGAAGTCAGAATGAGAGCAGTTTCAATCAACTGTGAAGCCCCATCCTAAAGATGGAGTCTTGTATTGCAACCAGGTGGATAGAAGGTTTAGCTTCTGTTCAAAAGGCAATTCTGCTTCCCCCTTCTCCCTGTCAGCATTCTTCTCCAGCCTCAATTCTGCAAATACTGGTGACTGCTTGATTCAAGGAATTAAGTGAGCAGAAAGCCAGCACAGCAAAAGACTGGGTTTTCTTCTGGTTTAAACTCCTTGTACTAACCCATCATACAGCCAGATCTCAGTGAAGCTACGTCTTAAGCCAAAAGATGAGTCAGTGGTAGCTCACTGAAGGGATCTGCAGGTTTTGCAAAGAATCTGAAAAATCTCAGAAGTGTAAAATGCCAGATAATCCCATGAGGATGAGTTGTATTAACATCAATCATCATCATCAATGCATTTCTCCCTTAATTGCCAACTCTTTTCATTACTTATATAGAAAGAGAGATTAATTTCACAGTTCCATTTCTTGAAGAGCTTACCCCAGTAGTTCAGTCCAGAAGGCACACTGAGTCAGCCTTACTGTTTATTGCAGCTAAGAATATGACATCCCCCATCTCCAAAACTCATCTCCCAGCTGGGCACTCCAGACTAGTTTTGTGCTGATTTTGGCACTCATTGGGACGCTTCCATGAGCCAAATAAACACATGGCAGACAAGCATGTCCAGTAAGTAGCAGCATCGGCACAAAGAAAGGGACAGAACACAGTGCCACAAAAAAATAAAGCCACCTTTAAGTGACCACAAATCATTAGATTGGCTTAGCTGCATGTTAAACCTACATAGCAGAACAGCAAGGGGAGACATTTGAGAAAAAAAGTCCTAGTTTTTCCTACCTTTCTGGTCTATTGAAGTAAGCAAAGGGAGAAAAGCCCAGAAGCCACCAAATTGTTACTAGAGGGAATAAATTACACAAGCAAAATTATTTTTAAAAAATGATGGGGCTAAAATATGATGTAGTCTTCTTGGTTTACCTTTCTTTCTATTGCCCCTTGAAAATAAAAAATATTGGTATAAATAAACAAATGAATAAAAGCCTTGACTCAGCTTCACTTTCCTAGTTAGGCATTCACTCTCTCTGACTCACTCCACAGACATCCAACTATCAGCGTCCAAACTTCTCAGTTTCCACTCTGGATTAACCAAAGCAAATCAAAGGTTCAACAGAACCCCAAAAAGAGTATTTAAATCTCATCCTTTCTTGCCTGACACAATCATCATGCTTCACTTAAATCCTTGGTCTTCTGTTACCCTCATACATTATCTCCGAGTTAGCTCTGGGGAAAGAAGCAGATCCATAAATCATCTGCAGAGAGATATTAATTTATTTGTATTTCAGATGAGATACCTCCCCCTGTCCAAACTCAAAACATAGTCTTCTCTCTTCTGTGAATGACTAGCAGGAAATTAGAGCTCAGCAGAGCTAGAACTCTTCCCTGAAAGCCCTCTTATTATCTTCTTTGTGAGTGTCTGTGGATAGCATCACCAGTTTACCTGCCACTCAAGCTTGTTTGTCAGCTGTCAGGTCTGACTGAAATGTCTTTGTAGATCCTAGAACCCAGGGTATATACCAGTTTGGCAGCTCCAAAACATCCTTGCAGCTAAGACCCTTGTTCTCCTGTTGATATACAAAGACTGCCCTAATACCTCTCCCTCCAGTATTAACCAAAACAGCTCCTAACACAACAGCCATTGACCAGTGGAAATGCCACAGAGCAAAGCTGACTGTAGGCCTCCTATTAATGATCAAATACACCCCAGCTATCAAATGGAAACAATGAATGCAATTTAACTGATTCTCCTAATTCAAATTTGTTCAGAAAAATGTTGAAGGGATAACTTTGTAGACAATAAGCACCAATCAGTTATTGTCAGTCCTTCCAGAGGCAGAACAAAAAATCTGTAGCATGAACAGAAGCTAATATGAGTGTAATGTGACACCATGGCCATACCTCATACAGATCAATTTAGTACTTCTGAGAGACTGAGCTCTGCACAAACTTGGAATTAACAACTCTGAAACTGCAACCCAAGATTTTTTACATATATCATTAACCACATAACTTTTCTATTTTAGGAATTCTCCTAGTTCCCTCTTCTCTATTGCATCAAACATTATTTACTTACCTTCATTTCCAAGGGCATCTACAAGTCATCCTCCTGTTCATTATCTCCCATTTCCTTTCCAGTTGACTCCTCCACTCTGTTGCCTACTTGTTGAAATTCCAGACAAAACATTTGTTGTGCTTGATTTCATGCTGTTTTTGAGACATGGAGGAGACTATGAACATGCTACAGAATTAAGCAGCTCAAGCAGTGCGTGCAGACAGACTCTGGCTTCCTGTGCCCTTTGAGTCTGGCCAGGCTCACTCCAATTTGGTCTGTGACAACCAGTCACTGTACAGCACCAATTTGTTTGGTGACAACCAGTCTCAGTACAGCACCCCCATGCTAACATGTCCCCCAGAACAGCAACTCAATGAAGTTTGATCTGTTTGACTAACTCCTGTCAGTACATCGATTTCATTGCAAGCTGCAGAATGTTCCTGTTAAAGGAGACAAAGATGCTTCACTGATGCTACTTCAGAATGACTCAGGACAACAGTCTATGTGCTTTGGAGAGATAACAGCACTCTGGCTTTATTAACATAGACATCAGTCATTTTCCAAGGAAGATATCACCTTGTATAGGCTATGGTAACTTCCTTAGGTGTTATATTCAAAATTAATTCAAAGAAAGGAAAAAAGAGAGTGAAAAGAATGCTTACCAGTACAGTTTTTTAACCTATATGGTCATGTCATTGAGCAGAACAGATTGACAGTCTGCTATTATTTTTCTTTTAAATTCTGACTGCTTAGAAATGTGATTTTAAAAACACCACAAAAACAAACAAGCAGAAAAACCCTAACAAAACAAAACAAAACCAAACTCACTTAAATCTTTCTTAAAAATCCTGAACCGGGGGCTTAGGAAATAGTTTTATTTCTATGCAAAATCATTTAAGTACACAGCTTTCCTAGAGACTGGATCCAGAATGGGGAGTAAAAGCAACGGAGATTTTATTATATTGCATATTTCTTTCAGTACAGAAACCAAAGGTACTCAGATATTCGACCTGAACAATACTTTAGGAAAGGGGGAAAAGTGAAATCTTGCTGAGTGAGCAACAATTTCTGATATAATTGTAATAGTGCAGAATGTCATGGCATGCAAGGAACAAAGACATGAAATGTGATTTTATAGCAATGTCTGAAGCTTACCTGTGTCTGAAGCTAAGGTAATAAACACAAACTATGATGGACAGTGTCTTTGCCTCTCTATAGTGAGGGTGGCTAGGCATGCTACATGGCAGTAGTTGGCCATCAACAACTGTAACTAGAAAACATCCTTAAGTATGGTTCAGATTAGAAGAGATTAACTGTTTTGTTTTCACTTCAGTTGTGAAGCATTGTTAATTGTTAATGTTAACACTGTTAATGTAACTTCTTACATTCTTTTTTTATTCCCAATTAGAAGAGAAAGTTTTTTATTTACTTTTGTTATGTGTTAAAATTAAGGCTATAGTGTTGTCAAATGAAAAGCTTGGTCTATGCGGGGTTTAATGCTCTTTCTATAATCTTAACCAAGAAGAAACCCAAAGCACTTAAGTGACTTTTTATAATGAAATAATTTCTATTTCTATGGAAAAGCTGTCACCGGAATATGGCAGCAGTCTAAGAGTACTCAGTCATCTTGCCACATCACAGTTTATGTCAGGGAGGGTTTTCCCCACTGCTTATTTTCCAGCAGATGCAGTGCTACACAAAGATGGCCAGGATGGTCAGGCTAATTCCTCTCACCTTCTGAAAACTGTATCTTCCCTATTTGCCATGGGGAAATATAGACCTGAAAGTCCCAAGCTGCTCATTTTGTGCACAGGCAGCATGCAGTCAGCTGCAAGGTGGGACTGGGGGTCTGTGCAGCACCTCTGGGACATCACCCTTTGAATGACACTCCTGTTGCCTGACATGGTATCAGATGTTACCTGAGAAGTACAGGGTCCTGTGAAAGAGAAAAGATATTCTTATTCCAGTAAGGTAAAGGTTGGGGTATTGTTAAACAGTGAAGGACAACACAGGTCACTTCCACCTGGTTAGCCAGTTGCGTTTTAGGGGTTAGTTGACACTGCAGGATAAGAGAAGAAAATTTATCGGTACTTTGAGCAGTCTTCCAAGGGCTGCAGAAAGGTCTACTGACTCACTTGAGATGGGGCAGCCCTCCTGTTTTCAGTGTTGCTCGGGAAGGAGCAGCAGAAAGCAAGCTATGAAACCCATAATAACTATAATAGAGAAAACAACTACCACAACAACAACAACAAAAAAACCCTTCAAACTAAATTCTAAAGCCATAATGCTTTGAATTCCCGTAGAAATCACTCAGCATTTATAGAGGACAAGCCCCACTGTAAACAGCCCCCGCACTTGAGTTGTTTTTCCCCTCATCCTCCCTCCGGTGCGTTGCCCGCCCGTTGCCTCCAGGCGGGCCGGCCGTGGCTCCGGAGCGCTGCCCTTCCATTCCCCGCTCCACGGGAGCACCTGCCTGCCCGCCCGCCGCCACCTCCCCGCCGGCCGCGGGGCTGCACCGGCACGGCTCACTCCGCCGGGCGGCCCGAGCGGCGGCGGGGCGCGTCCTCCCGCGGCTCCTCCGAGAGACGGGCGCACCCGTTCCCCGGCAGCTCCTCCGAGTGGCGAACAGGTCCTTCCCCAAAAAGGTCCCCGGAGCGGCGAGTGTGTCCGGCCCCCTGGAAGTTCCCGCAGCGGCGAATGTGTCCTTGCCCCGGGAGGTCCTTGGAGTGGCGAACGTGTCCGTCCGTCCCCGGAGTGGCGAACGTTACCGTCCCCCCGCAGGAGCGAGGGTGTCTGTCCCCCGCGCCGCTCCAGCAGCGACTTAACCGGCGGCGGCGCCACGCTAGAGCCGGGCCGGGAGGCGCGGGCTGCAGCTGAGGATCAGCTGCTGAGGGAAGCGGGGAGGAGCCAGCGGGATCAGGAAGCGGCGGAGTGTCTAACACCTCTCTGCCATGGCTGGCTAAAGAAAAATCATCATAACCATAACAAGGGGGGAAGCGGGGGAGGGGAGGCGGCGGCGGGGGAAGGGGCGGCGGGGGAAGGAGCGGCGGGGAGCGGCGCAGGCGGCAGCATGAGGAGGAGAGGCAGCCGGGGGGGCAGCATGCGGTCGGTGGTGGGGTTCCTGTCCCAGCGGGGCTTGGAGGGGGACCCCCTGCTCACCCACGACTTCCAGCGAAGACGCCTGCGGGGCTGCAGGAACCTCTACAAGAAGGACCTCCTGGGCCACTTCGGCTGTGTCAATGCCATTGAATTCTCCAACAATGGAGGCCAGTGGCTGGTCTCAGGTAAAGCGAACGCTCCCGTCCCTCGCCCCCTCCCGCCACCCCCTCCCCAGGAAGCATCTTCCTCCCCGGCCGCCTCCCCTGCGGCCCGGGGGAGGGAAGCCGCGGCAGCGCTGCTCAGAGCCGTTTGCCAAATCCACCGGTGCCCGGGAATGATGTTTTCTCAAATAGGGATCTAAAATGGTTGACAGGTTTTAAATTCTACTATTATCGGGGGGGGGAACCCTGGTCAAAGTTTTTACGAGAGTGTTTCCCGGGCGCTGGGGGTGGGAGCTAGGGGTGCCCTTTTATTTGATGGCTCGCATGTCTTTCCTCTTAAAAGAGGATTTTCTTATTTTGGGGTGATGACGACGGGGGAGAAGAAGCATCCCCGCGGTGCTCATTGTGGGTACAGAGTGACATTTGTCAGCGCCGTGCCCCGGGCCGGGGGTCAGCAATCGCTGCCGGGGGCGGGCGGCGGCCCCGAGTTTGGCCGGGGGGGCTGCAGTACCGCTCGGCATCGGGCGGGAACAGGATCGGTTTAATCGGAGGACTGGTCACTTTGGGGCCACCCCCACCCCATCTTCTTTTGGGGGAGGGGAGTCGGGTTTTGTTTTGTTCCTCCTCCCTCCCCTTGCAGGGCGCGTTTGTGAAAGAGGGGGATATATTTGTGGTGATGGTTTTTGGCTTAAGGTCCCCTCTGTAGCCTGCCCGGGGCTGAGGGAGCCATAGGGGTGGGGGATGCTGTCAGGTAGGAGGGAGGCGAGGGCTTGACATCAGCTGCGACACCGAGGACGGGGAAAAGCTCTGCACCCCCAGCCAGGGAGGGGCTGCAGGGCTCGGCGGCCGACTGACCGCCTCCCCCCACCCCAGCAGCGCTTGGTGCAGGTGCCTCTTCCTGCTTCCCCGCCTCCCGGCTCCGAGGGGCGGCAGGGGAAGGAGGCAACTTGAGGCCGGGGCCTGGCCGGGCGCTGCAGGCCGCGGTCTCCTCGGGCGGCTCTTAGCGACAGGCCGGGGAATCGCGGGCCGATCCCGCCCGCGGCGCCCCGGGGGCTCGGCCGCTCAGGGGTCGCGGCACTCTTCTCCCGCCAAGCCCTCGGACCCCGCGCTCCTCTGCGAGGGGACAGAGACCTTCGAGCGGCGGGGAGGGAGCTGCCGGCCCCGGAGGGACCGCTCGTATCGCGCCGCCCCGGGCAGGGCAGGGCCGCCGAGCGCGGTGTCCATTGCAGGCCGCGGTCGGGGGGCGTTGTGTCCCGGCCGCCCCTCGCCCCCGGGCACGGCGGGCTGCAGGGAGCCGCCCCCCCTGCCCTGCTCTCCCGCGGCCGGGGCTGCCCACAGGGGCCGGGCAGCAGCGGGAAAGCCCCGATCCCCGTCGAGTGGGGCAGCTGCCCTCGGGGGAATCGCAGAGGTCCTTGGCAGCTCTGTGCAGAGTGGTCTCGCTTGCCAGGGGGTTGCTGACCTGGTTATTAACCGAGGGCCTCGGTTTTGCCTGTCTACCTTGTGAGCAGCGACAGGGCTACTGAGGAATGTGATGAGGGCATGGCTGAGCAGTGTACTGCCTTGGCGTGGTCTCTGGGCAGAGGTGAAGTGTATCACACAATGGTATCAGTAATAACTTCAGAGAGCATTCAATAAAAAGTTTTTGTGACTGGTTACTTTTAAGCAAGGGCAGAATAGAAACTCTGTATAAACATGGAGTGGAAGCTGATACAGTGAAACCTTCCTAAATTTAACAAGTCAGTGTCCGTGAAGGATCTTAGTGTTACAGTTAGGGATTCTTTTATCTTTATGCACATGCTGCTTCTGAGATATGCATCCATTTAGCTTGTGAATATATGTGTGTATACATACATACATACACACATATATATGTATATAAACATGAATGTGTGTTGGAAAGGGAATGGTGATTCACTCATTCTGAAGTTCCCGATTGTCCCAGTTGTTATACTGGTTTGTACTGGTCCTTCTCCAATAGAAAGCAGAGTGATGCATTTTTACTTATTAAGTGCTACAGAGAACTCAAGTGTGTCTTCTTTTTTTTTTTCAAATTATTTTCCATAATAAGTGATGGAAACACCACTAGTATTTTCTGTTCTTCTTGCTCAAGAAGGCCTCAGGATATACTTTAGTTCTTGCCATATCATCAATGCACTTACCTGTATTGACATCCATTCTTTAGGCATAAGCATAAGCAGTCCAGGGCTGAAATGGACTTTTAAGAATTAATTTTGTTCAAACTGCCTGAATCAAGGTAGTTGCAGTGAAAGAATGAAGGCAGAGTTCACATCTAGTGGATATCTAAAAAGTATATGTAAAAGGAAGGCTTTCAAGCAATGTTCAGTTTTCTATTTCCTAGCTTTTCATAGAGCTTCAGAATGTTCAAAGAGGGTAAGGTTTTCCTCCATATGTAGTATTTACATGGTGCTGGAGTTCTACTCTCCTAAAAAAAAAAAATTACATGTGCTAGCAGTACACAACAAGAACAGATGACCTTAAGTCTGACCTTCTACTGATGCCCTGAGAAAATGAAGAGCTCTAATTACGCTAACTTTCTTTTTAAAAAGTTTCATGCTATCCATGATGACCATAATATCTAGAATGCTTTATGGGCCATAGCAAAAACATGCAGGTGCTTTGTGCTTCAGACAAAAACAAGAAATTAAAAGTCAAAATATTTCTGGATACGCTGTAAAATTGCACACCATTATAAGACTAAGCCTCATTAAAATTATACTCCAAGCACTCCTCTTAATAAAGGCCATACTTGATCCTGAAGCTCTGAGAAGTAGCAACAGCAGGAAGAAAAGCAATGAGGAAAGGAGGGATGTGAGCAGCCTTTACTCTGAAGTTTTGTAGAATACTTGCTTCTAAAGACTTCCAAATATAGGTAAAACCTTAGAATTGATGGCATGAGGGTCTCTCATCCCTCCAAATAGTCAGCATAGAGAAGTAAGGATGAGCTGTTGGATGCTTCTAACTGTGTGTATAACAGCTGAGAGATTCAACAGCTATGTTGGAGTGCATGAAAAGGGAGAGTGCAAGCAGTCTTTTCAGTTGTTCAGTCTTAAGTAATCTGTATATTCTTAACCTAGAGAGTCTCCTTTGGCTGATTGACTTGTTAACAACATAAACCTTGTTAGAGCTGTTTGAAGTACAGCTGGTACGGTGCATTCATAGTGGCTGTACAAATGCCATTGAAATACTAGCCTGCATCCAAGTTAGTGCTGTTCTCATCACTTGGCTGGAATACTTTCCTTGGGTACGTGTCCCACTTGTTTGGAGTGTTTTTGTTGTTTTTTTTCATGTGTCTCCCAGAAGCAAGTCTGTAATGCTAATGATTACTGTTTCAGTAAACAATTGAAACTGCTTAAACAAGGTTTGTTATTGCAGTGACAGATAATTTTCCTATTAGGATTTTTGAGAGAACTTTGGTGGGGACAAGCCTCAGCAGGCCCTCCAAAAGCATGTTTGAAACTTTTTAGTATCTTAACTTCTTGAATTGTATTGGAAAGTACATGTTTAATAGTATTTTTTTTTGTTCGTAACCATGTTTCAAAGTAAAAAAGTTGAGGTCCACAGATTGAATTGGAGGCCAGTCTAGAGGTTCTTTCTGTGCCTGTGTGACACCTCAACATTTTCACTTTATAGAGGGGAGGAAGGGCAGAGGTTAATGTTTTGAAACAGGGGTGCTAGAAGAAGGGACTGACATAAGGACAAGAATTTTGAAAAATTGAAATAATTGGAAAGAGAAGGTAGACACGCAGGAGAAGATGTAGTGTGACAAGCATAAAAAAACTACCTGTAGAATGACACAAGGGAAGAGGAAAGCTTAACATATAAAACATGTCAAAGTGGGTTGAAATTGGTTAAAACTTGCTTCTGGATGAAGTTGAATGATTCTATTGGGCAAAACGGGTCTTTGCAACACTTTACATACTAGATGGTGTTTTTAACAGTTTGAGAAACGTGTGACTGTCCATGCATGGAAATTAAAATTACTGTGTAGTGGTATGCAACCAACTGATTCCCTCACATTTGCCAAGCATCTCCTGCAATTTGACTTCTTAAAACTCAGCTTTACTTGGTCTGTGTAATAGTCTTCCATCCTTAGGTTTGGTGGATATGTTTTCCTGTTTGTTTATCTGACTGTCATTTTTCATGCCTGCTATCTTTAATAAACATGAGTATCTTTATCAGAGCCTCCCACTTTTTTTTTTTTTTTCATACTTTAAACTGCATGTTCAAGATAACTTCTGGGAAGTACTGTAATTTTCTCTTGGCTTTTTTTTTTTCCTCCTACCAGATAATGCAAAAGTAAATAGCTGCTCTAAGATCCTAAATTTCTGAGGGTGCTAGAAAGTATTGGAAATGCATCTGGCATTTAGTTTTTACATAAATCTGAAGGAACATGAGCCTAAAATGGGAATGAGGTGACTTTAGCAAAAGCTGTGGAGTTTTACTTCTGAATAAGGGGATTGTGTATCAAGTATGTTTTAAGGAGGAATGCTCTGATTTTTATTTGTTTGTATCAAACAGAATTCTGTGTGAGGAGGGATATTAGGTTCAGTTACTACATCATGTTTTAATTAAAGTCTGAGAAATTATAAAATTTCTCAGGAAAGATAGGATCAGGCAGCAATAATGTCAGGAGATAGGAGTTGAAATTCAAGTTAATTAAGATACATTACATGGGGAAAAAATGTCATGTGTTTTGAGAAGGACAAGTGCAACCCAAAGCATGTGAATAAAAATGGTTGACTCTACAAATACATCATGGAGACTAGCCCATAGTCATGTAAAATAGGATCCAGTGTATATATAAATGTATATTTATCACAACATAAGTATGATCAGACATGACAAAGTCTGAAGTGAACCTGCTTGGTGCTGTTGGGGCCTCAAATAGAGTGCTGTGCTCAGTTTTGGGCACTGTACTTTGAGAAAGATTTGCCCAAACTGAGAAAATTCAGAAGAGGGCATGAATAATGATCAGATGCCTAGAAAAATGAAATGGTGAAAGAAAGGGGTCCATTTAGTCTGCAGAAAGAACAGCTGAGTAGAAATGCAAGTCCTGAGCTGCATAAAGGTGGTTTTAATTATTATTATGTGAAGTTGTAAACTTTTTTTTTTTTTTGTCTAGTGGGAATAGGATGAAGAAATGGTCTCAAATTGTAGGAAGAAAGATTTTTAGGATGCTGTTTGATCTTGCACTTTCTCTTCATCCTGCAACTCATTCACTTATTTCTCCTCTTCATTGTTTGCACTGTGGCGCTTTCATAATTTAAAGCCTGAAACTGGTATGATGGAAGCATCTGATCAGGGGGACAGAATAGGTAGGGAAAGGTTGTTTGTCTGTCTGCTGCTTTTCTGTCAGGTCAGCTTCTTTAGTTTACCCTGTGCATGGATGGCCGCTGAATCTGATGGAGGGGAAAGTAGCAGGAGCAAATGGCAAGGGGAGTGCGATTATATGTAATGTCAAACTGCACCCTCAGGCTTGCTATTATAATAGGCTAATCTGCCTAACAGCAAGGGGAATGAAAAACTGAAATAGGCTGCCTGAGGAAGGTATGAAATCTACCTCAGCAGTGTTTTTCTAAGAGCAAACTAGAGACTTTTCTTCTGGGAATAATTCTGACAGAGCCTGGCCTTTTGCCTTTGGCCAAGGCCTACTAAGTGATCAGCTTCTTGAAATACCATTCAGTCCTGTTTTCTGTGATTCATGCAACTTCTGAAGTAGATACAAGCAATAAGACTAATCTTTTATGTTATGATTTAGAAGTATTGCCCACTTGCCATGAAGGTTCTTTTAGCAGGTGGACCTGGTATATAGGAGATAAAGGGGTGCTGTGGTATTGAGCTTTGTCCACGATCAGCAAGGTTAATGCACTTAAAAACTGCAGTTTTTCAATACTGACTGGTATGATTTTGAAATGCTTCTGTTAGCACACAGGAGCTCAAGTGTGTTTCATGAGCTGTGCAGATACTGTTTGGACTAGATTTACCTTTGGCAAGGGTATGCTCTGGCCCCCTTCAAACTATTCTAGGTCTAAAACGAGTAGATTTCTCTTACTGCGTCTCTGGTTTTGAAAGTTTCTACAGGTTTGACCCTGATCCTGTAATGAGCACTGAAGTACTTGACTAATTAAATACTTTTAAATGTGGTTTCTTTCTGTAAAATAACTGTAGAATGGCATTGTATAGTTCTTAGCTGGGTGACACAAACTTTTACTTTTCAAATTGTCAGTCATACACTCCTAAGACCATTGTCAGTCATACAGTCCCAAACAGAAGCTGCAAAATAAGGTGAAAGTGAAGCTATTTCCACATTAAAGATGTTGAACTTACTGTTTCTGGCACCATGGACTGAAAAATTACAAATTCTCTGTGGATCTTCAATTTCCAGAAAATCCACATGTGAAGCCTTGCTAAGGTATTTGAACATGAAGCCATATATCCGGATGTTCCAGATATGATCGTTGTCTATGCTCTATATTATTTTAAGAATGTGGCTCCCACTTCAGTTGTAGAGTTGATGAACATGCACAATAAATTCACCATAAATTGAGAGCACTTTAATTACCCTGCATTTGCCAATCTACTGCACAGAACAAATGCTACAGACCTGAAGTTTCCTATAATTCTCAGACTTGTAACTTATATTGCATAATATGTACGTAGTTTGTGTCTGATGAATCATAGTTTCTTTCTACAGAGCATAAAAACTATATATTCACCTTTTCTTTACTTTCTCCCTGTATACCTGCCCATACATGTGCACCTCCCTCCTTTCTTCCCTCTTATGGGAAGAGTCAGGTTTGGGTGATGGAGATTGCATTTGCTGGTTTCTGTCACTTGAGACTTGCCTTTTCTTAGGTATTATTTGTGTGTGTTTAACACAGATTGTTCTCTTGTGTGGAGATGTAGGGATTGCTGAAGTGTCTTGTTTGCCACAAATCCTCTGTGGCCCAACACATTGGGTAACTTTTTCTTTCTGGTGGAACTGGCCTTGAGTCAGAAGTATTTCTAGAAGAGCTAAATTGGGATAAGAACACACTTTCAACATAGTAATGTTATTATTTTGTTAAACTTTTATGTCTCAGTGGAATATGAGAGGAATAAAGCTGAGGAGTGAGCAGGTGTAGAAGTTCCCAAAGACAATGCATAGAGAGTATGTAGATGGAGGAGGGACAGCTCTGCATGAGTGTGGAGAGCATTTAAAAGCTCCTAAGATATGGAATGTGCCTCCACCAAAGTTTCATGGAAATCTAGCTGTCTGGTAGAGGGAGACATTTGCATTCAATAGGAAAAACAGTTTCCCAGGCAAACACGTACTAAGGAACTTATAAAATAGTAGGTAGTGGCAACTTTTCACACTATCAAACACTTTTCTGCACAGGTTGCAAATTATCCTACTCCTACCATGCTGTATGTGTGCTGGGAACCACAGTAGTGCTTGTTTTCTATAGATATCTTAATTATTTTATTTTTATCTGGACAGTGGTTGGTGGAAATGATTATGAGTTTACTGTTAAAGTGAGACACCAAGATGGCTATGCTGTTTGGTAGGAACATGTGTAGACTTTCTGCAGTGGTTTTGCAAATTAGTTTGCTATGGTAACAAATAACAACAATATGTTACTATGTTTTGCCCTGAAATGTCTTTTACAGAAGGCAATAAGTGAAGTCTGATAGAAGTAATGTTGGCATTCACCTGGGCTAAATGTTGCTTAAATATTTCTTCAGGGAGTGATAGCATTATGACGTGGTGGTGGGCAGCTTTGGGAAGTAGTTATGTTCAGTGTGACAGTTACTTCTTGATCTTAACTTGAATATTGTGGTCATATGTTTCAACACTCATGTATTTCTATGTCTCCTTGTTATAAGCTCATCTGTAATCACTAGAGTGCAAATACAACTTTCTCTCCTATTTCTAGACAGAAATGAATATAAGTTTCCAACAGTTCAGTTGACCATAAATTACTGTGAGATTTTTGGGTCCATCAGATTTGACTCATTCTTAGTAGCTATCAAATGCATCACAAATCTTTGTATCATGTACTCTCGTTTGATGTGTGAAGTACAAAATCAGGAGGAGGAATGCCCAATTTCATGGAGCATGGGTAATCATAACATGCTGCTGTACTGTCTATCAAAGTGTCATAAAATCTGTTAGGAGACTCAAAGGCTGAGAGACTGTTTACTTGTAGGATGTTTGACATAACTCAGTTCCACAGGAAAATTTCTTAATAGCAACATATGATGTGAAAATTCTGAGAAACCTGATTAACGGTAGTAATGAGATCTATTTATGCATTTACTTGTTTTGTAAGTAAACAGCACGCCAAGAAATTTTGGTTTGATTTTTTTTTTCTTTTTGATGCCTTTGTCCTCTGAATAGTAGCTCAAAAGACTCTGAGTTTAGGCTTTTGCTTGTGCAAAGAATAAGTAAAATGTTTTAACTGCAATCAGCATATTTCTGGTGTCACTTTTCAATTCTGATGCCATTCTCTTTCATTTGTTATAAAAGACAGATACAAAAAATATTTTGAGTCTGACTTGGAGAAACCTTTTTCAGATTTTGCAGGTATTTAAAATTGCTGCTGAGAATGCTGACCAGTACAAGAGTATCTTGATTTTTTTTTCTTTTACTAATAAATAATAACTTAATGCAGTTGAAACACATGCAGTCTAATATTTATTTTATATATAACTGTTTGCTATACAGAGAAGGAAGCACTTAGAGCTCTGAACTGAGAACTGCATGTAGGCAAACAATTAGGAGTACAGCAAGATGTAAAGCAAGAGATTTGAACTTCCTTTCCAGGTACTCTCTTTGTCAGGATTTCACCTCAGAAATATCTGTCTTAACCTTTACAGGTCAGAAAATTGGTGTAACTGTGTGTGCTGAAGACTTCTGAATGCTTCAGTAATTTTTTTTATCTTTATCAGTCCTGAGCCAACCTATGCCATGATGGGTTTGCAAAGACTGCTGGAGGATATATAGTTGTCGGTGAAAGGGGGAAAAAGTTTGTGTTTTATGAATAACACAAGCAATGCTGGCAACAAGGAGTTGGTGTAGAAGCATATGTGGATTTGGCATGTAATTCATCTACAGCTTGCCATGGAATTCTACACAGCAGTAAATTTCTGGGTTTCCAGGTTGCTATAGGTTGTCACTATGTGTTGGCAGAATGGCAACTGTTTAATTCAAACTTTTTCTGCTGATTGCTCTGTTGTCATTAATTTTAATTGAATACCTGACTGCATGACATCTTAATGTAAATGTGTGCCTATATATCCAAGAAGGCATACATTTTTTATGCTAATTAAGGTTTTAGCAAAGCTTTCTATGAATAGCTGCAGAGTTAAATAACTTGTCTATAATCAATTTACACATGGCTCAGGCAGTAATGTACATTTCCTTAATTTCTTCCAGGAGGGGATGACCGCCGAGTCTTACTTTGGCACATGGAAGAAGCCATCCACTCAAGAGTCAAACCAGTTCAGCTGAAAGGGGAGCATCACTCTAACATCTTCTGCCTAGCTTTTAACAGTGGCAATACAAAAGTGTTCTCTGGAGGTAAGGAAGGAAGAGCACCCTGATTTCACATGAATATGTATTGTGAATGCCTTGGAGTAGATGCCATGAGGGAATGAGTGAGATCTTGCCCCACATGAGATCTGGAAGGTGTTCTTAATCAGCAATTGTAAATTTTTTGGGAACAGGGAATCCTTTAGCTAGCAGAACATTTTCAATTTTGTCATGTGTTTTTTCAAACCCTGATGTAAGCTCATCCTGTCTCAAACCATCATCAGAATCCTGGGTCCAGTCTTCCTCTACTTGTGCTGAAGACTATGGAAAACATTGTCTTTGTTACTCCCTCTTAACTGTACTAAGAGCAGACCCTGCATTCTCTCTGGCACCCAAGCCTGATGCTTGAAAATCTTTTCTGCCACTGTCTGATTTCAATGCACCCTTAGATGGCTCATGAAGGACTATTGCCATCTATTGGTGGCTGATATTTTCTTAGACCCTGTTTCAGTTCTTACTGGTAAGCCTCTGCCTTTTAGAGCCATTGGCACATTGGGCTCTGATAACCTTTGATGCTCTCATTTCTTTTTAATATAAATCTACTTTTTAATATAAATCTACTTTTTAATAGAAAGTATAATTCGGTCTGAAAACTAAGGTAAGGGAAGTAAACATATACTTGTTCTGGGAAAATAGTTTCTCTAATTTAGGTCCATTTCACCACTTGATTTTTAAAGTGTTGTGATAGGCAGGAAAATTGAATTGTGAAGAAAAAGGCACAGAAGTGTCAATGCAGTCAAGTGCCATTTTCTGCTGTACTTCATTTCCATGATCTAACATGGTCACAGAATAGGTGACAATTTGTGTCTTTTGTCAGTATGTCCATTAACATACAGCTAGACTTACTTTGGGTACTATGAGACTCCTGGGTCAAAGCCCTTCATTACCTTTTTGGCTCAATATTTGTGAACTGTAAATCAGTGCTAGAGATTGATTCTGAGTGCATGTGAATGGTGGAAGCTTCTCATCATTCAGTGTTGTGTTAAAATTATAATATCCCTTAGAAAAAGACATGACAAAGCTTAAGCTGGTGTCAAATTTCAGGGATGAAATTATTCAGTTATACTTCTCAGGTGGAATAAACCCCTAGACTGTCAAATAGCAATGCCTATCTTCTTATTCTGGGGTCTGCTGTTTGTTTTATGAGAAAAATAGCAGTACATGCTGTCTTCAAATGAATATATCTGCACAAGTGATTCCAGGGAATTCTGGGCCAGAGTCTCTTACTTTAGTTTGAATTCAGACAAATGGAACCTTACATGAATATTCAAGGAATGAAGAGTGCCAAATCTTGCTTGACCAGCTGGAGTGGTATTTTTTCATGTCCAACTCAGCCCTCTGTCCATTGGGCTTTGCTGTCAGAGGCTGCTGTTTTCACAGGAAAGGCAGAAGAGTGTTGTGATTGTACCTTGTTACTGAAGTTAACACCTGCAGTTAAAGATTTAAATAATTGGTTATGGTGGATTTTTGCTAAGATGCCAGGTTAGATGAGCTGTGACAGCTGATGCACAGAGAAACTGGCCGTTCTCATATCTTTTTCCTCCTCCAGTTTGCATAAAAACACTGTGCCTCTGCCAGAAATTATTTCCATTGGAGGAGTCAGGAACTCTTTCATTTCCTCCATCAAGATTCAGTGAGCTCATCTGCAAGGGCTAAGAGTCTGACTCTTGGATCCCTTGTAAAGAGTCATTTTGCTGCATGGCTTAGATGTACCATCTGTTTTATCTCTGGTGGTAAAATGGGGCTAGCTATATTTATTCTCTCAATGGTGTTCTGGGAGATTCTTAAAAAGTCTAAAATTGTGGGTTCTAAGATCTCCTGATTGTCACACAGTCACCCACACCTGAGTTTGGAGTTGTATTTAAATCATAGAAGTTGGAATACTTAAAAAACAATACTTAAAACCCCCCAAAACTAAAAATTGGCATATGTAAACTAGCACAAATCACATGGAACTCAATTTTTTCTGTAAATAAATGACTGCCAATGATTAATGACTGAGGATCTGATGACCTTTCTCTAAAGCAAGTCTTGATAATAAAGGAGAAGGGATTTTCCACTTCAGTACAAATTGGATTGTATCCAAGGAATTTCAGAGCTCTTTGCTTTGAAGCAGCAAGCACCCCATGTAGCTATTACAAAAATGGAAGGCAGGAACTGAATGGACAATGTTTTGCATGTAATTTCTGGAGGAAAAAACTGTCCCAAAAAAGTTCTCATCTCTGGAGGATTTTTTTGCCCTTCTCTGTCCACACACACTGAGAGTACAGCAACATTTGAAATGCAAGATCCCTTCCTAGTAAACTACATGGACTTTTTTTTTTTTAAATTTGCACTTAATGTTAGGTATATGAAAAGCTGAAATTGACCTACAGGAAATTGAATTTGTTTTTTTTAGTGCTTATATGATAGATATGGGGTTTAGGCCACCTTAACTGTGCTCCTCTGTATGTGCTCTGTGGTATTTCGCTCTTATAAGTTTAACTGAAGGGAATGGCAGATTCTTCCTGTCTTTCTGATTGTTATAACTGCAGTTATCAAAACAAGAGAGATTATAAATGACACAGTTGTACACAACTATGACCCAGTTAGTCTCAATGAAGAATGAATTCTTCAGTGTTAAAATAAAAACAGTGTAAGTGGGAATCCCCCTCTGGGTTGAGTAGCAGTGGTGTTTTCTGCAGGGATGAATCCTTACCAGAAGCATCCAGTTTGTTGTTAGATTTTTGTCACCACTTTCTCCTCCCACACACAGAACAGAGGAAAACAGTGGTTATTCCACTCTCATTCTTTCTTTCCCATTTTGGAGCTTGTGATGGAAGGGAATTTGATCCCATGATGACTGGATGCCTGAAACCAAACAACTGGAATGATTCTTTTGTTCCTACTGGATGGAGACTGAAGAGTGTCTGCTGGAGGAAGTTTTGTCATTGGAGAAACTGAGCTGTGTTTTGCTGGTGAAATATGTAGGCACTAGAGTAGTTTTACTAGGGATAAACAGTGTGTAATAATATATAATGGGCAGTTCTAAATACAATTAATAACCAAAGGACACTTGCACTTAAGTGCCTTGTTTATTGTACCATGGAAAAGATGAGTTACTACAGTAATCTAAGACTGGCACAATTTTACTAGGAGCCTGGGCAAAGAGGAAATGGTTGTAGAAAATCTCATACCTCACTTGTCAAAGAGAAACTTTCTCATGTTTCTCTGTTGAGGCAGAATACAACGGAAATATGTATGGGACAAATGAAAATTGAGTCAATTGAACATTTAAGAATGTTCATAACATGAAATCTTGCTCCTTTTGAACCTCTGTCTTTAGTGTGCATTAGGAAAGTTTCACAACTACAAAGATATACAGAGCATAAAAATATGATTTTGCTTTCTGGTTATGGGGGGTTTTTTTCTGAATTAAATATAAAAGTGTGTGTGTGTCCTTAAATATTTAAAAGAGGAGGTGCCAAATTTAGGT
The DNA here is from genome assembly GCF_047830755.1 of Zonotrichia albicollis. Lineage (NCBI taxonomy): Eukaryota > Metazoa > Chordata > Aves > Passeriformes > Passerellidae > Zonotrichia > Zonotrichia albicollis. The sequence goes on along the minus strand of NC_133824.1, from coordinate 27,018,322 downwards.
AATGAAATATTCAGCACATAGACTAAAAAAAAGAATCTGTTGTTATAGCTTGAAAAACTCTGCATGAGCTATTGGAATTACCTGGTGGCTGTGACCCTCTTAGCCCCTGTACATGTGGTTAGCTTCCATTGTATTCAATTGGTGTGATCAAAGTGACAAGATTGTCTGGTTACTTGGTTTTGGTTTTTTGTTTTGTTACAGAAAAAATTACATTGCCTGCCACATTCACGCCTTCTCAATGGTTGCAAAACCCTGAGTGCTGGCAGTGTTATCTGGCAATATTTGATCGGGGAGCCATATGCATGTCATTTATGGCATCCCTTTTCACTTTTCACACTCTTTTTATGGAGCATCCTTTGAGCAGGAAGAAAGATGTGTTTTCATCAGAGTTTAAAGTTTTCTGTTGCTTTATGTAATGGTCTTTATTGCAAATCTCAAAACTTAAGCTCAAACTGGACAAAGAATGATAAGTAACATATTGAAATAGAATTATTTGCTGAGCAGTAGCAGATGAAACAGGTTGGTGCATTTGGTCATGACTGGCGATATCACGGGGAACCTTTCATATAACTGAGCAGGGGTTAACCACGTAGCCACTGAGCTGGTCTTCTCTGTTTCAATATTGGTTTTGAAATTGTAAATTTTTTTTAAAAAGTGGTTCGGGGTTTTTTCACAATAATGCTTTTTAATCACTAGAACATGGTGTTAATTGCTTATATTTCTCTTTTCAGGCAATGATGAACAAGTTATACTCCATGATGTTGAAAGGTAAATACACTGTGTTTCCACTGCTTCAAGAACTCCTTTAATGTCAACTCACTGGAGGCATTTTCTGTTTTAAATTAATGGTTTAGGAGAACCGTGTTTTAATACTGAAATTTGTTTTTTATTTATCTAAATTCATAACTGGAATGAAGTATTTCCTATCACCCCGTTTTCTTTTTCAGCACCTGGGTTCTGTATTATTTTGACCTCAGGAAAGAGAATGATTATTAACTATATATGCTCTCCTGCAGACAGCACAGTAGGTTCTGAGTAGATTATTCTGGCACATAAACAACTGTTGCCACATACAGACTTCTTGTTTCTCAACAGACTCACCTGACCTGTGTTTAAGATGGCTAGTGCTTGGCCTATCTAACTTCCTTTTTAAACTTTGGATGCAGCTGCCTGATTCCCCACACTGACATGCAGAATATTGCTTTTGGCACTTACTTTCTGCCAAAACTGTAAAACAGTTGGGAATTGGGCTTTGTTGTGCTACATCGAGATTAGGTGGTATTCAAAGTATAATTAATACAGTAGTGGTAATATATTGAATTGGACTTCTCTAGACATCGTGTAGAGCTTACTGCTTTTGAAGTAAAAAAACTTTAGAATTTTGGTCTGTGCTAATAACTTCCCAGATTTAAGTGTTCACCATTGATTTAACATGAACTCAACAAAATAAAGAAAAAGCAGGAAGAGATATATGTAAGAATGGAGGTATAAAACCTTACATTTCTTTGAGTTTCCTGAGTAACATAATATGGACTCAGTTCTTGATGTGTTTTTCCAAAGCCCTTTGCATTGAATTGTTCAGTGTATATCTACCTTCAGTCCATCATGCCATATGTCTGCATCTTGTATAAGTCTTACATACAAGCTGGGCAAAAGTAACTTTGTCTTCTGTTCTGATGGTTTCTCAGGAATATCGTTGTTTTTGGGTTTGTTGGGTTTTTTTTGTTTGGTTGGTTTTTTTTTTTTATTGTTGTTGTTTTTAACTTCTTAGGCCTTTTGGAAGGGATGTTTTGTTTGGTTTTTTTGGGGGGGTGTGTATTTGGTTTTAGGAGAGTTTTTTTGTTTGGTGTTCTGTTTTTCTTGTTTTACTTAAGTGTAGAAATGTCAGTTTTAGAAGCTGGTGTTTATTGTGTTCTGACTTTTTAAGATTGTACAAGATCTTTGTAATTTTTGCTTTTCTGTATAACACATTTTTTCCTGCTGTGTCTTGTTTAGATATTTTGACAAGTCTTTTTGATATGTGCATATTTTTAATGTGCTTTTGTTATCAGTTTGTTTTTTTTTTTTTAAATATGCAAAGTCCAGTTGTAATCCATACAGAATTCCTTCCTCTAAGGCTATTTTGTATGATCTTTTAAAAGAAACCTTAGTAGACCAAATTCTGATTGATTTCTATGGAAAGTTAATCTCTTTCTCATGATAACACTTGATCTGTCAACTGCTTTTTTGTAACTTTAAATGGCTTTTTCTGTTACTGCTTTCTTCCCCTTTTTTATTAATGATCCCTGAGATAGAGTTAGTAGATCTGCTACTAGAAATATCATTTGCCATGTGAGCAAAATGTTGATTTTATGTAGGATCTCTTTGGTGCTGTTTCCATGACATATGGGGATAGTATATATAGTTTTTTCCCTAAAGAAACAAAGGAGCTTTTTAAAGGAAATGAAGTCCCAGAATCTTCTGATTTAGTATTTCAGTTTTTGACCTCTCCATACCACTATTCCAGCTTTTTAGATGATCTGAAACATTGGGAAAAGACTGGAGAATGTGCTTTTCCTTTTTTAATAGCTGTGAAACAGCTGAAATCTAGATATACTTTTGGGGGAATTATTTTTATTTTGTTGTTTTTTGCTGTTCTTTCTACATGGAAAAATATAGGTCTGGTCTATCCTGAAAAACTAAGAAAACTTACTGAAAAAGCCATCTGGAAAGTTGCTCTTTTGGACAAAACGAACTTTTGGACAGAACAAAAAACTGTATTAAAGAATGAACTTCTGTCTTTTCCTTTTTACATTAAGTTGTAAAAATTTACTCCAGAGGTCCCAAGGCTTCTTTCCCTTTCCTATTACATCCTCCCAAACTTAAATCTAATGCATCATGTGTTCCGTAGCCTCTTGCAGTATAGGAAGTTTTTAATGCTTGAGTTTTATTTTGAGATTTTTTTTCTCCTCATAGCAAGAAGTCACTATACATGGGTATTTTGTTTGGTTTTTACTCTAATTAAACACAAGGGTCTTTTTATGAAATGACAGAAACTTTGTCACAAAGTATTACTAGGTAGGTAAAGCAGTAAATGCTTTGCTTTCTAAAACAATAGCAAAAGAAGGAAGAATGAGGATGTAGTGTCTCTCTTCCAGCACGGAGACCTTGGATGTGTTTGCCCATGAGGATGCAGTGTACGGCCTTTCAGTGAGCCCAGTCAATGACAACATCTTTGCCAGCTCATCAGATGATGGCCGGGTCCTGATCTGGGACATCCGAGAGTCTTCCCATGGAGGTGAGATCTCTAGAGGGAAAATAGAATTGATTTAGGAAGAATTCAGGTAAGGCAAGGAAGAGAAAAGCTATGTTTATCTGGGGTGAAAGTGAGACATAATTCTTTTGGCCAGTGACTGTCAAGCCCTAGTCCTTACAGTTCTGTTACTGTCTTAAATGAGTACTTATAATTTTTATTAAGAAGTGTTGAGCTGCTCCCTTCAGAAACATGTTCGTACTTCAGTGTATAAGAGCTACAATAGTGAATGAGCATAAGGAACAATAGAAAAGCAATCCCCCCACTTTTCATTAAAATGACTTAGTGCCTCATTAGTTTAGCTCCTGTAATTTCTATTTGACAGGCTGAAAGGCAACTTTTGATATCTTAGAAGAAAACCGTGGTGCCAATCTATTTATAATAAAGGTAGGAAGAAAAGCACCATTAATTAGTGACTGATTAGTGAGTGATTTGACTAAGGAAATATACACAAATTTAAAGTTTATTTTAAAACCCAGCCTTTTTGGCAATCTGATGTTTGTCTCTCCACTCAGCTGATGTAGGTCTTTGCTTCTCAGTGGGGGCTACCATTTTAATAACACAGCCTTTTATGTCCCAGCAGGATTCTGATTTGATGATGCAAACATAGAAGGTCAGTTTTGGTGTTAAACCTTATTTGGAGCTGCTGGCAGACCAGCAGCAATTTCTAAAGCCTTTGGGCAGACTGGCATGACAAAAGTTGGCTTCTTTTCTTGTTTTTACTTTTGACTTATGTCTATGAATAACACCATGAAGCTTAATCTGTGGTCAGAGACCTTTGTTTTCATCATTGCTAAAAAAACACTAAGAAGGAAAATGCCTGATGAAAAAACTTGTAATAGAGCATGGAAGGAGCGTACAGACAAGACAAGTAAATGTTAATTCTGTCTCGTTTGCTTGATAGGCAGTGGTTTCTTTCAGAAGGTATTGGGAATTTGAGAGGGTTGCCTGTTTAACCATGTTCATATGTGGTAATGAGGGAAATGAGGAAGAAAATCACATAGCTCTGGAGGTGCTTGTGGGGCTAAGGGTGCTGCACTGGTGAGTCAGACAGGGACAAGAACTGTCTCCCTAGCACGTGAGTGACACAGGAATTGCACCAAAGCAAACAGTGAATGGGAAAGTCTGGCCAAATCCCTGGCTCAAAATAGAGATTGATTCTGGTTTCTTAGTTGATTTAAAGAGTGGCAGCATGCCACAGAAGATACAAACAAGGAAGAGAATTAGACTGTGCTTAAAGCTGTAAAGCACACAGAAGCAGAGAGAAGGTAACAGAGTCAAGGCTTTTCCCCACTCTTCATGGAGACAGTATTTTGATGGAATAAATAAGGCAGAATAGCAGCCCAAACACAGTCTTATGAGAGGGAGAGTCTGAGTGAGCATGTTTTCTACTCTGTGTGTGAACAGCAAGAGCTAACTGTTAACGTTTTTTTTATGCAAAAGGAGCACCTTTCTTGTCTGCTAGTACAGCACTTAAGAGGTGGTAGGCTTCTTTTCCCCAGGGTTAGCAGCTTGCTTTAAGCTGAGTTTCACACAAATTTATTTCACTTCTTGTAATATTATTTTCCCTTAGAAACAATTTCTGCTACATTTATGGTTTGGGAAAATCAGCAGGGGCTGTGGAAACTCTCAGGCATATAGTACTAGGAAGCTTTCAGAAGCTCCTCCATGTATAGTCTTTATCAGATGAGCATTTGGTAATGAACCTTAAAAAGATTCAAATATTTGATCTTTAAATAGCTAGTTTTAAACTCTGATAACCTTCAATAAAGAAAATGGTGTCTTGTAATTCAGTGTGTGTCCTTTTCCATATTTAGACAGAATTAATGTACACGTGGGTGGATTTTAAAACTTCAGGTTTTATATTGCTTTGGATGTGTCAGCTTGAGAAGTGGTTTGAACATGTCTCCATATCTTCAGATCTTGTTATGCTGTTTCCATATTCAGCTGCCAAACTCCTTGCATTGAACAGTTGAATGCATTGTTTGTTCTTATCTGAAATTTCAACTTTTTCAACAGAGCCCTTCTGCTTGGCACACTACCCATCAGCCTTTCACAGTGTGATGTTTAATCCAGTAGAACCCAGATTACTGGCTACTGCCAACTCTAAGGAAGGTGTGGGACTCTGGGATATCCGTAAACCTCAGAGGTATGATCTGGCTGACCTTGTTTTATGCTGTGTTATTTCTTTCCCTTGGGAGGTGATGGCATGCTGCTTTTTTTTTAAATTTAAGTCAGTATATGTGTTAGTAAGAGAAGATGCACAACAAAGTTAATAGCAGTGTTGTTCATCAATTATTTTGCATAATTAATATTCTTCCTCATACTTTTGATCTAATTTGATTTAAAACTGGGCTAGATTTTCAGTGTTAAGGTAAGTGATTTTTAAGGTAAGTCAAGGCCCCAAAGCCTGCTTGGCTCCACCACTGCAGATTAGCTTGGATTGCTGTGTCAAGTTCTCATCATTGTATTTAGCACTGTCTTGGTACTACTGGAAGAAGCTGTGGTGCCACTGCCTGGTTTACAGTTTGTTTTTCATGCCCAGCTCAGTTTTTATTGGCTGACTAGAAAGTGTGGTCAAGGCAGCTTTTTACTCGGTGCTTATGAGTTTAACATGGCTTCCTGAGAGATACAGACATCTGTATAATCATTTGGCTGTCTAATGTGCTTCCAGATATTCATAGAGTTAAAAATAAGTTAAGAGAATTAGGTTACAGTTGGAAATATGGTTAGACTGGGTTCTAAAGTGGATGTATACAATGTCTGGTACCAGACTTTGGCATGCATGAGAGATTAAGCTTTTTCAGTCTTTCAGATTGTGAGTGTTCATTTTTCCATCATAAAAATCTGTGGTGGGTTAAGTCTGGCTGCATGCCAGCTGTAACATAAATGAATGCAGGTGTTAAGTCTGCTTTCAGCTACCATTTTCTGGGACAGCCATTAGCTCTCCTCCTTTGCTTGATCAGAGATGTGTCCAAAACACAGTGAGAAGGGTGTATGCTTGGCTTGGGAAAAGAAAATGGCTCTAAATCACTCTGCTGCCGCTGCAGATTTTTTCCCCATGAAACTCTCAGGAAAGAGGACTCTTCAGAATTATATGTGTCCTGCTAGTGGGCTGCCAAAGTCAGGGTCTCTCATATTTAAATAAATTATACTGAATTTTTAGTCTATTTAAAGTAACAGAGCATTTGACAAAACTTGTCTCTGTAGATCTAATTTGCTAATCTAGAAAGCTGGAATTTGTTTTTTAATGTATTTGTGGCCAATTCACTTTGTCATATGAGGAAAAAGAAATTAATTTTAGAACAGTAAAGATACAATCCTCATTCTGGTGAGGAAGTGGAAGCCAGAATTTACACATCTATCTGTGTATTTCAGTTTGTTACATACTTTTCTGGAGAAAATACACTTAATTATCAGGGGGTAAAACTAGTTCTTGCTAAAGATAAAGTAATCCACATAATGCTGTAAGTACTTGTGATAGACTGCATAAAACTGAAGTTGGTATGTGAGGAAGTTTGTGAATATTTTCCATATTTGTATTAATAATAAAGGATGCTGTAGTTGCAGGTAGGATCTGCCAAAACCACTTTGATTGGTGAGTTTTACAGGAAGAAAGGGTTAAAGAGCCCTGAAATTCTCCATAATCTAGGCATAAACAGGAAACTGCCTTTGTAAGCATGCCACTAGCACAGCAAAGGAAGGCTACTGCATCAGATGCTTTCCTCACTGTCAAAAAGGTCTGCTAATGGTAAAAGTTCTTGCTTCCCTACATGTTTGTAGCTCTCTTTTATATTGTCTTTGGTATCCAAGAGATTGTATTTCTTCCTGAAGTGTAGGAAGGATGAAGGAATAGAAGTTTTTGAGGGACATGATTTGAGGGACAAGTATTTATTTGATTGTTGAATCTTTGCTGGGATTGTTGAATAGCATAATGTATAAATCACTGAAGGGGGATAGGATATAGGAAGGTGAAGGTAGTGTAGAAAGTAATCTTACCCCCTAAAGAGTTGCAGCTGGGTTAATTATTAAAGATTAGGAGTAGGCCTGACTTTAACTGGCCACAGCTGTAGCCAATCAGAAGAGTGTTATAAAAGAGTGGATTGGTTGAGGGGGAACTGGAGTCAGTTGGCTACTGTGAGAAGAGTCAGTGCTTAGAGGAGCTGCCTATGAGAAACATCAAGGAGGTATGGAACTCTTGTACTAAGGAGACAACAATATGAAACCTTTGCAATATAATGACAGCAAATAACAACAATAAAAAATTGCTAGGTCTGTCTGTTTCTTCCCTAGTCTTTTTTATCTGCAGTGCTGCATATGATTTTCACCTGTGAGGGATTTTATGCCTTAAGCCATCAAGGGAAATTCTTCCAGACCTTCGGTATTGATGTAGTCCATCATAACACTGAGGCCACTGTGGAAGATTTTCACTCCTATCATTCCACCCGTGGTGCCAATAGAAAGTACCAGATCATTTCAACTTTGCCTGCTTTGTCACATTCTGTGGTAGTGCAGTTTTGATTAGAGGTTGAATGAGTACAAAGAAGGGGAAGAAGTTTAGATACTTTTAAGTGTTTACTGTGGGTTGCCAAAATTTTAACTCCCAGTGGGCTAGGCTGGACCACAGCGCTCTACCAATATGGGACATGGGAAATGGTTACATGTAGTTAATAACTTGCTGCTGGTATAAAACTTTCTGTAAAACTCATGGTCCCAACTACTGTCTGTTCTCAGATGGAGGCAGAGTTAGGTAATGCAGGCACTACTTTTTGCTTCATAACTGGAGGCTGCTCTGGGGAATTTTGCTGCTGCTTGTCTGCAAAATGCAGCAAGTGAGAAGCTTGGAATTCCAAAGACTAGCTGTTTGTGGCCAGTAGCAGTACAGTAGTTAGCAATACCTTCACATTGTAGTTAGCAATATTTTCACACAATACACATTACAGCCAACAGCACTGTGTGTGTAGAGGCTTTTTACAGAGATAGGTGAGGTTTGCTAAAATGCACAGGAATTGGGGGGCCTTTAATCATTTGAAGGGGATCAGGCTTGATGTTGAATATCTGATTTTAATCAGCAAAGACTTCTCAGAGTCTAGTTTTTCTTTGATGCTTTTCAGCTTGATAATGGACTATCAGAAAAGGAGAGATTTGCTATTAACTTCTAAACTTGTGCATCAGTCACTGGAATATAGCTAATTGTGTAGTTTTAGGCTAATAGCTCTACATTTTCAAAACATTGAATAGAGCAGTCATGTCCTTGTAGGTTAGAGAATTCAGATATAGATTCCATTGCTTGACAGGAACAAATGAGCTGTATTTACTTATTTATCCAGAAAATCTGAGGATTTTTACATGGCTCATCTCCAATTGAGTTATGGGAGAATTTGTCTCAGATTGCTGTTGTATGCCTCCAGCCAGGAAAATCGGTTTTGTCCACTTCTTTAGGCACCATTAAACACCCCTAAAAATTTAAAATTGAATACTTTTAGGGCTAGGAAAGAAGTCCTGATTTTGAGTAGATTTTATTAATGTGCCGTGGAATTGGTTAACTGTCTAATAGGAAGCTGGGAGTGCTTTATGCTTGGCTGCCACAGTGAAGGAGGTGATTGAAAAGCCAGCATTTCTTGGCATGCATGGAGAAATTTAGAGACAGTTGCACAGTCTGAATTGTGGAAAGTTTAGCTCACTTCAAATAATCATAATTTGATTAGTCTTGCTGACTGAGTCAGGATACAGAGGCGGATTCATTTTGCGTTTTCCCAAAGTTCATTCACAGCTTGATATCTCTGCTGTCTCAGATTTAGTGCAGCAATTGAGATTCTCTCCTCCTATCCCAGTATACTAATAAGATCTGGATGTGGTGGATTGGCTCCTCAGAAATAGCTATATGAAGTGCTATAAATGCAGAACTAATATAATTCTACAATTATAAGCTGACTAGGGAGTCTGGAAATCTTATTTTTCTATTTTTAGAGTGTGTAAGTATTTCTATTCCTTCAGGTGGACGTTAAACTGAAACCATCTGTATTGTTTCTTCTTTAAAAAGAGTGCATTGAAAAGCTCTAAATGTGGTTTTGATTGAGGAGACTGCTGTAAGGCATTCACACCACTAGATGGGGTCTGGAAGCTGTGCCTTTTTAAAAGAAAGCTCAAGAGGGAGGTCTGTGCTTCTTAAACTATTTACAATAAAATATGTATTAAAAATATTGTTACAGAATTGCTGGGGGGAACTCAGCAAGCTGGAGTACCTATATATCTCAAGCAAAGGCTGTGTAATTTCAGCACTTGTTAGGTCATGTTCTCCCTTCTCCTTTTCCATGCAGCTCCATGACCATCTCATTCTTTTTACTGGAAAGACTGAGAAGACTGCTTTTTCCCTTAAGAAAATATTATCATTGTACTCTTAATACTTTCTTTTCCTATGTTCCCTCTGACCCACCACTTACATCTACATATGTGGAAGTTTTTGAGATCAAAATTATATTGATTTGTCCTATTAATGACCATCACATGTTTTTAAACTGATCTTCATGCTGCAATAAGGCTGAGAATCTAGAGAAGCAAACTCCTAAGCTGTGGACAAGGAACACATGTTGTTAGATATTAGTGAATCATCTAGTGATTAGCTCATTAAACAGTAAGCAAAATATAGAGGTATAGAAATTCTTCCCTGTAGTAAACAAATTACGTTCAGGGGGCTCTTGGGAGAGGACTCTTCTTAGCAGGCTTATGAATGTTGATGTGTGTTGATCTTTCCAATGTGTGGATGACTTTGAAAGTGTGGCTGCACTGTGCTGCTGGTCTTGAACTGACTGTATTTCCTAAAGCCTCTGTCTTGAACAGAGGTTTTCTGCCAAGTGCTAATTACTAGGTGTTCAGCTTACTCATTGTACTGCAAGTAAACACAGTCCAACTCTTAAAACAATCTGTGACATCCATAACTTCTGGTCCACATATATTGGAGATCATAGGTATTTTTGAAAACCCAGTTCTTGGCTCCTGATTGCTTTGATTGGTAGTTTATGTTACTTCATTGAGTTCCCAGCCTTTCAAAGACCTGATGAGTATTACCTTTTTTGGTTTTGTATCAGTGGTCTGGTAGCAAGAGGAAAATACAGTTGGACATAGAAATCTTGCAGGTGATGTTAGATTGATATGTAGCTGGAAAAGCTAGGTTTAAGGTTTAGGAGGCCTCTCTCAGTATCAAAATAGGAGTGGTAGCTACCAGAACTACAGGAAATTTGAGAGCAGTTCTTCATGGTTTAGTTAAATGCATGTCAAGTAGACCAGCTTTGCAAGAGAGGACTGAATATTACCTCTGAATAATGGCATGGTTAATTCTGTTAGGTTGGGTTTTTTTGATAAGTGGATGTGCAAGAGAAAGGGAGATGAGTATTTGCAGCTCTGTCTGTACCACAGGTGATATTTGTAACCTGTTGCATAGAGAGGACTTTAGAAAATCTCTGTGGTGATGTTGAAGGTATTCTAAGGTCATGAACACAGCATCATAACTGAGTACAAGTCCATAGATTGAGGTCTCCAGTGTTTGCCAATTTTAGTTTCTAGTGTCATACCTTCAAGGTATTTGATCCTTAGAGGTCACACAAGAAGAAGAGAGATGGCAGTTGTTTTCTGAGTAATGCTCACCCATGTGCTGGATTTTTATCCTTTCTAGCTTTCCTTCCTGAGTTCACTCTACAAAGTAACTGTTGCCTTTTTTTATCTGTGTGTTACCAAGATGTCTGGTGTGTTGGATGAAATACTGAGCTTCTGCAAGTGGGAGGGATCAGTATTGTTGGTGATTGTGTTGGGGATAGTAATTCAGGGACCAGACACAGGATTTGCTTCTGACAGGGAGCTTACCAAGGTTCAGGGCTCTTTCGTTAAAAGCTAGTGCTGGTGAATTGGGAATCTTCTTCATGTAGAATCTGTAGGTGATACATGATGGCAGGAATAGTAATGAGGATGTTTAAAATTTTACTTTGACTGTCTTACATTTTGACTTTTCATGTGGAGGAAAGAAGCTTCTGATTGTCATCACTTCCAGTGTGATTGCTTTGGGATTCCCTAAGTCCCTGCAGGTGGAACAGTTCACTACATCATTGAATTGGCAAATACCTGTTTCAATTATTTCAGTGCAATAGAAGCGTGCTGCATGTTTCTGTTTGGAGACCTTTGTCAGTCTTGCTCTGAGCAGAGCACTGTATTAAGGACTGCAGGAGAAATGTGTATCTTGGCAACCACTTGATCATTGTCAGGCTTATAATTTCTTTCTCTTCCTAGTAGAATAATATGGTGTGATTTTTGACTGATGTTGCTTAAAGTAATTCATTTAGGGTACAGTTTAACAAATTTTAAATGCTGTTTTGGAACTCACCAATATGGGTCAACCATACCACCTCAAATAGGTCAAATAGCTATTTGTCTTCAATTGCAGTTCAGAAAATAGAACTCATCCCACACATGTACCATCCTCATATGTTACACTTCTGTGCTACTGAGGCAGCTCAACTGATCAGTTTCTCAACCTAGAATTTAAAGACCTAACCAGATCCAACTTGGCATATTTGCCCCAAATTACACAGAACCTAAATGTAGACACTTTCCCTTCTTATTTGTGTTCCATTATTTCTCAAAAATTCCCTTTTGAACTTTTAGGAAGTGAACTGATTATTGCTTAAATTCATGGGACTGAATTTTTCTGGGAATCTTTAGGATGTGTTGAAAGAACATTTGAATAGTAATGGCATCTGGGGGAGCAGTACTTTTTGGATGGCTTTTGGCTTAGATTTCCTTATTGTAAACATAAATCTCAAAAATGTTTGCCACAAATTTAGCCAAATTCAACGACTTACTTAGATGTTTCTAACTTTAAATTATCTCTGCCTTTCCTTCTTTCTTCTCACTGAGGGGAAAAAAGGGAGTACTTGCAAATGAGCCTTTTTTATCTTTGGGCAAGGAGAGATGGTAACAATCATCAAGGCTTTAGTCATATTGATGACTTTCCTGCCTCAGGAGACTTTATTTTGTTGCCATCTTTAGTCTTTTGATGCTTTTTTTTTTGCCTTTTTTTCTTTGAAGACAGGAGTGCAGCCTAAAGTTTTGAACTATGTAGATCAGTGGATTGATTGTTAAACAATTTTTTTTTTTTCTGAAGCAGTAATTTCTGTTGCTGGTGTAAGCATCACCTAATAGATAGTCTGGAAATACTTAACTTTGCAAGTCTGCCAAATAGTGCCTGGTATTTAAGTGTGTGAACCAGGTACTGTAGTCTCTTTTTCCCACCCTTATGCCATGTCCTGATTGTGGAGTTTCCTGGGATGGTAATGTAGGAAGGGCCCTCTCGCTTAGCTATACTCTAGATATACACACTCCATCTTTCATTTGCAGTCCTGCTTTATGCATGATCTTGTCAGCCCTCTTGGAACAGAGGGTTTAGCTTAGCTTCTTCTGTGTTTAGTCTGGTGTCCTTCCTGGAGTGGAGTGTATTTAGAAAGATTTTTAGCTTTTCTTTAGGATCCCTGGATTTGTTGATCAGACACAACTGAATTGTGGAGAACTGAGGTTCAAATTGTATAATAGAAAAGAGTGTTCTTAGTAGCTCAGCTTCTAATTCTTTGTTGTTCTCAGATAGGGCTATAGTCATTCTTCTGTTCGGTGTCTTGATTGTTCTCCATCATATGCACTGGGGTTTTCTGATTTGAAGATGAAACTTTTTCACGCCTATCAGCATCCTCACATTAACGCTCTTGGTTCTGGCAGGCACTTAAACTCAATACTGTCCCTTTGCTCTGCTATTCAGGTTTTAGATATTCAACACTATGTAGCTGTAAACAAGTCAGGAAACCTGGTTTTGTTTCAGAGTGTTGGTTAGGTCTGTTGATTGACCTTTCTTGCCCTCAGTTTTTCCTGTACTAAGAAAAGGGAAAGCTGCCTACTTCAAAAGCCTCATGGTGCTTAATCTTTTTGTTAGCTTTGAAATACTTTAGCACCCAGGTCTTTTTAAAACAAGAATTTAAAGTGCAAAGTATTGTCCTTGTAATGCAAATTTTGAAAGTATAATCTGTTGCTCAAAAGAACCTCAGATTGAATGGGTTTTTGTAGAGGGCTTTCTTTAGGCAGTAATCATTGTAAATCTTGCCCTAATCACATCTATCCCTCAATTTAATATGGAAGGAATTAAAAGAGAATTTTTTTTTGTCTAAAAAGGAAAAAAAGGAGAAAGGAAAAAAAATATGGTTGACTGAAATCAAAGGCGAGAGCCTCTTAGTGCGTTTACTAGGACAACATATGAAAAATTTGTTTAACCCTATTGTAAGAGAAGGGAATTAGTCTTTGAAACATCAGTCCAGGGGAAATTGTGGTAGAACCAACCTGATGAGTCCAAAGGTATGCCTGCAGTTATATTCACTTACCTTTAGGTAAAAGTTTATATTCATCTTTCATCTACTAGAGGCAAAAGCTTTACTAGTTCAAGACTGAACTCTTCCTCTGCAGGAGCATTTAGGATCTTGCCACTCCTCCTGTCAAAATAAAGGCCTACTTTCTTCTTGCTGTTATTTTCTTTAATAACTACTTGTGTAGTTTTTGTAAATTAAAAATTATTGCATCTTCACTAGAGGAAAGCAGGGAGGGGATTGTGTGTATATATATTTTATTGAATAAGAGAACAAATCTGTGGCTGATGTTACTCATAAGCTTTCCTAATGCAAGACAACAATTGTAGCACAGAAATGTGCGGGAAAAAATCTATTGTAAGACTGCAGTATTGATACGTGACTGATTTTGCATAAGGTATGAAAATGGCTTCATTCTTCAGAAGGAATTGCCAACTTCTACACTCAGATTATTTTTCAAAGGTAACATTCTCTGATATTCATGTTCTTTGTGTTGTAAAGACTTTGGTGAATGCTTGGTTTTGGGAACACATCCTGCTCCTTTTTTTGGCCTAAAGGTCATCTTCCCATGCCATGTCTGGCGGTATTTGTTATCTTCTCTATCAGGTTATCTGATGGAACCTGCTGGTTTGTGTTTTGCTGGATTTAGCTGAGCAGTGTTCCCTGTCACAGTCTGTACTCCGTCCTACAAGGTGCTATTTCTGAACAGGCTGCATAATGGACTCTGATCAGAGAATTTAGGGATTAGAAAAGGATGGAAAAGATCAGGTGTTTCAGCTAGTTTGTTGTTGTTGGGCAGTTGCTTTTTACATTGTATTCTCAAGTTTTTTTTAATCGAGCTAAATGTTATTGTTGTTTGGTTAGGTTTTTGGTGGTTTTTCCCTGAAAAACTAATTGTCTGCTTACTAGATCTCATTTATTGTTTACATTACAGTAACGCCTACATGAGAATAGGACACTCTTGTGCCTGGTGACCCACAGACCTGTGGTGAGGGCAAACCTAGGGCAGGAGAATGTGAACACATCTGTAATGAGACCTAAACAAACCTTGGCTAGGGCTGGAGGAGGATGTGAAGCATTCAAACAAACGGGATTTTTTTTTTTCCTGCTCGTTGTCTTTTGCTACTGTTCGCTCTTTGCCATGGCAGATGTAACCTTAAATCCTGAAAGGATAAAAGTCATATGGGCAAGGAGGAGAATTTAGTACACTTTACTCTGCCCTTGCCATCTTCCTCAGAATACTGAAATTCTTGAGCTATTTTCCTGTGAATAAAGGCAGAATGCAGGGAATCACAATGCTTTCTGAAGAGCTGCCTGAGATCACTGATGTAGCAACATTTTCATTCAGTGAAGCAGTTAGGTCATAAGGGCCAAACTAGGTGAGCCTTTGCTGTTACATTGTTGGGTTGCTCTGGGTACATAAATGGTGATGCTTGATGTTTTTAAGGCTCCAGTTTCTGAAGTCTGTTATCAGATAAGAATCTCAATTATTTAAAAAATTAAAATAGGAGTATTGACCTTTGAGTTTGCCATGCAGGAAAGTTCATTAATGATGGGGAGATTCCATTTTGAACATAGTTTATATGTTTCTGACCTTAACAGTAAACAGCAAAGAAATGTCACATTCTTGAACACCCTGAATTCTGTACTTTTCTTATCTTGGTGGATGGAGTTAATTTTAATTGTACTTTCTTTTTGAAGAAAAGCAAAGATATTAGTTTTGCTAATAATACACAGCCGTTATTTTATTTGGTTATTGTTTAATATCTGAGCAAATACCCCTTACTCCTGGTAAGGATTCTAGGAGACAGTTCTTGTGAAGGTAGTAAGATCAGAAGTAATGATGATAGAATTTTAAAAAGTTAGCTTGTTTCTAAAAAATTATAAAATCTTGAGTATGGCTTGTATACCTTCAGACATGGATTGACTTCCTTCACATTTGTTAACACTTGGAATACTTATAATGAAATGTACACTTAGATACAATTAATCTGCTTTTCAAAGAAACTATCTTGAGATTTCTGAGACTTATAGTCTACTTTAAAAAGGTCTGCATGATTATTGAGCAGACTGTGCTCAAGATTGTGCTGACTTTTCTGTTATTGGTTAATTTGGCTCTTAAATGTTTGCTTCAGACTCTATATTAATTGTGTCCTTTTGAACACACAAAAATTTTCTTGCAAATAAACCCCCAAACTTTTCTGCAGTTTTCCAGGCCAAAATTCTGTCTGCCAAGTTTCATTCCAGTTATTTTTTTGCGCAGTTAGAAGTTTCTCAATTTTGTGGTTACAGAATTGCTGACAAACACAGTTGTATGCAATGGTGTGTATTAGTTACGAGCATTCAGTTCATTCTTTCCTTTTAAGGTCATTCTTTCATTAACTTAGTCTCACTCACTGCTGTTTATGATACCAACTCTTTTCCCTTGCTTAATTAATTTCTTTTCTTAAAGGACACTCTTGTCCCAAGGACAGTGTCTGTACTGCAATGCAGTGATACTGCTCCTTCCCTTGCTTCTCTAACTGCCAGTTAACCAAATTATTTACATTAGTGGTGCTGCTGGTGGATTCAAAGCCTTCCATTGTTTGGCTCAGCTGTGTTTAGTCAGCCCTTGCCTGCTGCCTGTGTGCTGCATATCCAGCTACGGAAATGACCATATTGCATAGAATGGTCCATTCTCCCTCCTCAGCCTCCCTCCAGCTCCAGCATGTGTGTTTGGATTGCAGTGTTCCATCTGTGGACTAAATATTTCTCTTAATCATACAATATGACTTTTTAAAAAACTCAGAAGTGCATGTGTCTCTCTATATTGCTTCCAGAGCTGGTAGGCAACATCAGCATTCCACAGCTGTCTGGGTGAGCCAAATTTGGAAGCAGAGCAAATCTGAGTAGTCTGGCTTTGGATTCATAAAAATAATGCCTCTGGCAGAAAGAGCACTCGTCTTGTTCAGAAGTGTCCTTTTAGTATTGCCTTCAGATTTCTCACTAGCTGTCGCGGTCTGTGTCTTCAAGATGAGAGTATTGTTTCTGGAGTGCTGCATCAGTAAACTTTTAGTAACTGCAACAAGGTGTTGCCTCTGAAACTCCTTTGTGAGTGCATGCAGGAAGTGGCAGTTCTAACATGAGCAACGTATCCAAACATGTCTACCCTGCCCCACATAATCCTCTGTGAAAAAATCCAAAAGTAACACTGACTGAAAGTACAGCACAACACCCTGGTGCATATAGTCATTGGAACATGCTGAAACACAGCACTTCTCTTCCTCTCCCCTTCCCACTCTCCAAAAAAAGTGCACAAGCTCTCATTCTGATTAATTTGAAGGTTTTTAGAGCTTCTTGATTCAGACATTCTCTTTAGTACTAATGAGTATTAGTATTGTGAAAAATAACTTCTGCTGGCTTCTTTCTTGGAGAGGGCTGACTGCTTTTTTCCTGCAATTTTGATGGAGATGGATAATATAGAAGGCATCTTGGGCAGTTATTATTTTTTTTCCTAAAATCATCATGATTGTTGTAAAATCACCAAAAGTACTCCTGCCATGTGCACTGCCTGCAGTATGAGGCAGAGAGAGATTTCTCAAATCCTTTAAGTGTCCTCTGTTTAGAACTAGGTGAGCAGCTTTGCCACCAGGATAGAGCCATGAGCTGCACTCCCTCCATACACATCCCCCTTCTTGTTTGTGAACATATCTCAGATGTTCTGTCCTAGGAGGACAGAGAGTGAGCAAATATTTTTCCTCTGTTTGGATCAGGAAGTGGATGTTTGGTGGGGGTTTGTATCAGTTTGTTCACCTCATCCCCACCTGACTACTTGCTGCCTCTTTTCAGTTTCTTAAAGGAAAACACTGTGCAGTTAATTTAATAAGTCCTTTCAAAGAGGCAGAGAGGAAGCAATCAGGACACAGCAGGGTGGGGAAAACAGAAAACTGCTGTCTTGTGATTAGTAGCACAAAATGCTGAACTTGGAGCTATAGTGTCAGGCTTTTGGGGCCAGAATTAGGGCAAATTGGGAAAGTCATTGCTCTTACACTATAAATGAATGGCAAACAGCTATTTTAGGATTTCTTTTTGAATCAGCCAAACTAGCTCACTGCTTTTTTTGTTAGTGAGGGGGTTTCATTTTGTGGTTTTCTTTTTTTTGTTTGAGCCAAATGTTTAAAAACACTGCAGCAGGAACTGTATATCCATCACATGTGTGGCTGAATTGTGTAGAGTGAGGGTCTGAGGCAGGCAGAACTGTGGCTCTTTTGAGAAGTATTAACTGTGCAGCTCTGTAATTCTAGACTTTTCATGTATGGATATTTTTTTCTGAAGTTCTAGTCTCTCTTGCTTCCTTTAATCTCTGAAGTAAAGCATTCTATTGGAGCTTTGTCACACTGAAGTTACTGCAGCACAATACAGAATTCACTTCCAAGTTTTGCTTTGGTACCTTTGACTGCTGTAGGAGCTTAATGAAACATCTGTAAGCAGAATGGAAGCCAGTTTAATATTGCACTCCTATTGCTATAAAATATAATCTCAGCTGATCTCAGGCAGGGCATAATACTAGCAGTGATGGAAGCTTTGCTTGAAGACTTGAAAGGATGGGGCATCTGGTAGGCTCACTCATGTGCAGGCAGGAGAGAATTCTGGGCTGTGATTTGGATTAAGGGGGAGAACAGGTAAAGAGGGGAGAAGCTTAATCTCAATGCAGCAGTAGTTGCACCTAAACATTAAGTCTGGTTGGTGCATATTTGTTATGACCTTATTAATGTTGGACAACTCATATATTTTTTTATTAAAAATTAACTTAGCAAAAAAAAAAATCTGGAATTGTTTCTTCTGCCTGTTTTTTGTGTTAAATTCTTGGTTGGGTTGGGGTTTTGGGGGATTTACAATGTTTTTGCTTACTTATTTGTCCTTTTTGAAGAAAGTGGAAAATTCCATAGAAAAAGAAATGGCTTGCTAAGACCTATCAGAAAAGAGGAGGCAAAAATAACCAAAAGGCATATGATATCTAGTTTTGTTTTGAGTTTTAATGCCTGAGTATTTTGAGGTGAGTACTTTATTGATCTCAATTAACAGAAAAAAGGGCTGATGAGAGGAATCCTAAATCCTTGTCTCTAAGCTTAGTTTCTAGTATTAAATTCTCTCTGGTTTTAATTAAATACCTTGAACATGATTAATAAAAGCTTGGCAGCTTTGCCTTGGAGGAGGAGAACAGGAGACACCAGGACTGTTAACGCTGATAAAAGTGTTGTGAAGTTGTGGTGCCCAACCTTAAGAACTTACTAGTTAGTTGGCTTAGAAAATGTGACTTGTGGTGCCTTTGTGGCACCCTGGCTTTGACTGCTCAGTGCACAAAGAGCGTGTATGAGAGAGCAGTATATTTCTAGGACATTCATTATGCAGAATCTTATATTTTGTGTTGGTTTTGTTTAACTCTGGCGCAGGAACAATGGTTTTTTAACTTCACTGTATCTCAGGCAATGATGCATGTTTTGACCTGCATGGAATGTGGCTTCCCATCCATGTGGAGTGACTCATTCTTCACAGTTGTTGGGGCAAAGGCCTATATCAAACGGTGTTATGCTTTAAAATCTATGAATAAGCTTCCCTCTAGAATTTACAAATTCTGAGCTGGCATGCTTTTTCTGGTCCAGAAGGGGCATAAAGGTCACAGCTCTCAACAAGATTTGATGGCTATTGCTCAAAACAGAGGTGTTAACAAAGAAATTGAGCTCTAGTCCTGTTTAGGAAGTGATCATTGAACAAAAAAAGAGATAAAATGCCTTCCATCTTTGGCTCACTTTCCATATTAACAATCTTTTCACATACACAGATTGAATGAAGTCCTTGAAAAGAACAGAAAATCTGTACAAGTTGCATTTAAGGTGTGCTTTGATTAACTTTAGGTTGCTTTATGGAACAAATCCCATATTTGTTACTTTTTTAAAGACAGTCTGGAAACTTGTGAACCTTTGGTTTTGTTTTGTGTATGTCAATAAGAATGGATACAAATACTCCATCTCTGAATATACAGCCTTATATGGGACAAGGAAGCCAGCTAATCCTGCCACATGAGAGTTTTAGGTAATAATGTCATGTGATAACATAATTGTCTTGCCTACTTGGCAGTATTTTTAGATGAAGCTAGTTCAAGATTAGCTAAGTAACTTATTTTAGCATTTCTTGCAATAACATGTTAGTAAGATGTCCTTTTATTTAAGACATCTGGAACTGATTGTGGAGTTTAAACATCCTCTGATGCCCTGTAGAGATATAAATAGAAGCAGGAGAGAGAGAATGGCCAGCCTGTCTACATTTGGAGAAAATGTCATCTGGTGCCAGAGCAAGGGTGAAAGACTGCTTGGTTCAAGAACCAGCTAACAAAAGTAAAAGGACAGCCTTTTTAAGGCAAAGTGCTCTGTCCAACTTTGCTAATGTATTTTTTATTAACAAAACAACTCACAGTCTTTAACTTTTCTCTTCTGAAGACGTTACAAACATAGCATTTTGATAGCTTGTCATTCAGGTTTCATATAAAGATTTTTCAGGAATTGAAAGAAGAAACTAAATAAAATGATAGTTTCCTGGGCTTGTTTGTTTGAAAAGCCTCAGTAAGATTAAAGAGAGTTGTGTCTCTAAGTAGTTGAGTTGGTATGTGCAGCCCATCTCACTTAGTCCCACCTGTGTTTTCCCAGCTCCCTGCTCCGCTACGGTGGGAACCTTTCCCTTCAGAGCGCCATGAGCGTCCGCTTCAACAGCAACGGCACTCAGCTGCTGGCGCTGCGGCGGCGCCTGCCCCCCGTGCTCTACGACATCCACTGCCGCCTGCCCGTCTTCCAGTTCGACAACCAGGGCTACTTCAACTCCTGCACCATGAAGAGCTGCTGCTTTGCAGGTGATCGGGATCAGGTAATGAGCAATGCTGCCCTGAGTCTCCAGAGTTTCCATGGCTGTTTGGGAACGCCGTTGTGAGGGTGGCTTCTTTCTGATTCAGCAGATAATGCAGGAAGCAGGACACGTACCGGCTTATTCAGAACTGTTTTGTAATGTGGGCTCTGAAAGAAGGAAAACATATACCAGAACACAGAAGTTTTACCTGTTGTTTGATGTGATCTAATACTTACTTGGAAGATGACATGCAGAAGAAAATATTTGCTGGTTTTTTAGGTCCAATTAATACAATGTTATCCACTCATCTACATATGATATGGAAGGAGCTTCCTTGCATTTCAGTTTTGTTACAGAGTGGCGTAGACGCAATCCCACAAAATGTAAAATTGTGTATTTATAGAGTTATTAATTCTTATTTCAAATTATAATGTTTCTCTTTTAATACTTGACTACTAGATCAGGGAGAATAGGATTTTGTAGTCACTGATCTCTAAGTGATGATGACAGGTGGTTAGGAAGGAATAGTCTGTTACTTCACTGAGGCAGGGGTCTGTCCCTGCTACTGACCACAAAGAAATAGGTCACACATAAAGTGGCTAACAGAAGTTCTTATGATTCTAGAGCCAGATATTGTCTTTGGACAGCTGTATTTAATAATCACAAGCACTGTTAAAGGACAAAATATGTATTTTCATAGTATCAAACTATGATCTGAAAATTTCTTAACTGTCATCAGCAAAATTCCTGCAGTCAGAACTTGATCACTAATTCTATTGCTGCTGCTGCAGGAGGCAGAGTTGAGCTTCTTTCAGATTGCAAGAAGGAAATACATTCATGTCACTGAATTTGAGCAGTGTTCCTTAGTTCTGAATATTTTTTGACAAGAGTGTGAAAATGTGATAATGAAACTCATTTAAAACAATTTGAGTGGCTTACTTTAAAGCATTGGAAAAACACATGTGTTGGTTAAGAAGAAAACCACTGACAATTTGTGTTCTATTATTTAGTCAGCCTGAAGGTAACACACTTTTCTCCTCTGGAACTCAGTGTAGAACCTAAATTATGTGTACACTCTGACACATAATTTGGCTTCTCATTTGTTACTAAAGATGTAGAGAAAAGTCTTAGTATATGCTGCTCTGCTTTCTAAGGCATTTTCTGATGGATATGGTGTTATTGTAAGAGGAGGAGTATGTCTGTTCTGTATCAGGCTGATGTGATACTTCAGGAGCCTACATTTTAAAAAAACTTTATATTCTTGTGGCTTGACAGACCTTCTGTTCAGATAAATAGCAGCAGGTAATGCTGCTAATGAGTTGGAAATCAGCAAAAGACTATTATAGTCTCTCGTAAAACTATATGAAGCTAATAGAGAAGATGAACTTTTCTGTGGAATGTTAGAGAGATGTGGAATTTGACATTTAGACACAAGCTCATACCCATCTTCTAACTGGAAGGAAAAATTATAATGAATTCAGAAAATGCCAACACATGCTCCAACTCTGTCTGAAACTGCCCAGTAATGTTCAAATTCAGTGGCTAAGACTGCCAGCACTAGGGATAGCCTTCATAGGGACTGCCTTTTACAGGGAACCCAATTGCAGTTGCAGGCATACCTAGAAAAGAAGATAGGAGCCTACTATAGATAGGCAAGATAGAGTTGGAACCTACTGTAAGATAGACAAGGTAAACAAAATAATTTTGTGGAGTTTCACCCTTCTGTACAACGAGTATGCTTTTGTATAATGTATGCAAGTCTTCACCCCTGAGAATCAGAATTCATCAAAAGAACAAATAGTTCTGTATCCAATTTAATCTGGCTCCAGTTGCCTCACCCTTTTAATATTGCTGTTCTTAGCATTTATAAAGAATGTCTCTCATTTGAGATCTATGCAAAGTAAGCTTTACAGAATACCTTGCTTGTATTTCCTCAGGATCAAAATTTTGTGTGGGCTAAGGCTCATTTGAAGGGACTTGTGGGTAAGCAAGTTGCTTTCCAGTTGTGAGTGGCACTTGGGGTAGGAAGGCATCTTTAGCAATTTCTTCACATTGAACCTCTGATTTTCTCTGTCTTTGGTTCTTCTTTTCATCTTTATTAAACTGCCAGCTATTGATATTTTTGCTCTTTTAAGCTTTCTTAAATAGTTAGGTTGTACCTTTCTTACAGAGCACAGTAAATTAAAAATGGAGTCTCTTGTGTTCAAAAACTATTATGTGTTGTCTGCACAGGTAATTCATCTCATAAAGTTGCATTTCTATACTATATTTTGATTCTGATAAGAAAGAATTATCCTTAACTCATCACTGTTTAGAATACAATTACATTGGGAAAAAGTGAACTGCTGAGAAGGGGAGGCCTTGTCCAGCAGAGGTACTGCAAGACCTTTCACTGATACCATTTCTTTACATGGCAGCAGCATTTACTTACTTTCCTGGGTTAATGACTTGTACTGACACTCAGAGTTCTGATGAGCATTTGGATGTGATAAAGGGATCAGAAGAAAGATGGGAGATGGGGAAATGGCCTTTCAGCTCTGTAAGACTCAGCTCCTCACAGAACTGTAGCCTTTGCCGGTCTTCCTCTCAAGTTTGTACATAGCAAAGGGTTTGCTCACAGGAAGTTTTCTTGTAAATTATGGCCATCAGGGTTGAGAACTCTCTAATTGCTAGTTTTGGGTTGCCTTTGGAAATTTGTTTTAATACAGTGGTGAAAATCTACAGTAAAGGTAAATAACACCCTGTTCCAAATGGGTTGCATTCTAATATAGCAGAAATGAGCAGATTCTGAGCTGCAAGCATACAACTTAAGAGTTCTCTTGGAGATTGCCTTTATATCTTAAGAGTCCAAATGCTTAAGTTCTCAAAATGACCAGAAGTGTTCTTACTTTGACAAGGTATGTGTATTAAAATGATGAAATTTCTTTGCAGAAACAAACCACAGACTACTAGTTGGGGAACAGTTTGATTGGTTTGTCTGTTGATGGGGGTTAGACTTTCTAATATTTTCTCAGTATTGTTTTTTTTAGTGCTCACAGATTGTGATAGGTACACAAAAGGACTTGGAGCCAGAGCTCCTCATGTGTCACTCTAGAGGGAAGCCTGCTGCCATCAGGTGTGCAGTGATCTGTATACCACCTCCTTTTACTGCAGCATCCGAGATGCAAGTAGATTGAAACATCTTAGCAAAGAATGATATATCATTAATGCTTTAAGGTACCAAATGCAGAAAGACTCACTTTCTAAGTACCATGTTTTTGTTTTGTTTTCTTCTTTTTTAAGAATACGTTCTGAAATGCTTATGTGATTTTGAGTTGTTGCAGGTATTGTGGGTTGCAGCACAAGCTAAGTGATGGGGATCTTAGAGGACAAACAGCTTTGTCTTTGTGGCCTTGCAAACTATTGTTTGCCTCCAAAAGCCCTAGTCCTTCTGAACCTGATTTCAAAGTCCATGAGCAGTGTGTGTGTGTCTGTATATCTATATTTATATATATATATACACACATGAGCAATTTTCCTAGAAATGCCACATCATGCTTTTCTTGTTTCTTGCAACTACCAAAGCTTGAGGCATTGTTTAGCTGATATTTTATTTGCACCCATTTAAACTTACCTTTGTGTGCTCCTCTCAGAATTTTTTCTTTTGTCCTTGTCATTGGTGTGACGACCTATTCACATGACACCAATTTTTCTACTTTTTG
Source organism: Zonotrichia albicollis (assembly GCF_047830755.1). Lineage (NCBI taxonomy): Eukaryota > Metazoa > Chordata > Aves > Passeriformes > Passerellidae > Zonotrichia > Zonotrichia albicollis. Next base: position 26,994,059 of record NC_133824.1, on the reverse strand, counting down.
AGGAAGAGCTCTGATGTTGAGTCATAAACAGGTTCAAAATGATATGGTGTTTGCATTATCCAGGAGCTCACTTCAATCATACAGCTGTGAAAGAGTGCAAGGGTAAGGTAGGCTGGATGGATCCAGCATGACTCTCAGCTTCCCACTGCCTTTGTTGGCTATAGAGATTTGTGTGAGAACATAATTTATCCATTCTTCTGGGCATCCAGGTCCACAATTTTGAAACCAGTTTATTTATACACTCAAGTCCCACTGACTTTAGTATGCGCCAGTGTTTAATTATATACAAATATTAAATGAGTGAGACTGTCTGGTCATGTCACAGTGCTGGGTGAGTTTCTATTCATCTTGTCAGCATTAGAATTTGGGAAATATTGATTAAATACTAAGGATTTTTGGTTGCTAGACTGGTATAGAAAATAGCTTATAACTGAGGATACAGAAAGTATTGCAGGACTTTAGGGACCCAACCAAATGTGTATTTAAATGTAGGAGCCTCAGGGCTATAGTGATGGGCAACAGCAAAAAAAAAGGCCCAGAAAGAAACCACAAAACACTACCACTCTCCAAACTAAAATAGTCCAAAAGGTTTTCTTGCTCAAGAATTGTTGCCTGTGTCACAATGATGAATGCTATCAGTTCATTCCTGTTTCTCCCTGTGTAGATAATGTGAGGCTGTATAAGGCTTGCGGCTGTAAAATCAACTGCGTATTGCCTGTTTTAAAAAGGCGGGGGTGGGGAGAAATAACTTGTACCCTGTGAATCAAACAAAAAGCGTCTTGACTCTGGCATGCCCTCAGACATTACATCACCACTCAGCCTTTTCTGTTGACATTACACTGGTATAGGAGAGTTTCAGGAATGCACTGCTCACGGTACTGCAAGGCTGCTCCAACTCCCTATAAAGTTACAGCCCTCATTATACTGAAACTTGTGTTCTGAATAGCCCTGGTTAGGGACAAGCCAGCTTTTTGCAGGACAGAATTATTTCATGAACGTAACTCTTCCAAAAACAAGGTTAGCTGTATAGATGCTGGGGGTCTTGTATGGTTGTATATTGCCTTTATAAAGAAAGAGAACTTTTCTTCAGTGGTGTTCTCTGTGTCATCTAATTTGAAGGTCATTTATCACAGGAAGTAATGCTTATCAATGTCTATGTTTAAGAACTAGCAAGAAGAAAGGGAATTATTATTTTAGAGAATACATTTTAAGTTTCCTGTGCATGGAAGACTTCCTAATGAATAGTAGCTTATTGCAGTCAGCATTTCTTAATATATGAAAAGCATTCAGTGTGCAAATATGTTGCTGTGCTTGGATAAAAAGAAAATTGATGTCTTACTCTGTCTTAAATTTGGTTTCTTCCAAGAATTACTGATGACACTGTATTTTGGTTTTTGCTTTATCTAAATAGCAGTTTAAATTCTATCTATATGCATAATATGTACATATAAAGGCCATGTTTATCTAGCAGTGAAATTTCTTATTCATTTTCCCCCATTAGTTTTGGTAATTGACATTGGGAGGGTCATATTGAAAATGCCTCTTTGGAGTCAAGGTCTCAACAGCAGGAGCTATGAGTTTTCTTTAACCATTCTTGTTCTGATTGCCTCTTCCCCCATTCTTGGTGCATCCTGCCAGCCCCATTTCCTGTCTCCCTTTTCTGAGTTCCTATAAGCCCTTGGGGGAGGATTTTAGACATCTGCACAGCAATACATAAGCCCAAAAGGACCCATACTGAAATTAAATTCTGGTGGAGTAGGACTCAAGACTCAGGAGACTTTGAATTTTGCAGGCTTTGTGTTCCTCATAGTACATCATGGGAGATCTGTAGTTAGTAGCACTTCTCATATGCTCAGATAAATGTGTTGATTTCTTTGTAATGTAATAGAAGTATTTTCCCTGCCATAGAAATCCTTGGTAAGGATTTTTAAGTTGCTTTGGTTCATTAATAAAATTCCTGTTATGGCCTTTCTGCATTACAAAAAGGCAGCTGTAAAAATGTTGATGGATTATTCTCAATGATGCTTCTGTAAGCATTTGAAACTGTCCCACACAGAGTTGGCTGCTTCTAAGAGTAGGGATTTAGGGAGTGAGAATGCAAATTTTTGGCTTTGAAATTTATGTACTAGAAGCAATTTGTATTTCTCCAGTCTGCTGTGTCTCACTGCTTTACTTTTTCCAGTTCATGAGATAGGCATGCTTCTCACTGAGGAACAAAGCTCCTGTTGTTAAAAAGCCTTTTGGACTCACCTGTTTGATTCTCAGGCTGAGATGGAAAACTTTTAAGCTCTTTTTTGTGCCAGTTTCAGCCTCTTGAAAAGCAGCCTCAAGGAGTACAGGGTAGTATGTAAAGAGTACAGGCTGTCCTGGCTGGTGTGAAAAAAAGATGTCTGTTTTCAGTGTTGTGAGCCTTCTGAATTTGTTAAGTATTGGGAAAAAAAACCAAACTGTAATTTGTGCCCCAGAATTTATTATCAAGTAGAAGATAAAAGGTTGTGTGTGTAGATACTTTGTAGGCAAATTATTTTCTTAACTGTAAGTTCTCCAAAACACATCTCAGAGAGAGTTTTCACAGTTATGTCTCCTCTTACTTTAGGTTTTTTCTTTGAAAGAAGGGAATAAGAGGTTAGTGGCTTGCACAGGTGACTGCTCTTTATTTTGTCATCTCCTGGTTAACTGCTGTGGAGAGAAGGATCTCCAGTTGGTGACAATGAGAGCTGCTACAAGCAGGCAGCCACTCTGGCTGGGGCTGCAGTTTGAGGTACCAACAAGGCAGTGTGCCCTTCAGGGGACATCCTGGGCTGTGCTGGCACCTATCTGACCCAAATGAAATACAGAAATGGCAATACTACATTGAATGACTCATGACAATTTGCATGAGGTTTTACTGCTGCAGCTACTGAATCAGACCACTGCTGTTAGGAGTTCCAAGGTGGGCAGAAGACATGTGGGTGGGAACAGACCTGCTGGGGAAGTCAGCCAGTGATGATTACAGCAGTCTTTCAAGCTGTACTCAGTGGGAATTCTATACTAAAAACCTAGATTTATCAACACCTAGCTTCATCAGCATAAAGGTACCAGCCTGACAGATCAGGAATCGCAAAGAAATGGAAATACTTGACTAATTGACTGTTGTCCTTAATTGTTTTGCCTTGTTGTTTCCTTGCTTATTTGTTTCTTGATTTCTTTGGAATAGGAAAATGTTTTTTCCTCCTCCATAGTTGTGTCCCTACCTTGTTTCCTATCGGGCTAGTAGATACTCTAACAATAAAAATGAATGGAAAGTAAACCTGTGGGTTTTCTACCTACAGAAAATGCAGACAACGTGAAATTAGGATCAAATTGTAAATTATCAGGCATTTTTTAAAATGGAAAAATAGCAAGGCAAGTTTTTTTTTCATAAGATGTGTAGAGCAGTCTTGACACCCCAAAAGGTTTAGAATCAGCTCTAAAAAAATTTTCTTTGTATTCTTTGTGTTCTGTCACATACCTCTCATACAAAATGTAACATATAACAAGACTGGTGTTCATGGTTGTTTTTTTGCACATACATTTATATACACACACAGATATACATGTGTCTATGAGGGCAGCTTTCTGATGCTTTGCTTCTTTTTGTTTATAGCTTGCTTTACCCCTTGAAGTAGCTCCATGAGAAGCAGATTGTCATGTTCACTCTGGGATTTTGTTGGGTTCATCCCTTTGGGGTTTCCTGATGTTTAGTTACTGGGATGTATCTATGGTATTGCTTAGTTTTCAGTGGCTACTTACAAGGTATCTCTCTCCTGTCTGTGTGACAGCTGCCCTCTTGTAAAAGAATATTTCTGTACAGTCCATAATTCCAGAATCTTCAGCTTCCTTTATTAAATTTGAAATTGACTGTTGGGCTTAGAAGTTCTTGGAGACTGAGTGCTGTCACAAAGAACAAAATGGCATAAGCCCTGTTTACTTAGGAAACCTTTCCTCCTTGGATAAATACACAGTTTTTATGTTCTTCATGTAAATTGATTCCTTTTTCACAGCTGATTGCTGTGAATTCCAGTCTATTTTGGACAATGTTTTTCAGACTTCAGTGATGCTTCGTGTCAAACTGTGTTTTCCTCAATGCTTATCAGTGTATATTCCACGACAGAAGTGATGTGTGAGTCTCGAGGAATTAAGACTTGAGCCTAGCAGACTGCCCCAAACCAGATTCTTTGTTGGTTATCTTGGGAAAAGAACCAAAAGTATACACTCCACCAATTAATTATGTTATGTTGCAGGTAAAATAAAGGGTCTGTACATCCTGTCTCTTAAAGGACATATGCAGAGCACCAGCCTAACTGTTTCAACTTTGGATGCCTCTGTGCTTCTCTCCCAGCATGTGGGTTTTGCACTACTTGAGGAAGCCAAGGGACAACTCACTAAAACCCTGAGAAAAATTCTGTCTGCTCTTATCTTTTCTGCACCAAGTTTCATTGGCCCCTCTGAAGAAAGAGCAGACATGCCCAAGTGAGTGGGAATTGAGATTTAAGCAGTTTAGTCTCTTTCAAAGCTGTAAACAGCAGCATGAAATTCAAATCTGACAAGCATTTTCCTGCTATTAACTTAGCAGTACTTGCTTTTAAAATGGTTATAATTTCTGTGCCTTTGTCTGTTGTTTGTGCATGCATATATATAATATATATATAATTATATGGTGATAGTGCTTTTTGATTTGTGCATTTAAGACAGGCTCCTATATTCTTCTTGTTCTCCCCTACATTATTAGGGCCATTCAAGAGACTTGAAAAAAATTATCCATGTCTGTTAGTCCTTTATCTATGGCCAAAAGCTCGAATATCTGATATAGGTCATAAGCAATACGACATTTTATGGGAGCAGAAAGTGTGGATATTGGAGACTAAAATAAGATGCAATTTAGATAACATTTTATTGAAATAATCCATATTTAGTAGCACTGAGGAAATGTAGCTTGTGGGATTTTGAAAGCTTTCAAACTGGCAGTGCTATGAACAAAAAATAAATTCCCTAGAGTGGTAGTACTCTGCAAAATGCAATGCTAATGCTACTGTTACTAGACTACAGAAGCAGATTAGATCTTCATTTATTTATATCAACTGCTGCAATTTCCTTAGGGAGAGAGAAAATGAGAAGAGTTACAGTGGAATGAGTGGGGAGTGCTAGTCCAATGTAATTGTTTCAGATTCCTGATGGTGCTTCATTTTAAGCATTTTATGTGTACTTGGAACCCAGACTGAATTGGTGTTTTCTCCCAGGAGCAGACTCTAACCATGCCTGAGAGTTTTCTTCCTTCTAAGGCAAACTTCTGAATCAGCAGCTCATAGTCATCTGGAAGCCTTTTCCTGTCATAGTTGCTAACAGCTAGGCATAGAAGCTGACTCTGTCCTTAAAAAAAAATTCCAGTATTAACAGCAAGTGTTTTTTCTGTCTAATCTTGTGGTTGCATGAATATTGTAAATGTTGATTTCTGAAATCCTGGTCAGATATGGCAGCAAAAAGGCAGACAATGAATCAGGTGGGTTTAGTATTGGTCTGTTCCCCCCAGACATCTGAGCTCCTCATGCAGGGTCTGGTTTGATTCCTAATTCAGCACTGCAGTGGTTCTTGAGGTTATGTTCAGCTTGAGTTTGTCTTGAGGGGGGAGGGTGGAAGGAGGACAGTGCTTGATGTCTGAGCTATTTAGTTGTCTCAGTGAATGCACATTTTTGCCTCCCCCTGGCTTGCCTCTGTGATTTGATTATCTGGGCTTTTGTTCTTAAAGTGACTGAATAGAAGGTACTCTGCTAGGGATCTATCCCCTCAAGACCAAAAATCCTTGTTCACAATTGAAGTGGAGCCATACCATATGCAGGATGACATTACTTCATCTACCCTTCCTCAAGCCCTTATTTTTTTTTCCTTTCTGTTCCTCCATTTTAAGAAGTCTACTCCATTCTCTCAGGATTTGAGCCTTAATGACTAGAGTTTGGTGAACTTAATAGTAATTATTTCTTTTTCTAGTAATAGGGACTGACTTCTTAGTTTTCTTAATTCTTATTCTACAACTGTGAACTAGTGCAGTGATCTATTGGTTTATTGTTATATTAGTAATGAATATATCCAAGCAAACTTTTCACAAATGGTCCTGTAAATGTCCCAGTAACATCAGTCCAGCTGTGCTCTCTAGAGGCCTTCTGTTCTGATTGTCTTGTGCAGAGACTACTAATTGGAATTGAGGATTGTTCTCCAAATGTCATGCAGTTTGTGACTTTAGCAGCTTGGGTGCTCACCCTTGAAGCTTCATGTGCACATTGTTCTTGCAATGGCTGCAGTCATGAGGTTCTTCTGGCAATCTCTGAGTCCTGACCAGAAAAGCTGCTTTCTACTTTTCAGACCCATATCACCTAGTCTTACAGGAAACGACAAATGCATTTGGGAATTCAATCCTATGTTGTGAGAACAGCAGGAAAGCATGTACCCCAAAGGTTTCCTTACTGGGAAGAAGAGCAGAAAACAATGCTGGCTGCTACAGTGGTGGCAGTGTAAGGGCAGATACAAAATACCTGGATATTTTGTGAATATGATCAATTTCTGGTGATTATTGGCAGACCTAACCATCAAAATAAAATTTAATTTTATATTAAAAGTTCACTACTCATAGCACATTGCTTATAACATGAAACTTGTGTGCATGACTTTATCAGTTAATGCTTTTGGCATTTACTAATGGCTATTTTGTGTCAAGATTAAAGCCATAAGTAGTTTTTCAGTTCAGATCCCAAGCTGAGCTTGTTCTGTGGCTGGACATAATTGCACTGCAGATGTTTAATTCATTCCTATTTGCTTTCTCTTAATTCACTCCAGAGTACTTTAGTGTCATAGACAGGTAAAAAAATTGTGAAAGAAAGCCCCCCCCAACTTTTCTTTTAAAATTATTTTAGGACTTTTATTTTCTTGATACAAATATACAAGACATATCTGCTGTTAGACTTAGAGGAACAAAAAAAAATTAGGAGAGCAAAAAACAAACAACCCACCTCTCAAAACCATTTTGTTTTCAAAAACATTTGAGAAAAAGTAGTTCTGGGAGATATGTTGTAAATATGCAGTTGAATCAAAGATCACCACCACATAAACAAAGCCTCCAAGCACAGAGGTTAATTCAAGCCATGTTATACTGCTGAAACAGACCAAAGTAAAATACTGCAGGAGTTAAACCAAGGGTTTAATCCATAAACAAAAATATTTCAAATAAATTGAAAGATACATCCTTGTTACCACCTGTGTACATCCAGGGGTTCCAGTCACTGCACCCCACTGCACTGATGCCTGTGTATAACACAGGAGAAAAAGAAGGAAGGCACTTAGCTCTTCACCATGTGCTTCAGCGCACTGAAGATCAGACCCTCCTATCCCTGTTACTTTGTACCTCAGTGGCAATTGGCTTGCTCTAAAGTAACTGAAGCCCATCCATATTAAATTACAAACTCTTTTACGGAATATTTACGTCTGGTTTGAATCACAAACCAAACTCAGCTGTTTTGAGGAAAAACCTAAATCTAAAAAATTTTTGAAAAAATAATGAAGTGGACAGTCCTGGATCTTAAAACAGGAACTCAGAAGTTCCTTTGTTTTTCCTACTGCTGCTAGTAGCTTGTTAAAGGTTTTTCCCAAGCTAAATGATCCTATGATTAATAAAAATAAATGGAATTTAAAAAATCATATGTATTGGCATTAACAAAACCATCCCATGGGATCCTTTGGCTTGTCTGATTCAAAGCGAGCACAGGGCACTGACATGTCTAATCTTCCCTGCCTGTTCCTGCCTTGTAGTCTTTCTCTATACAGGGATTCCATGTAGATGGTAAACAAGCCATCCAAGAAAGTCTGATGAAAATAACTCTGTTTCCTCAACACAAAAAAATCCACTCCTGACGCTTGGCCCTGTTGCGTGAAAGGTGGTGCAGCACCTGCAGCTGTTTTCAGTTTGCTACTGGACTGGGTTAGCTGCCATGTAGTGCAAGCTATGGTGTACAGCTCCAATGAAGCATTATTTCTCCTCTTTGCCTTTAGTCCTTCTGTAGGCCATCTCTCAAAAGCTTGCCGGGATTTAATTCTCTCGTTTGCCTGTGGCTGAAGGATGCCAGAGCACATCTGCACTGTAGGTCTGGTTCTCTATACGCACATGCACAGCTTCCATGCAGCGATGTCTGCTGCCCCTCATGACATAACCAGAGCTCTCAGGCAATGCAATCTCTTCACTTGTCAAGCTGATTTCATCTCTGTGGGAATGCATTTCCCTGCTGTTAGGTACTCTGCCATGGCTGCACCTTCACTGGGCAGGGGGGCATGTCCATACTTCAAAGGCCTGTCATCCTGAGATGCACGAGTCCTGGGAAATCAGCTCCTAGGTGGCCCTGCCTGAGCAGGTAGACTGGACCAGATGACTTCCAAAGGTCCCTTCCAGCCTCATCCCTTCTATGGTTCTGTAAACCATTTTAAGGTGCTTCATCAATTTCTTCCTTTCAGTTCCCCAGACTGTGATCACTTTAACTTATGCAAATCCATGTGTTGAGCTGCAGATCATGTAGCTGTGGCCTGTGTTGCCACAGCTTAGTACTTTCATGATGGAGTGTAAAGGTTTCAGGTGGACATTTTCCTGACACTGTTCATTTCTCCTCTCCTCCTTCCTCTCCCCCCTGTAACCCAAAGCCCAAGCCCAGTCCAGCAAGACAATTATTTCCCTTTCTATTTTGGCAATCTTTGAAAAAAAACAGTCAGAAGAAAGCTCTGGAGATCACCTGACTTTAGTTGCTTCTCAGATCTGATTGCTCAGAGAATTGTTCAGGTCAACTTTGGATTTGCAAGAGTGGAGATTCCACTATCTCTTTGGGGCTGAGTTGCAGTGTTTGTTAAGCTCCTGAACTTGCTGCTCCTTTGTGCTCAGCTGGAATTTCCCTTGCTGTGACTTGTGACTGCTGATTGCTGAGTACCCACTGCTGCATGCCTCTGAGGAGAGTCTGTCCCCGGCCTCTCGGTATTCCTTTGAAGAATGGGAAACTGTTGGGGTCCACTCTGTCCCTTCCCTTTCTCCTGGCTAAATAAAAGCTGTTCTCTTACGTTTTCCCTGCAGGGCACAGGCCTTCAGCTGCAGCAGCCCTCTTGTCTGCTCTGTCCAATTTGTGAATATCACTCTTGTACTGGGGGACCCAAGCCAGACACAATACCCCAGGTGTGGCTTCAAAAATGCCAGACAAGGGAAACAATCACTTGTCTTGTCCTCCTGTTTACATCCTTGTCAGTGCATCAAGTATATTGCTTTCTGAGAGCAGTGACACATTTCCTGCACAATTGGTCATTGAGTCTTACAGGACACACAGAGTGTTCCTCTGCAAATAATTTTGGAAGCAGGTTTGAAGGGTCTCACAGACACTCCATTCCTGCCATGTACATAACATGTTTTTTTCTGTCCTGTGTGCCTCATGCAGGATATCTGAAATCTGTCACTTTGGGGCCCTGTCATTGTTAGTTCATGGTATGTGGGGAAAGAAGAAAAAAAAAAAGATATGGTCATAAATTCAAGATACTGACTTTTCTAGGTGTTTTAATTGCAATTCTGTTTTTAGTCATGTGTCCTTGGCAAACTAGTTGCTGCTTCAACAACACAATTTGGTAATAAATAGTAATGAGACTTTTTTTCCATGTAGCATTTCTTTAACAAAACATATTTGAGGTGCTTTCTTTCTAATTGCTGGGATGTTTCCTATATAAACCCTAATCCTTGAAGTTTTGGCCCAGCAGCTCAGCCTGCTGTGGGCCAGCATTTTATGAGCAGTCAAATGAAAGGGGAAGCACATATTCCTGGCACCATCAGGTTAGCTTGGAAGGTAAATTGCCTAAGTGCTTGAACATGTTAGCTTGTAGAAATAACTTTCTGGCTTGGAAAGTATGGGTTTATGAGTGATTCTGAACTAGTGTGCACAAGCTTTTAAAGCAGCTTTTGTTTGATCAGCCCTTCTTACCTGACAGAAAACGAGCAGAATTGCATTCATAAGTGCTTACTCACATCCTGCACTCTTAAAGATGAGGGGGAAAAGAATGGTTGGATTATGATAGCAGGAAACCAGAGAAAGGATTTTAGTGGTTTGTTATTGCATTTTTGTGATAGGAAACATCCAAACAATGCACTAATGTAATTAGCTTTGCAAACAGAATATGTGCAAATTGATAGTCATTTTTTCTGTGATAGTGTATATCTTGTGTTTATTGGCTCCTGAGTCCTGTGTTATTCCAGAACTTCTCTTCACTGCTTGGTGTTACTGTGCCTGATGATTTTATGTTTCCCTGGAGAATGAAAGGCAGAAAGCAGTTATATTTGAGCCAAGTAAAACAGAATTTGTCTCCCATCAAAGGTTAGAAAAGGGACAAACTGGGTCTATTTCTTTATTTTATTTTTCTCCCTTTCCCCTTACCTAATAATAATAAAATGAAAAACCCAGCTTCTTGGCTGTATTGATTAAACTGCAGCCTAACATTAGTGGAGAAATAGAGATTTATTTACACTGTCTACACCAGTATAAGTGGAATTGGAATCTGCCATTGGTTCCACTGTGTGTCATTTAATCTCTAATTTGGGAGAGAAATAAACTGTAGTCCCTCTCATTTATGGGAGAATAAGTATTTGGAGACAAGGCACAGTTTGGGCCTCTCAGAGCTGAGAGGCATAAGCTTTTTGCCACGTCAAATGTCACCTGTCATTCCAGTGCCTGCTTGTAGTATATTAAGCTACTTTAAATTGCATACTGCCTGAAGTTCTGCACAATAAAGACATTGTTAATCATTTGTGTACTGCTGAAAAAGGGCAGCCTTCCATCTCTTCAGAGTAACTATGGCCAGGAAAAAAATAAATAGTGTGATAAATGGGGCGGAGGGCCACGGCTTTAAACCACTTGAGACTTGCTGACAGTGAATGTTTAGCTTTGTTTTTTGTTTGGTGTTCAAGATTATTCTCAGTGACTGAGTTTTGATGGTCTTGGTAGGCATGTCTGGATTAATGAGTAATGGACATGCTTGTGTGTAATGGACATGGCAGCTCTCTTCTTAGGTAGGTGTTTGATGGAGTTTTCCTTGGTAGTTCAGGAGATGAGGAAAAAAACTATGAAAGGCTTCAACATCAAAAAAAGACCAGAGTTGCAGGTTGAAAAATAGATAGTGTGATCTGGACGTAGATATGCTTATATTAAAGCTAACCAAAATTCATAGCATTATTTAGCAAAGCAAACATACACTTTGGGCAGTAGGTATTAGATATATGAGGTATGCTTTTCAATTTTGGTCAATTTATGCAGGCAACATTTTTATGCTGGTACTTCATCCCCTTTAAATGTAAACTGATCAATGAGGTGCAAAGAATTATGCAAATTATTCTTTTTTCTCATTTTTGGTTTAGAGGAAGTAGATCAATTGTAAAATAGCATCATTTAGGTGATACTTTGTTGTAAACTGCTTTTATTTTTATTCTTAACAGTACATCCTTTCCGGCTCTGATGACTTCAATTTGTATATGTGGAGAATTCCTCCAGATCCAGAAGCAGGTAAGTGTTGATGTTGTTTTAGATGGGGAAGGAAGAGTGGGGGGGCAGGTGTCTGACAAATACTAAACTGGTGTTTCAAAATAATTGCTGTTCTCACATTGTGAATCTAGAGCAACTCTGAGGAAAGCTGGATAGGGAGAGTTTACAAATGCCTGATCCAATGTCTGGAAAACAGTGGTCAATGTCATTTGAATGTTTTCTCATAATGATTTTCTGTTTTTTTTCCCTTCTCATGTAATGATCATTCCTCCCATAATAAAGCTTGCAGCATAAAATGGTTCTGGGTCCACAGGGTGCTCCTAACAGCTCCAGTGCATTGACCTCTTCTCCCCTCTCATTCCTCTTATACCAAAATCTTCCTACTGATTTCTAATGCAGAGGAATTATGCTTTTTTACTTTCTGGGTGGAGGAGCACTGTCAGCTGGTGGAAAGGGCCACTTTTGACTAAGTTCTGACCCATTCCCATGCTGGGGCAGACATGGTAAGCAAACAGCAGTAGCACAGCTCTGTATGGAAGTACAGGAGAGAGATGTTAAAGGAACGCCAGTGGTGTGGGGGCAGTGTAACAATCCCATTGTGAATGCCACTGTTGGTCAGTGTCTCATTTGGTGTGGTCTGCTAAGGTGTAGGGTTTGGCAATATGACATTCTAAGCCATACAACATCAGCACCTCTCTTCTGTTGAAACAGAACATTTCAGTTCTAGAAGGGTGTTAAGTTTTAATTGAAAGAGTCAAGACTTTGAAAACTGCACTAGTATTTTCATTTGTAGTGGCTCTGGCTCTTTAAGCTGTACATTTTAGTGATATTAAGTACAGCTGATGGCTATCCTGTGGTCTCAGATGCTTTAGCAATAGTGAGAGAAAATTACAAGCTATGTTAGGGGTGGGATGAAAATATTTTGTTTCATTTTCAAAGGTTGTTATTAACAGCTGTATAATCCACAGCTGAGAGGATGAATAGCCTTCGGTTAATGGCAGGGTTTTGAGGAAAATGACATTCTAATTTTGGGGTTTTTGCTTAGTTAATCAACATTTCATGTTGCAGTCCACAAACCCTGAAGATGGTCCTGCTAAATACCAGTAGCTTGGCCTTCTATCTTTGCATAGAGTTTATGGAGATATCTCCCTGCTTTTCTTTTTATTTGTATGATTTTCTTGTACAATTGACACTGTTTTACTACTACTTATGGATTTTTTGCCTTAGTTAAAACAAAGATTATATACATTAAAATTAGTTATTTATTTGTAAGTTTTATTGTGTGGACTGTAGAAGTATATTTTCTGCATATATCACCATACTGTCCTGACTACCTTTGTAAAATCTGGATTTGAGATTTTCTGTTTATATGGCTGTGATGCTCTTGAAAACTTTTTTCCCAGGCATCTGCACTCAACCAACTTTTTATCTGGGGCTTTTGCACAAGGGTGATAGCTAGTATTTGTTGCACCTGTAAGCAAAATAATTATTAAGTAAAATAATCTGTTTCAGAGTAGTTGTTAAGGATGCCCCACTGTGAAAAGATATATGCTTGCAAAAATAGTTGCTATTTACAAATAGGCGATACATTTTGATCAAACAAATTTACAATTTAATTTGTGATTTACCACACAACAATGTCATATCTGTTTTGGTCAGGTTTCTTGTCTCTGGTTCTTGTAACTTCAGGAAGGGTGTCAGTACACTTGCAACATTTCAGTTACAAAATTAATTACTTAATATCAATTGCCCTCAGTGGTTGCCTAACGAATCAGAAGATCCAGGAGCAGGAATGTGTATGTCTTAATGTCTTGTAACTCGAGCAGTTCTCTTTTTGAAGTATTTTAGCAAAACTCACACGCTTGGTTTTGTTAGACTAGAGATCTGCTTCTGCGGCAAATAACTAATTGGGCATCCAGATCACCTATGATAGGCTTATTGAAGCTTTTAATTTCTTTATTCAGTTCTTCTTGAAGGGTTGTGCCCATTTTGAATGTGATGAAATGCCCTTTCTTAAATCTTATCCTGCTGTTCAGAATAATTGCCAGAGAGAGATGTTGCTGTGCTTCCTTCTTGGAGAAGTAGTCTTGCCATAGGGATGTAGAGACTTAGGAAAATGTTTGCTTCGGTGGAAAACTCCTTGTTCTTATGTTCTAGCTAAAATAAGAGTGCCTTTGGGTTTGTGATCTGAGAGAGTGGAATGTGGTCTTTCACTTAAAATAGTGTGCAAAGTAGACAGGATGATGTAATGTCCTGTACTGTTGGTTGGTATTTTAAATAAAAATATCTCTCTGATTTCTGCCTTCCGGTTGAACTTGGACATTGTGTTGCTATAAATAGTTATGATACAACTCCCTTAAATTGTATCAGTTATTTGAAAATAGGGAAGTTTTTTCAAGCTTCTATCTTTTTTAACAGCTGCATCCTCAACAACAGCTCTGAAATTATTTTGTTATAGATGCACCAAGTAATGAATATCCAATGGTTAGCAACATTAGTGAACAAAAGATGAAGAAAGGTGTGAAGGAACATACCAGTCACTTGCAAACATATTTGAAGTTGGAGAAATGTGCTTGCCTGTACTGGTATTTTGCCAGGAGAATAGAACAAATTCTGCTGGGTTTTTTTCAGATAGTCATAGTTTAGAAGTGTCCTTCCAGTAGGTTGCTTTAAATCATTCCCACAATCAGCTGGAATCTGCAAGCAGTTTTGTTTGGTCTGATAATTAGGCAGGATTTTTGCCCCCTTTGGGGCAGAGAGATGTGTGAAAAAAGTTATTTCCTAAATTGCTTAGGAAGCCACTCTGTTGAAGAATTTTACTCACTGTGTCCCTCTATAGTCTTAGATTACTCTGAATAGGCCAGGATTTCCTATGCCAGAAGGTTGGTTGCTTTTTTACCACCTTTTGTGGTTTCTTAAAGATGGAATAGTTTGCTCATTTTTCCACTTTCATCTCCATCCAAGTACTATCCAGCTTTCCACTGTGCTTTAGAAGTAATTGCCAAATGTTTCATGAATTTTTCTAGCCAGTTTCTTTTTTAAAGTAATCCATGGAAGTATCACAGCTTTTTTCAGAGGCAGCTTCTAGCAAAGCTAATATATAAGTTTGGCAGAAGAAAAGCAGTCCTGAGTTTCCACAGCCTTTACTTGACTCCAATGCAAGCTGAAAGTGAGAAGACACGTCAGTCCTACATGACTTGTCCAGCAAGCCTATTAACATATGAGCACTTAAGATGCTATTAAACCTAAACATGGTCTATTAGCTGGTAAAGAACCCCTGTTCAAGACAGAACCTGACAAGTCTTGTGGAGTAACAGAGCGTTTAGTAGACTAAAAGTTTTCAAAATGGAGTTTACATTCCTCACTCACTACTCTGAATCATCTATGCAACTTTGCTTTTGGAATTTTGCTCAAAGCTGCTGTGCGAGACTTATGGTATTATTTGTGATTGAAAAGACAGCTGGGAATCCTTCAGTTCATGTGAGCAAGCTGTCACCAGGTTCTGCAAAACTTTACTAAATCAGAACAGCAAACTGCATTTCAAAACTTTTTAATTCTGCCTTTGACTGTAACTGCAAGCAAGAAAGGGCTGGTCATTGTGGTCCAGTTACTAAACTAATTGCACAAATTTCCAGCAGAACTGAGGCAATTTTTCTTCCTTTTTTCCTCCTCCTTGGTCTTTGTAAATGCTGGCACTTCTTTGAGCTTG